>NC_056751.1:382346699-382566699 GCF_019279795.1 Protopterus annectens | reverse complement strand
TCAATACACAAGATTGCATTTAATGATGACTGCCCACGTCCAGGAGGGTTGTAGGCTCTTTCCCCAGTAAGAATTTAAGGTGCCCAATCCACTTGCCCAGGTTCCTCTTGAACAGTGTCACAGAGGTACTGTGTTTCACATGAATTTGTAGCCTGTTCCAAAGATGCGTTAGTCACTGGCAGATAAATAGGACATGCTGGAGAAACAGATTTAAGTCATAGCCCTAGTCCCATTTGATTTACAGATATGCAGCAAGTTCATTAGGTTTGGGTCTTGGATTGCTCTGTAGGCCAGGCATAAGTCTCCCCTAAGACGTCAGAGTATAGTGACAGGGACTTTAGTCGGTCTGTGTAAGGCACATGCTGGAGTCCCTTGATGATCTTTGTTAGAAAACTCTGAGGTCTCTGTAATTGCTGTAGGTGCTTAGTATAGTACATGCCAAATGGGGTTCTATTCTCAATTATGGGCCGGATAAGTGCCAAGCATAGGGGGGATATAACTTATTTTGCTCTTGAGTAGATGCCTTTACTAATCAAGTGTGCCAAGTAGAAAGCTTTCCTTACTACAATAGACACATGGTGGTCAAAGTTAAGGTCACAGTCAACATGTGATCCCAGGTCCCCTAGCACTTCATGGGTACTTTGAGTATTGTTATTGATTTCATAGTGTAAGGGGACATTGTTTGTGCTGAAGAGAATGATAATGCATTTCTTTGTACTCAGTTTGAGTCCATGACTAATACACCAGTCGTTGGTCCAGGTGGTCTATGTGACACCCTCCTGGAGTATACTGACATCATCTGGGGATTCAGTGATTGTACCTAGTTTGCAGTCATCTGCAAACTTGGTCAGCCACAACCCATTAGTGTTGGCCTGAATTTCTAAGAAGTATATACCAAACAGTAGTTGGCCCAACACTGACCCCTGTGGCACCCCACTGGTGACAGGTCTACTGGTTAATATGGAGTCACCCACTTTGGTAGTGTGCATCCGGTTTGTGAGCCAGTTGGCAACCCATCTCACAATGAAGGGGTGTACACTCACTTTGCTAAGTTTACTGGTAATGCCTGAATGTGAGATTGTGTCGAAAGCCGTTACCAGGTCGAGTTATGCTGTGTGCACAGATTTGCCCTCGTCAATGGCCTTGGTCACATTTTCAAAGAAATCCATCAGATTTAACATGCAGGATCTGCCCTTCACAAAGCAGAATTGGGTAGAATCCAGGGTTTGGAGATCACCTACGTCCTTATTTATGAGGTCCATAATGATATGTTCCATGGCCTTACAGATGAGACTGGTCAGGCTTATGGGTCTGTAATTCCCTGGATCTGTTGCTAGGTCACCTTTGTGAAGGAGAATAACTGTTGCTGTTCTCCATTCCGCAAGAACAAAGTCTGTGGTTAGGCTATGACTGAAAATCTTAGTGGTGATGCTAGTGCATGTTTTAGTCTGTTTAGAAGACAGCCTGGGATGTCGTTTGGTCTCATACAGGCTGGGTTTATTTTCTGCCATGGACAAGGCTTTGGTAACCTGCTCTTCAGATATGAAGGGTGGGGGTGAAGTTTGCTGTAAGTTAGAAGGGGATAAAGGAGTGAAATTTTCACCAAATCTATCCACTAGCAGGTTTGCTATCTCTGTCGGTTCAGGATGTGTGATACTGTTGGCTACTAGTTCTGCACATGCTTGGGTCCTACCCTTTAGGTTACAAACATATCTGTAAAAGGCCTTATGGTTATCCTTGGCTGTATTTGCTAAGTTTCTCTCAAAGGAGTCCTTGGAGGATTTGACAAGTTGCCTTATTTGTATGTTGAGGCTGAGGAGAATACTTTTCCATTGTTGGGGCCTTGTCTTTGTATAACATCAGAAGTTATGTCAGATTATGGAATTTGCTTCCTCTCAGCATAAAACAGGTTACCAGAATTAATAGCTTTAAGAATGTTCTCAATAAATGGGCTGTGGATAGTGTTTATGACCCCCTGTACAACTGCAATTAGAAGCAGTCACCATGATGATCTTTTAAGTCTCATGTCTACTAATACAAACACAAACACTAGAATGCAGTAGGCAAGTGTAGACTGAGGGAATCAAACCCAGGACTATAAGATGAAACTCACTATAGGCACGCAGCCTTAATCCTCTTTAGCAAAAGTGACCAATACGATCAGATTACTACTCCACAGACACGGTCATCAAAACTACTGAGCAGTGCCACTAAACCAGGTCACTGATACCACTGGATGAGCTTCCCCAGAATGCACTCAAGAGTTATTCAGCAGACTCATCTGTACAGCCTAGGTAGTGTGTTACTGGCATGCACTTCACTTGTTCCTGCGTGCAACGGCTGTGCAAGGCCAGACAGATATTTTCTTTTGTAATTAAGGAGGGTGAAAGATGTTCCAATTGTTAGAGCAACACAGACGTCCTACCCATTCCACTGTTTCTTGCCTAGGAAAGTTTATAGCATCCTCTGTGAAGCACATAGCAGGGCCACCTCCTGTTTCATCATGTTGTGTTATTAGATGGGTACACTAATGACACCCGTTCATTATAAGTGAAGCTGGTCACCCCTTCTTCCACTCTGAAGTCTTCAGGCATGGTCTTAATATTCTTGGATGACTATACACCAGCAGGCTTATTCTAATTCCACTGAGCAACTGCTGTGTAAGACAAAGGGCCAGTAATGTCCCTAGGTATTCAACAGGGGAAAGCAAGTTTAATTTCTATGCAATTTATTGGTACCAGCCTGTTAAAAAAAATAAATAAATAACAGTTTTAAGGATAAATTCAGTCATCCACTAAATATGGAGTATGGTTGTAGACACACACACACAAGAATGTACTCTACCTTGGCATTTAGATGAGTATAAACATTTTCTAGTGTGGCAGCCAGTTACAGAGTGACACATAATGAACAGATGAGAAACGTGACAGAGTCAAACACTCAAAGTCAAGTCTGATACACAACAGTTCATGACAGGTCTACATTAGAAGAACAAATACTTAAAATATCGAGTACGACTTGCTTGACAGCTTTTAAGCGAAAGTTCATCTAAGCGAAACCCCATAATGTCGAAACAAAGAGTTTTGAAAACTGTTGGCCAGCCATCAGGAAGCCAACAGCTGACAGCTAAAATGTACTGTACACCATTAAAACCTCCCTAACAAAAAAAAAAAAAAAAAAAAAAAAAAATCAACTAACAAAATAAAGTGGGAGGCTATGCCCCCCCCCCCCCCCACACTTAAATATACCAACTCCGAGATCGCACCACAGTGGAGGACTGTCATAACATTACACAGAGTGAATGACGAGACTGCACCACAGTGGAGGGCTGTAAGAACAACTAGACAAGGTGAACGTTCTGAAGTCAGCCATTGGCTTCCTGATGGCTGGCCAGCTATAACTTTTCGAAACTCCTTGTTTCAACATTCTTAGGTTTCGCTTAAACGTTTGCTTAAAAGCTGTCGAGCATGTCGTACTCAACATTTTAAGCGTTCGTTCATCTAATAGGGAACCGTTCATGACATCAGTAATTCCTGGTGGAGAGAAACGAAGAGCACAGAAAATGTATAAGGCTATATGTAAAGAAGGTATAGTACATACTACACGTGACTAATGCAAACAGCTTAGGAGGGTTGTGACAAATAAGAGAAAAAAGTACAAGTCAGGCACAGAGTGCAGCATTACCCAGACTGGCAAATAATATGCAACAGGATGTTTTTTGTTCTATGACAGCAAGAACATTCTTTAAATGGAATGTGGTAGGAAAAAGCAATAAAACACATACACAAACATACATACACACACACACACGGCAATGTAATTATCAAATTATAACACATCTACTAACCACATCAGTCAATTTATGAGCTGGCTTTCTGTAAAATGAAGCTCTCGACATGTATTCTTCTGATAATCACATTTTGAGCCATTTCTGATTTACTCTTAGTTTCACACTTGGGGGAGGTATTACGGTAATACTGAAAGTGTGAATATTGTGTGCAAAATGTTGAGAACTGATAACATCTAAGCCTGTCATACTAAACTGAAAAATCTCTCAAAGAAATTTCTTTCCAGATTGTATATTCAATGTAATCTGCAAATGATTATATTCTTGCAATATTTGTCATTAGTAACTGTTAAGAGATGACCAATTAGTGGAATGAAATGGCAGAGTGATTAAGTAATTGTGATTTTTAGTACATGGCAAAATATCAATAGGTGATGTAATTAATCAATAATAATAGAGTTATGTCGCTTCAATATGCTACTTCTGTGTAACACGTTACAGGTTTTGTAAGAAACAACAATCTCAACACTCACAACAGGTCAATAACTACACAACTGAAAATGTAGTATTTCAGTGTGTACACATTGCTGTTTGAAAATCCTGAAGACCGTTGTGGTCATTTCTACTACTGAATGCCTGACTGAAACTGTAATAGTGTCAGTTGTAATATTTCACCACACATATTTAACGCCATGGCAACCACACTGCATGACATCCATTTTATAACATGGTGTACAAAACAAGATCTATTAATGGTGCTGTTAGACATGATTGAACACATACTAGCATGCGTATTACAATAAGTATTACTTCACTAACAGGGCAGGTTGTCCATGTGCTGTCATGCATAAGGCTTGAGTGAAGATTAATAAGTTGTACTGCATCACATGATTAGTATTACAACGATTAAAGTTACTGAAACTTTTCTTAAAGCTTACTAGTAAGACTAACACTTTACCCATGAGATACATGTGGAAATTTAAAACATTAAAACCTTGGTTTGCCAAAGATCTCTGTTGGAATGTTTTTTTCTATTCTACCAGTACTTTTACAAGTTAAGTATGTCTTCTTTGGAAGGTAGCTGTGATTTTTGTGGTAATGTTGTACCTGCACTTGGTTTTAAATGGCACTTGGCATGTAATCCCATCAAAAAAAGGAAGAAAACTATTTTTATAACTGTTATTTGTAACATTTAAAGAGACAAAACAATGACAGAAAATGCTGATGGGTTCCTTTAAAAGTCACTCCACAGGACCATACCTCTCAACTGACCATATTTTTTGCAGAATGTCCAGATTTTTGCCTCATGTTTTTGGTCTGTTCCTCATAAAATGTGTGGTTTTCTGGTAAATCATTGAGGATTGAATTAACAAAATAGTACTAAATAATGACATACATTTGGGTATGAGACTTCAGATCCTTCAGAAAATACATAATAATTCAAAACCTGTTATTCTATCAACTTTCTAAGTTTATAGGAGCATTATTTAAAATTTGCCCCTACTTTTGAGCCTTTGTCCTCTCATTATTTCTGCCTTTGTCCAGATTTCTTGCACTGAAAGGTTGAGAGTTCGAGAGGTATGCACAGGAGAAAGTATAATGTCGGAAAGTTCTGAAGGCTAGCAATTGCTGAAATCTCCAGCACACTATCATGGACCTGATCCTGTTGGTCAGGACATAATCATAAAAATTACCATTAAAAGAAAGGAAGCTGATGGTAGTAATGAGCCATATAAGATAGTGAGTGAGGCCCTAGCTAGTATTGCAATTGTTCATCTACCTAATAAAAAGGCACTTCAACAGAATGAGAAAATTAATGGTGTTAATTATTCTGCCTTGAATAATTTGAGAGAACTACAAGTAGTACACTTGCGTTTGAAAAATTATATTATAATTAAGCATTACACAGAGTCATCCATAGATTGTCATTTTGTTTTATTTAGTACTGGGGATAATATTCATTTTATGTGCATGTCTCCTTTACTTTAGTTGATGGAACACTTGCCTTTACAGACACATGTAAGCAGTTGTACAGTGTAGACAGACTACTTGAATAATGCTGTGCCAGTTGTTTATGCACTACTGTCGTGAAAGTGAGCAATTGCATATATAGTGGATCTGGGCTGAGTTTCCATTAAGTATGTGATTCCATAGAAGATGAGCTATGTCCAAAGGTTGTACTAAATGATTCTGAAACAGGGTGTGAAAACAGCATTCAACAAAATGTATCAACGTCTACTGTCAAATGCTGCTGGTTTCACTTCTGTTTTATGCCAAATACAGAAGCTATTACTGACATTGCCATTTAGTAACGGCAACTGCTTCACTTTACTTTGAAAGCAGCTGCCTGCTTTTACATTTATGGCAGCATACAAAGTCAGTTTTGACGTAATAACTACATCTGTGGGCAAAGTTGAAGATATGGTACTTTAAGGCCTACTTCTGCCAGATTGGCACCCATTTATGATGCATCATTTTGGAATCACTATGAAGTGAATGAACCCCTACAGCTGTCAGGCAGAGAATGTACCACTGAGACACTATACTTTCCTGATGAGCCGATGAACGCGTTTCCCTTCTTGGCTCAAATGAGATAAACATCTGGTCTATCACTCTGATTTAATATTTCCTCTTCAAGTAAAACCTCAGTTAATGAAGAATATCAAGGGTAACCCTTTCCCCGGGCTTTATCTCCTGAATTTATATTGCTATGCAAAATAAAGAGATGAATGGCCTAATTTAAGAAAATAACCTATAACTCAAAGACCATGAAAGCAAGGTGATGGCGGCTAAGTACAATGCAACCTCAGTCATGAAGTTAAGGTTGTAAGTGGGCCACTGCACTGGCACAGAAGTTTTAAACCTACCTACAACACATGCTGATACAGGATTTTAGTGATCTCGGATTATTGGAGGGTCAGCCAGAGAGAGGATATTATAAAGTGCCCCTCAGACAAGTGGTTCCCAGTGGATGCTGGGTGCAACAGCTGGAAGTATACAGATGGGATGACTAGGGAGAGTGGCTGTTGCAATAATGTGAGCATTTTGGGAGAAAACAGAAATCCAGGCAAGGATCTTGTCCAATTACACCATACCTCAACATATGAGGCTTAATGCAACAGTCTCTCCAGTGGCTTACAACAATGCTGTTACCTCAACCCCATCCTGGAAATAAAGCAATGGCCATCTGACCACATTCAAGAAAGGAGGTCACTTCCCTTGAAAGCACAGAGAAAGGTTACATATACTATGCAACATGTAACTAGAGTGAAATGATGACAATGGGAGAACAACACTGATTGATCTTAACCAAGACTGGGAAACGAGGCTTAGTGTCCAGCAGGACATGAGCTGCCAAAGAGAAAAAAGAATATTAAGGTAATCATACATCACTTTAGATGGAGAAGTTATCAAAGGTGAGAAGTTCTAGGACCTCTCAAACAGACACTGCTGGGCAATGTGTTTTTTTTTTTTTTTGCTCTCCATTAAGTTTTGATGCATAGAAATGTCTAAACATAAACATACACAAACACCATGGAGCAGCTGATGCCTACATCATACAGGTGCTTAAGAAAAGTTACCATAACTTGTAAGTATCCATCAAAAGTTGAATAGGGCACACAGGATAAACATGTGCAAATGTAGAACCTCTTTCACTTTGTAGAGTGCCTGATGAATGAAGGCTTTGTGGAAGTTGTCATCAGCTTCAAGGCTCTTTCTGGAAGATATTTTGGAAGCATAGAATGTAATTTATATTACATATGCGTATTAGTTATGCAATGCATGTCCAGGGTTTGCCAGAATATGTGCCTCCATTATGGTAGTCCATATTGTATAGAATCTGAATCTATGGAATGAAAACTTACCAAAGTTTGACTGTTTGAAATGACTAAATTGCTGTAAAATAAGCTTGTGGCAACCATATACTGTGCCATTAATTTATATGCATCAAATATTCAATTTGCTGTTGGATTTTGTCTTGTTGGAGTTGGTCACACACTACAATACACATCTGAGGCAAATGAACTGCCTGTTTGGTGTTTATGTTGCCGAGTGGATTTTTTTTTTTTTTTTTTTAGCGTCATCAATCTTGATCTGTAAATTTGTTGGTGGAGGTACACAGACGCCAGTCATTGCTGCAACTGAAGGAGACCTTCCTGAGCAGTACTTGGATTGTTTGTTTCTGCGCTGCCAGACATCGGACAACTTGAAACCACACCCTTCTCAGTCATCAAGTGTCAGTGCTAGTAAGTATTGGTCTTTCCTCTCTGAACTTACTGCACATAGAAGCACAAGGGGAAGGGAGTAAAGCAGGACAGGGATCCTCCCAGTCACAGAAAAGAGAAAGTACAGTTGTGTACACTTACCATAAATGTAGATGTTTGAGTGTATTCACTGTTGCAGTCATTACATTTGGGTTATCGGCTTGCTGGTAGCCCTCAGTCGGCCTGATTAACAAAGTCTTGGGTCCTGTGTTGGTTGTTGTCCCTTCTTCCATGATGTCAGGGGTATAAAACATGCAGCCAATGCCATTACATCAGTTTTTCTTGCCCCAGATGTCAGGTGCCCCCCTAATGGGAAGCAATTAAATATAAAAGCACAAAAAATACCTCTAACAAAAAAGCAAATACACCAAAAATGCTTTTAAGCATAGCAAAGGAAAGTAGAGGTATAGTCAAAGAAGTTAGGGGGCTGGAGGGAGGATAACCAGGACTGCAACAGTGAATACACTTGGGCATCTACATTTATGGTAAGTGTACACAACTGTACTATGTTCTTCGTGTTTCACTGTTGCAGTCATTACATTTGGGTAGATTCCCAAAGATGTGGTTGGGAGGAGGAATTTAGATAGCATTAGGACCAGCTATAAGGCCCTGCAAGACTGCAGTGGCAAAGCCAGCTCTGGATTTAGAGAAATCTGGCAAATGATAATGCTTGGTGAAAGTATGTACAGAACTCCAGGTAACAGCTTCTAGGATGTCCCTGGTAGGGACACATCTGAGAAAGGCTGTAGAGGTAGATGCAGCCCTTTTGGAGTGAGGTCTGATCCCCTGGGGGATAGGTTTTCCATGGTGCTTATAGCAGAAATGAATGCAATTGCTTATCCATTTAGAAATGGTTTGCTTTGAAATAGCCTTCCCCTCTGCCCCTGCAGCAAATGCCACCAGCAGTTGTTCAGATTTCCTTTGAGGTTTAGTCCTGTCCTAGTAGAATCTAAGTTGTCTGTGCACTTCTAAGGAATGCAGTATCCATTCCCCTTTATTCTGTGGATTGGGAAAGAAGGTTGGCAAATGAATGGACTGATTAAGAGCCACATTGGATACCACCTTGAACATGAAGGATGGATTGGTTCTGAGGGACACCATGTCTGCATGAAAGATGATGAAAGGCTCCACTGCCATAAGGGCCTGTAATTCAGAAACCCTACTAGCTGAAGTGATTGCTAAAAGGAAAGCTGTTTTCCAAAAAAGAAATTTTAAGTCTGCAGTAGCAGCTGGCTCGAAAGGAGGTAGAGTGAGTTTCTCCAAGACAAAGTTAAGGTCCCAGGCTAGGGTTGGAGCTCTCCTGGGTGTTCTTAAATTTTTGGCACCTCTGAGGAACTGCTTGAGCAGTGGATAAGAGAAGAAGGGAGGTTCTGTGTTATAATGAGCTGAAATGACTGAGGCATGGATTTTAATGGAGGAAAAAGACAGGCCCTTGTGAAGCATCTCAGTTAGGTATTGTAAAATCTGAGGTAAACTGAGCCCTGCTCTGCTCATCCCTTGAGACTGGTTCCAGGTACAAAATCTTTTCCATTTTTCAGCATAAGATTTTCTAGTACTAGGCCTCCTTGCCTCTAAAATGATATCCATCACAGGTTTGCTGAGGGATGGTAAAGGAGAGATAAAGTAATTAGCCAGGCTGCAAGGTTCAGTGTTAGAAGCTGAGGGTGCAGAATCTGGTTCTCCTGCTGAGACAGCAGGGAAGGAGTCTGAGGCAGGTGCCATGGAGATCACCATGACATACTGCGCAGGAGGGGGTACCAGTGTTGGTGCGGCCAGTCTGGAGCAAACAAAATCATCCTTGGTTTGTCCTGTTTGATTTTTAGTAGTACTTTGGAGAGCACAGGCAGAGGGGGGAAGGCATAGACTGATAGGTTTTTCCAGCTGAAGGAAAGAGCATCCACTTTCCAGGCTTGTTTTTGGGGAATCCTTGTGCAAAATTTGTCCAATTGGTAGTTCTGGGACAGGCAAACAGGTCTATATCTGGGCTCCCCCATTTGCTTGTCAACATGTTGAAAATCCTTGGTTCCAGTTTCCACTCGTGTGGGTCCATGAGGTTTCTGCTTAGTCCGTCTGCCAGTGTATTTACTTTTCCTGGTAGGAATTGAGCTTGTAGGTGCACTTGGTAGCTCAAGGCTGTTCCACAATGCCATGGCTAGTCTGCAGAGGGGGTAAGAATATGTACCCCCCTGCTTGTTTATGTACAACATAACAGTGGTGTTGTCCGTCTTTACCATTAGTTGTCCTGGAAGAATGTGGTCCTTGAAGGCTGTCAGAGCATTCTGTACAGCTAACATTTCTTTTTGATTGATATGCAGGTGCATTTGACTTGGGTTCCATTTGCCCTGAATACACTTCCCTGTCAGGTGAGCCCCCCATGCATAGTCTCATGCGTCTGTTGTTAGGGTTTGGGAGGCAGGGGGTGGTGTGAAAGGTAGTCCCTTGCTTTGGTGGCAGGCCTCTGCCCACCATAGGAACTCTAGGCGTAGGCAAGGTATGATAAGAATATCATTGTTTCTAGGTCTTGAGAATGTTGACACCATAGGCTTTATAGATACCACTGTAGTTTCCTCACATGCAGTCTTGCATATGGAATTAGAAGAATGCAGGAGGCCATGAACTCCAAGGCTTGCAGTATTTATCTTGTAGATAGCAGGGTTTTATGGCCACTTGGTTTGAAGTAGGTTGTCAAATGAATTTATTTCTCTGGCGTGAGGCAAGCCATCTCGGAAGTCGTATTCAAGCTTGCTCCCAGGAATATAATTTGTTGACAGGGTACCAGGTGTGATTTCTTTTCTTTTATGGTGTACTCCAGACATGTTAGAACCCTTTGTACAAAGGCCAGATGATTCAAAAGTATGTCCTGGCTTTCTGCCTGAATTAGACAATTGTCCAGGTATGGGTATATTTGAATATTTCAAAACAATATGAGATGAAAAACGAACTGAAACCACACCAAAACCAATGTAAAAGTTCGCTGGAGTGCCAAATACGGGCCAGAGTCCAAATTAAGACAAACAGTTTTATTTTCACTTTACAAGTGATAAAAACAAAAGAAACAAGTTGCAATTTGTGACTGGCTTAGGAGAAGTGTCATTGGCAGTTTTGGATCTTGGCGGACTGTCTCTGTCTTTATCTTTGCATTTTTTCGGAATCCCAGTAGTCGGATGGCTAACCGACGACATTTCTGAATAATTAAACAGAGAAACAAAATATTTAGAGGCAAAAATATACTGACGATGGATAGTGCGCTGATTAAATAAAGCATAGAACCGACAGCAAGATACGTCGTGGTCAGGGGGCCTAGGCAAGGAATACAGTACGAATTAAAATCTTTATGAGGTATTTGCTTTCCACAAGTAATGCAATTATTAACTTTTAACTAAATGTTTGAATTCCTCACTGTTGCAGTAGCTTTTAGGCTATGTGAGCTGTGTCTTGCCCAAGGCACAATTACTGACCAGCTTCCAAAAGCTCTGTATCCCACCCATACCTTCATACTGGCTGATAACTATCAGCCCTGTGAAGGAAAAAATCAGCAGTCAAAGTGAAGAATCTTTGGGGCTTTTTTGCCCAAAAGTTAAGGAGGAGCATACTCATCCTGAATCACTAAATCATGTCATAAAATTTTACACCCTAACAATTACTATACACAAAAATATGAGAATGGAGGGTAGGTACAGCAATCACAGCAGTGAGAAATTCAAATATCTACTGATATAGGTAAGTGCAACTGTACTAAGTTCATCACTCCCATTATTACTGGAGACACCGTTAGGCTATATGGATTGATTATCAAAGCACAGGGTTCCATTCTGGGACCTCTCCTGTTTGGTATCTACTTCTTTGAAGTACAGGCTAACACAGAAGGCCTCTGGCTAACAAAGTTCGCAGATGACTGCAAACTAGGAGCCATAGTCAAGTCTCCAAATGATGTGGACATCCTACAGAAGGGCCTCACTGAGAAAGATGCCTGGTGTCAGAGCCATGTCCTCAAGCTCAATGCCAAAAAGTGCAGTGTCAACCTCTATGGTAAAAACTCTGTACCTATGAACTACCACATAGGCAGTAATCCACTTAACACCGAATGCGTGATAAGAGACCTTGGGACCCAGGTGGACAGTAGTCTCTCCTTTGATAGTCACATCGCCACAGTTGTCAGGAAGTCCTTCTATGTGGCACACCTCATCATAAAAGGGTTCTCATCCAGAAAAAAAAGAGGTCATTGTTCCCCTCTACTCATCGCTCATAAGACCCATTATACAGTACAATGCTCCTTTTGGAATGTACCTCACAAGACATCTGCAGCAGCTGGAAAGGCCACAGAAGTACCTAACAAAGAGGATTACTGGCCTCAAACAAATGCCCTACACTGACCGCCTCAAAAAACTCCAGCTTTACTCCGTAGCATATCGCCTACTCTGAGGTGATCTCTGCCTAACATATAAAGCTATGTCAAACCCAGAGCTGTTGGACATGCTACACCTAAAGAAATCCCAATCCCTCCGAGCTACACGCTCTAGGGACCTAAACCTTGTCACCACAATAAACAGGACATGCTGGAGGGATAGATTCCTGTCCCTATGATATATAAAGCTATGTCAAACCCAGAGCTGTTGGACATGCTACACCTAAAGAAATCCCAATCCCTCCGAGCTACACGCTCTAGGGACCTAAACCTTGTCACCACAATAAACAGGACATGCTGGAGGGATAGATTCCTGTCCCAGAGACTTCCTATACTCTGGAACAAGCTACCCATCTATGTCAATTAAAGTTCTTCATTAGCACTCTTCAAGAAAAATCTTGATGAGTGGATGGGAAATAGGAAATGCACCCCGGGGATCACTTCTGTGTGTCTGCTGGACAGTAGCACAGGAAAATAACTTTCTTGGGTGGCATAAGCTATGGAACCTTGCTGGCTAGACTTGTGTAGGCCCTTGGGCCGATAACCTAGTACCTACCTATGAAAACCAGTGGTGTATAAATCAATTTGCAGGGAAGTCTCCAAGAACAGATGCTATACCTGTGGAAGTTAGGAGGGAAGAACATGATAAATATCTGGAAAATGTTGTTTAATATCATTTTAAAAGAAGGGAAGGCACGAGCATCTTGAAAGAAAACTGCTGTGACTGTATTACCCAAAGTGGGTAAAGCCCTGCCAGACCCAGCTTCATACAATTCCATTTCAATTTTAAACCATAATTATAAAGTGCTTAGGTCTATAACAACTAAAACAATGGCAAAGGTGTTGGCAAAATTTATAAATGTGGATCAACATGGTTTTTTGTAGGGGAGCAAAGATTTTGTTAATAGAACAATGATGATCCAGAAGGAAGCAGAATATAAAAAACACCATGTTGATACTGGTTCTTGATACAGAGAAAGCATTCAACAGAGTTACACTGGAAGGTTAATTTTCATTTTCACAATATATGAAGAATGAGGAGTAGGAATTAAAGTGGTAATGTTCCTCTCTGATAAGTTGTGTTTCAAACTGAGGAACCAGAGAGGGGTGTTCTCTTTACCAGGTGGTGTTAGCTTTACATTTAGAGCCATTGGCAGAGAAAATAAGGAACTTGGAAAGTAAAGGATATAATTGGTATGGTAATCAAGAAAAGTTGCCTTTATTTGCAGATGATATTATTTTGTACTTGATAAATCCAGAAAAGGACATCTAAGTGTTGTGAAACAAGTCTTTTCATGGCATAAAATTAATAGGTTCATAGGTAGGTACTAGGCTATTGGCCCTAGGGCCTGTATAAGCCTAGCCAAAAAGGTACCCTGGCGTTCGCCATCCAAGAAAATTATTTTCTTGTGCCACTGTCGAACAGAGCCACAGAAGTGATCCCTGGGGTGAATTTCCTATTTCCCATCCAGTTATCAAGATTTTTCTTGAAGAGTGCTAATGAGGAGCTTTGTTTGATATAAATGAATACAAAACAAATGCTACAGCTGTTATGTACCCACACATGAATTAGTTCAGCTATAATTAAAAGAACCCCGACAGCCCAAAACCACCAAGTGTGGAAGGGTCTAAAAAAACACAAAAATCTACCTATTTGTATATTTTTGCAGGGAAGCTTATCCCCCTGCAACCCCCACAACTCATGTGCATTCATAAACAGCAGCAGACTTCAAAACATCACCTTCTCAAGTGCGAATGACTCCGTCTGTTCCTTAAATTTCATTCAACATTTTAAGGTATGGCTTTTAAACACTTCAATTACATGCCTTTGTGCAATTCAGAATCAATCTTGTTTTAGTCTGTGATATGAATGCAAACCACTAAAAAGGTTTCTGTTACGGTAGCTAAGGATATGTGGGAAGAGACTAAACAAAAGATAATACAAAAACTGAGAAAATGGAAACTCTTGTTTATGGGTATGAATAGTAAGATACAAGCACTGAAAATGTTTTAGTCCCTTTAGTTTTATATACAGGTGAGACATATAGCTAGAAGATAAACTGTTGATATTAATTAATAAAGAGATCTGGATAGCAGGGATAGGGATATAGCCTGTCTATTTTAGTTCCACTTTCCAAACATTCCAGACCTATGGGGAATGCAGGTGCCCTGTTTTCCAGTTGTAATACAGCAACATGGAGTTTCAATATATGTCAACTACCTGCCCTACTTGCATTGTGACTATTTTTAGAATCAAAATAATCAAAAGGGGCTGAAAACTCTAAAGACATTAGAGCAACTCTACTAAACTCTGAAGAGTTCTCCTTAATGTAAATAATTATCACATTAACAACAGCATACTAAGCACGCAATCGGTCATGACGGACTTGGGCACCCAGGTTGATAGCAACCTCATGTTTGAGCACCACGTTGCCTCCATTGTATGGAAGGCTTTCTACATGGCCCACCTCATAAGCAAGGGTATCCAGGAACAAGAAGGTCATAACATCCCTGTACTTCTCACTTATCAGACCCATTATTGAGTACAATGCCCCCTTCGCATATACCTTGACAAGCACATGCAACAGCTGGAGAGACCAAAGAGATTCCTGACCAGGAAATTCCAGAGTCTCAAACACCTCTCCCATATAGATAAGCTAAAAGCCCTGTCCCTATACTCCGTCTCCTACAGACTGCTCAGAGGTGACCTGTGTCTGGCATACAAAGCCATCTCAGACCCAGCCTTGATGGAGCTCCTGCATATTCGTAAGTCAAACTCCACTCATGCAACCCACACTCAAGGCCTCATCCTGGTCTGCGACATTAATAGAACTTGTTGGCAGGATATGTGTGTCCCAAAGACTCCCCCATCTGTGGAATAGACTCCCTTTTCATGTCAAGCAGAGTATCTTGCTAGCCCTCTTTAAGAGGAACCTAAATGACTGGATGGGAAAAGTACAGTTGTGTACCTACCATAAATGTAGATGTTAGAGTGTATTCACTGTTGCAGTCATTACTCTTGGGTTATTCTGCTGGCAAGCTACCCTCAGTCGGCCAGAATTCCAATGTCTAAGTCCGGCATTGGTTGCCGTCACCTCCTCCCTGACGCCAGTGCACCAGGGTTATAAAAGATGCAGCCGACGCCATTTTCTTCAGTTTTTCTTGCCCCAGATGTCAGGTGCCCCAAATAGGTAGGCTGAAAAATATACCAATAAGAAATGCATGCACAAAAATAACATTTCCTTCATCTACAAGCAAATACACCAAAAAGGTTGTATAGGATAGAGAAGTGTAGATAAGTCCCAGCAAAGAGTAGTGGGATGGTGGGTGGGTAACCTGGACTGCAACAGTGAATACACTCGAACATCTACCTTTATGGTAGGTACACAACTGTACTATGTTCATCGTGTTTCACTGTTGCAGTCATTACTCTTGGGTAGAATCCCAAAGCTGAGGATGGGTGGCTGGGCTAAATAGGATTAGGAGAGGCTATGAGGCCCTGCAGAACTGCAGTGGTGAAGCCTGCTCTGGACTTAGAGTACAGAGGCAAGTGGTAGTGCTTTGTAAAGGTGTGCACTGAACTCCCAAGTTGCAGCCTCTAAGATATCTTTGGTTGGTACTCCTCTGAGGAAGGTTGCTGTAGTGGCTGCTGCTCTGGAGGAATGAGGCATAATGCTCTTAGGCACTGATTTGCCATGTTGAAAATAGCAGAAACGGATGCAATGGCCTATCCATTTAGAAATAGTCTGTTTTGAGATAGTCTTTCCTTGTGATCCTGCAGCATATGACACTAAAAGTTGCTCAGTCTTTCTGAAAGCTTTAGTTCTGTCCAAGTAGAAGTGCAACTGCCTGTGTATGTACAAAGAATGCAGAATTTTCTCACCCTTGTTCTGTGGATTCGGGTAAAAGCTAGGCAAGTGAATGGTTTGGTTGAGGGCCACAATGGACACCACCTTAGGCATAAATGTAGGGTTTGTCCTCAGAGAAACCCTGTCTGGATGAAAAATGATGAAAGGTTCCACAGCCATGAGTGCTTGTAACTCCAAGACTCGCCTTGCAGAGGTTATTGCTAGGAGCAGAGCTGTTTTTCAGGATAAGAATTTTATATCTGCTGTTGATGCTGGCTTGAAAGGAGACAGTGTGAGTTTTTCCAAAACATAATTGAGGTCCCAGGCTGGAATTGGTGCTCTCCTTGGAGGCCTAATATTTTTGGCCCCTCTGAGGTACTGCCTTATTAAAGGATGAGAAAAGATAGGTGGTTCCGTATTGTAATGTGCTGAAATGGCAGAGGCATGAATCTTAATTGATGAGAAAGAAAGGCCTTTGTTCAGCATCTCAGTTAGGTATTGTAAAATCTGAGGAATATTTGGTATAGACGTGTCAATGCCTTGTTCCTGGTTCCAAGCACAGAATCTCTTCCATTTTTCTGCATAAGATTTTCTGGTACTGGGCCTCCTGGCCTCCAAGATAACATCCATAACAGCTTTTGAAAGAGGAGTGTTCTGAATGGCTACATTATCCGCCATGCTGCCAGATTTAAGGTCCCAAGTTTGCTGTGCAGGATCTGATTGTTTTGTTGGGTCAGCAAGTGAGAAGTTTGGAGGCAATATCCATGCTGGATCTTGAGACAAGCTCTTTAGGACTGGGTACCAGTGCTGGTGTGGCCAGTCTGGTGCAATCAGTATCATTTTTGGCTTCTCTTGTCTGACCTTTAGGAGTACTCTGGGAAGGAGAGGCAGTGGGGGAAAAGCATGTACTGTTAGATTTTTTCCATCTGAATGATAGGGCGTCCACTTTCCATGCTTGCTTGTGATAAATCCTTGTGCAAAATCTCTGCAATTGACAGTTGTGAGGGGAGGCAAATAGATCTATGTCTGGGCATCCCCATTTCCTTATCATCATGCTGAAGACTTGTGGATCCAGTTTCCATTCGTGGGGATCCATGAGGTTTCTGCTTAGTTCGTCTGCCAGAGTACATTTTTTTCCTGGCAGGAATTGTACTTGCAGGTGAACTTGAAAAGCCAATGCTGTGTCCCATAAGGTCATTGCTTGTCTGCAGAAGGGGTAGGAATGTGTACCTCCCTGCTTGTTTATGTACCACATGACCGTAGTGTTGTCTGTCTTTATCAGTAACTGTCCTGGGTGAAGCAGGTCCTTGAAAGCTGTCAGGGCATTTTGAACAGCTAGCATCTCTTTTTGATTGATGTGGAGATGCATCTGGTTTGCAGGCCATGTGCCCTGAATACATTTTCCTGCCATATGGGCCCCCCAGGCATAATCTGATGCATCCATTGTCAGTGTCTGTCTGGCTGTGGGTAAACTGAATGGCAGACCCTTGTTGTGGTGACAGGCTTCTGCCTACCATAGAAACTCCTGTTGTAGGCAGGGAATGAGTGCAATTACTGTCTCCAGGCTGTGGCAATGCTGAGTCCAAACACTTTTCAGATACCATTGTAGTTTCCTCATATGCAGTCTGGCATATGGAATTAGTAGAATGTAGGATGCCATGAATCCCAAGGCCTGCAGGATTTTCCTTGCAGATAAGTGGGTTTTTGTTGCCAATTTCTTGAAGTAAGTAGTCAGTTGTTTTTGCTTGTCTGGCGTGAGATAAGCCATCTGGGCAGATGTATTTAAGCTTGCACCCAGGAATATTATCTCTTGAGAGGGCACTAGTTTTGATTTACTTTCATTTACTGTGTACCCTAGGCCAATTAGTAATCTTTTTACAAACGCCAGATGTTTTGAAAGAGTGTCTTTGTTCTCTGCTTGAATTAGGCAGTCATCCAAGTAGGGATATATTTGAATTCCATTTTGTCTGCAAAATGCAATTACTGGTGCCAGGCATTTTGTGAAGACCCTGGGTGCAGTAGATAAGCCAAAGGGCAGTGCAGAGAATTGGTAATGCATTGAGCAAGCTATGAATCTGAGGTATCTTCTGCAAGATTGTCTGACTGGGACATGCAGGTATGCCTCTTTTAGGTCCAAAGTTACGAGCCAAGCCCTCTTGTCCAGCATGGGCAGTAGCTGCTGTAGAGTCAACATCCTGAATTTTGGAACTTCCAGAAACGCATTTGGTATAGACAGGTCCAGAACTGGTCTCCAGGTTTTGTCCTTCCTGGGTACTAGGAAAAGTATGGAGTAAAATCCTTGCCCCTGCTCTTGTTGTGGTACTTGCTGAATGGTCCTCATGTCCATGAGGGCTGTAATTTGCTTTTGTGCCTCTGCCCATTGACTGTGTGGCAGGTCTGGCATGCCCTTTGACCTTGTTAGAGTGTGAAACTGGAACCTGTAGCCTTGGGACAGTATGTTCAGGACCCATTTGTCTTGGGTAATCATTTGCCAATTTGATGAAAAAAGTGCTAGTTTTCCCCTTAAGGGGGCTGTCAAAAGAAAATTGCTTGGAACTGGTAGAGGAAAGTCATTGGGACTGTTTCCTGTAAGGTTGTGATTTGTCTTCTCTGCTTTTGGAGGTAGGAGCACCCCATTGTTTAGGCCTGTATGAGCCTTGGGGCTGAGATCTACCTCTGGGATGCCTGTATCTGCCTCTTTGTGGTCTGTCTGAGACTGGAAAGGACCAATTTTTAGAAGGCCAGTTCCTGTTAAACCTGGGTGGCTGTACCTGTAAGAAATCCTTGACTGTCTGCATGGATTTTGCTTTATCCTCCATTTTTTTCAACACCTCTTCTGCTTTAGTACCAAACAAAGTATCATGCTGTAATTGTGCATCCAATAATTTTGCTTTAACATGATCAGGCAGATTCTGTTCCTTTAACCAAGCATGCCTTCCAATAACAGAACCTGTTAACAGCGGCCCTGCAAGAGGCCTCCAGTGAATCATAACCACATTGTAAAGTATGCTTTCCCACTTGTTCAGTTGCATGCAATAAATCCTGCAATTCCTTGTTCTCTGAACATTCAGTATTTGTCAACATTTTCTGCTTAAGAAGGGACATTAAATATTGCTGATATTTAAGCATATGAAACTGACAATTTAAAGCCCTTACAGCCAGGGTGGCAGAAGTGTAAACTTTTTTCCCCCCATCTGTCTAGAGCCCTAGAATCCCTATCAGAGGGGACAGGTTTTTTTGCAGTGGAGGCTTTAACCCCCTTGGGACACTGAGATATAGTTTCTGGGTCAGCAGCTGGGTTTTTATATAGGAATTTATGAGAATCCGGGACCCTGTAGTATCTGTCTGGTTTAACAGGTGCAGGGGGTAAAGAGTCAGGGGACAGACCGGACTCTGAAAATACATCATCTACAATGTCTAGAACAGGTGGAATAGCAAGGGGTCTGTGCTGAGGAAGAAGCAGAAAGTTTCTGAGCCTTTTCTTAGATTCAGAATAATCTTGGCTCTCCCAGTGGAAATGCTCCCTCATAGTATGCAGTGTTTCCCCAAAAGAATAATCCTCAGGATGAGAGGCTGAAGGAATGGATTCTTCAGCATCAGAATCCTCATAGGGAAGCATGGAATAATCCTGTTCAGAAGAGGAATCAGAGGAAATAGATACCTGATCAGAAGAATCATACTCAGTCTCTTGCCTAGGCCTCTTATCAGGAGGGAGATGGGAGCCCCTGATCAAAGTAATTAGGTCTTCGGCCATTTTGAGCATTTGTTTTTTAGGCATGGAAGTCTGAGTAGGAAAATGCTGTACTTGTTTCTTTGTCTTTAGAGCTGCTTTAGTCTTTGAAGCTAAAGATGGCTTAATATATAGCTGTGTAGGTCTGAAGACACCCTCAGAAGTTGATGCCTGCTCAGCGGCTCCAGACCCATCTGAGTTAGAGATTTCCGAGTGTCCAATACCTTGAGTATCCAGAAGCCCAGTCGGCTCCATGTGGGAGTCGGTAGCGGCCTGTGGCTTTGAGGTAAGCAGGGTGCCAGGGGCTGCTAAAGCGCCTCACTGAGAACCGGCGACTGGCCTAGTAGAGGCTTCGTTGTCGGTTTTGGACCTCGGATGCCTATCCTTGTCCTTGCGTTTTTTGTAAACACCTGCTGTCGGCTGTTCCAATGGCATTATATAATTAAATCTTCGGCCAAAGTAATGAAATGCAAAATCGAACTAACGCTTGATAGTGCGCTGGTTAAATCTAGCACAAAACCGACAACTAGCAACATTGTGATCAGGGCCTAGGCAAGGAATACAATTGTTGTGTCTTTCGGCTTATCCCAGTTAGGGGTTGTCACAGTGGAACTCTGGTCCGCTAATGTTTGGTAGTGGATTTTTATGTGCCACGTTAACAGCCCTGATGCACAACCTTCAACAAAGGCATGCCCATTCATGCAAAGCCTCCACCCAGAAGACATTCTAGCTGAGAATCGAACGCGACAACGTCTTGCTGTGAGGCAGCAACCCTACCGCAGCACCACTATCGTGGAGTGAAAATCCTTATGAGGTATTTGCTTCCCACAAGAATTACAACTGTTAACTTTTTCTGACATCGGTCTGGAGCACAAAAAAAGTTTCCCCAATGGGGTACTTAACTTACTTTAATGAAGACTTCGGTTCTGAAATTCGGATTTAAAAATCTCAAGAGTCGGCCGACCGGCACTTGCAAACTGCTTTTGCTTCGGGCACCACACGGCAAGAAAGACTGAAGAAAATGGCATTGGCTGCATCTTTTATACCCCTGGCGCACTGACGTCAGGGAGGAGGCGACAGCAACCGACGCTGGACCTAGACTTTGGAATTCTGGCCGAGTGAGGGTAGCCTGCCAGCAGGATAACCCAAGAGTAATGACTGCAACAGTGAAACACGATGAACATCAGAAAATACACCCCTGAGATTCCACGTCTGTCCCTGCTGGACAGGGGAAACAGGTGCTGACTTTGTGGGAACATGAGCAAAATTCTTTTCTAGGCTTATAAGGGCCTCCAGGCCAATAGCCTAGTATTGTCCTATGAACCTATAATGCAAATAGGTCACCTGTAGTGGAGTGGTTTTCTTGTTAAGCTCTCCAAACCCATACAAGTAGCTTAATGTATAACCAGGCACTGTTAAGGACAAAAAAAGTTTTAACTCTGCTATCTGCACATATATTTAAGTTTTTATTCAATGTGCTTTTCTGATTGTAAATAAAATGCTTCCTGAAAAGGGGGTCACAGGAGTACAGCAACCACACCAATCAGTCTCTCTACTGTAATAAGGGACTTTCTTCTCCTCTAATAAAAGACACATTTTTCTAAGCAGATTTCCCATCCTATCATCCAATCATGCCAGATAGCCTGGTCCATTACCCTCTTTCAAGGGGATTTAAACTACTGCACACTAAGACTTTTACCTACTGAAGTCTATTTACAATAAAAGGGCACATAAATAAATAAACCAGACATATAAACTTACAGAAGGATCTCTGCGAATGTTTATTATTTTTTATTAGTTTTTAATGTACTAATAGTGGTCAACAACCTTAGAATTTAAGTTGAAGTTAGAAGTATAGCCTTGAGGTTAGTTGGATAACAGTCATGTACCACTGTTCGTACCACCAAGGATCATAGAACCTTAAAGGCTCACCTTTTTCTGCTTTTCCATTAAAGTAAATAATGTATGTCTCTGCAACGTGCTCAATGTGTAGTGTAATATTTGTAATTGCATGTTAAGATGTTACAGCTGAACAGCACGGCCTGTCCCTAGACACCCCGCTTGAAAATGTCTGCCTCCTACCAATTACTTTCTCTCTTAAAAATAGTCTCCCTTACAATTTAAAAGCCATTGTAAGTTCACATAACTCAGACAGGTGTCAACTTTAACACAGACTGTTTTTTCAGACTGTCTCTGCCTCAGGATTTAGGGAAAGCTCTCTCCATTCACCTTTACTTTATTCTGGAGCACTCCACTCTCCTACCACATCCCCAAATTTCCACCCACCTCCACACATCCCAAATTTATATCCTTCTCCTCATCCCAATTATACTTTTATCAGTCGTCTTTCACTATACTTTCTTATCTATAATCCAAATACCCTTGCACACTTAAATTTCTGTAATTACACCTCCTCCTTAAATCTCCACCCATCCTGTCTATGAACAACCTGACAATCACACCCCCCACACTCTACCACCTCCATAGCCACTAACTCCTTATCTCTTCCTCCTATCTTCGCTCTTTCCTCTCCTACACCAGAAGTCAACAAGTTCAAAACTTCTATAGCCAGTTCTCCAAGTACCATGCTATACTCCCAACTCTATGTTTCTCCTGCTCATACTCTTCACCAATCTAACCACATACCACTCCTCCCGACAAATAAGTTTCCATCACCAGTCTGTACAGCCCAATACCTGTTAAAATCCCAGTGCAAAAGACAGTTAAAGCAGCCACTTCTTTATTCATCATAAACCCAAAAACTCTCCGAAAATACAACATATCACCTAAACCCTACTCTTCATAAACTGAACTTACCAAACAGTTCAAAACTGATTCCCCTAAAACTGCACTTGTTTGTCAAACGAAAACTGAGTGGCGACATATAACCCACCCTACATCATCTCCACTTGCTACATCCTTCATCCGCACGACATCCTCTTCCTAACCATAATAAACATAAATACTAAAAGCATCTGTTGCAAACTGACTAAGCATCATACCTGGATAACCTAGTACTTTCCAGATGTCATGGTAATAACAGAAACATAGCTTAAAAAACATCAAATATATTGAAAACTCCCACACACACATACACACGCACACTATAATATACATATGGTGAATAGGCAACACAAAAGTACTGGTGGTAAAGCTACTCTATACAAAAATAATCTAGAAATATATAAATCCTCTCAAATCCCTCTACAATTTATCAATGCTTAGAAGCACACAAACTAAACCAGCATAAATCCCTATGCAACTTAGGAATATGTATACCTCCAGGAAAGGATCTTCATAAAGTAGAAGACTTCCTTTGTTGGATATCAAAAACATCCTCAATGAAAAACTAATATTAGGTGGTTTCAACACTGATTGGCTAGCAATCTCCTCCAATACCCCAACACAAGCCATAAACCTATTCAGGCTCACACATTTTCTACCCCCACTCATCTCAATAATAAGACCAACAAAGCAACTCTACTTAACTGTACACTAAATTCAAACACAAAAAAATATCTCCTCAGCAGGTAACCTCTCTAAGTGACCATCTCCTCATTTTTCTCAAAAGAAACAAATATCCATAAGCTACAGTACTTCAACACAGTACAAAATAAAAGTTATGTACTTACCGTAATGACAGATCTGTCTTGTCTGCTTCTGTCCTTCCTCAATGGATGGGTCTTAAGATCAGTCTTCAGCCACTCTAGACTTTGGATCCAAAGCTCAGGCGCCTCCTCATGTCCATAATCTTCTCCTGCCACTGAAGTTAAATCAGATTGAGTTTGCCCAAGGACCCACTAATGGACAAAGGAATCTATCCTCAGATGCCAGAATCTAAGAACTTAACACACTAGCTCATATTTTGCTCTGGAGGTTGAAATGCATACAGAGACGACACAGGGAAAGGCAATATGATCATAGCAAAAACCAAAAAGTAAAACCAGTAAGAAAAAGGGCAGAGGAAGAAGGGTGAGAAGTTAAGGAAGGATGGAAGCAGACAACACAGATCTATCATTATGGTAAGTATGTAACTTTAATATCTGATGTTGTCTCTTCCATCCATTCCTCAATAGATTGGACAGTGTCCCCAAGTTAATGAAAACCACAGGTGGTCTCAGGGAAGGATATTCCACAGGACAGCTGAACCAAAAGTAGCTCTATCTCTGGAACTTAAATCCAATTTGCAATGAGAAATGAAGGTATGTACATTGAACCATGTGGCTGCAGTGTAAATATCATCAATGGCAACTCTTAAGAATAATGTGGTACAAGCAGACACAGATTTAGTCAAGTGAGCTTTGATGGGTTTAGGTAAAGTCACTCCTCTCTCTCTGTATACATACAAGATGGAGTCAGATAAAACTTTTGAAAGAATCACTTTAGAGGCTCCTTGTCCCAGTTTGGCTGTTGAAAAAGAGGAAAACAGCAAGAGCGGACTTTATAGTATTCTCTGAGCAGGGAAAACAGAAAAAGAGCTGATGTACATCCAAGTAATGCCGCATATACTCCCCCTTTGTTGGCAAAATCAGGAAAAAAACTGAGACTGATAGATGAATTTAGCGATGTCCTCGTAGCTACCATTGGAATAAAAGATGGATTCGCAGGGACACTCTATCCTTATAGAAGATCGGGTAAGGAAGTTTGAAAGAAAGGATTTGCAATTCCAATATTATTCTAGCTGAAGTAACTGCTACTAAAAATAACATTTCCCAAGATAGAAATTTGAGATCCACATTGGCTCAAGTTTCAAAAGGTCTAGTTAAAGCCTGTAACAGAATTGCCATTTCCCAAGGAGGAGTAAGATGCCTTATGGGAAGTTTGGGAAGGAAAGTACTCCTGAAAAATGGCCTTGGATAGTTTAAGGGAAGTGACTAAAAAAGTGACTCTCCAATATGAAAACTGGAAATGGCAGCTAGCTGGACTTTAACAGCAGAGTAACTGGCCCCACTGTGAAAAAGAGAGGCCAGAAAATCTAAAATGGCTGGAAGTGGAGCCAAAAAAAAAGGAGTCTAGATTCCTATTGCAGGACAAATAGAAAACCTTTTCTATTTGTTTTTGTAAGTTTTCCTAGTTGATGATCACCGAGTAGAAGTAATGATGTGGATTACTTGGGAGGAAAACATGGACTAATTATCCATCACTGGAAGTGAAGAAATTAAGTGGTTAACTTGAGCACCCAAGTATCCATCTGAGCCATCTAGTACAGGGGAGAGACAGAATCTGGACTGGGTTCCATTACCCAAGGAGGGTCTATCAGATGAGACCAGGGAAGGGGAGGCACTCCTATTATGGGCTGAAAAGGGGCAATGAGGATGACCATGACTTTCTTTCTGAAGCTGTCTGTAGGAATTCTGGAATAAGAAGAGTAGGAGGAAGGATACAGGAGCTTAAGAGGCCAAATGTGGGTTAGAGTACCCCTTGATGACTCTCCTTGCTGTGGGGATCAGGGCAAAATACCTGCTGCACTTCATGTTGTGAGGGGAAGTAAAGAGGCCCCAGTGGCAGAAAACCTGCTCTGCCACTGTCCACTGAATGATGGACCTGCTTAACTGGTCCACTAACACTGGATTATCCCAGGATGTGCATTGCTATCAGAAAATGGTTGGAAGATATCGCTCACTGCCAAACTCTCATCTCTCAACATAGAGGGTAGAATAGTGCTCCCACCTGCTTGATGATGTACCAGACTACTGACATGTCTGTCTGAATGGATATCACTCCGGCAGGAAGTCCTGGAAGGCCTGCAATACTAGGAGGACCGCCATCATCTCCAGTTTGTTGATATGAAGGTGGCCTCAGAAGAGGACCACGTGCCTTGGACAGTCCGTCCCATTAAGTGCCCCATCTACATAAGTTGGGAGGTGGTCATGGTCAGTGTGGACTGATGAAGGGGAGAAACAAAGATGCAACCTTGAGGGTCCTTTGGAAATTTGAACTACCAGTGAAAGTGTGTTTCGCAGATGTTTGAGAGAGATACTTGGAAGTTTATGGGTTATGTAATGAAAGTGTCCATTGAAGAATTCTCATGTGATATCTGGCTAGGGAAACCAGGGTGACAGAAGAAGCCATATAATCTAGAAGGTGAAGAATCAGTCTTACTTTTGGCTACTGGCAAGAAAAGACTGCTCATGCCTGTTATTGGAGGGTGGTCAATCTGTTCTCTGAATGGCTTGACATATCTCATATCCATGTGAGCACCTATAAATTCAGTTGTATGAACAGGGAGAAATTTGGACTTGACAAGTTCCCTGTAATTGCCACTTGGGTGTAAAGATGGAGCAGGAAGTCCCTTGCCTGAATGAGGAGATTGTTAGTGGTAGCGTAAATGAGCCATTCATCCAGATATGGGAAAACCTGGAACTCTTGCAGTCTGAGATGAGATGCGACCACCAACATAAACTTTGTGAACACCAGGGGGGCTGTGGTGAAACCAAAGGGCAGGGTCCTGAAATAGAAATGACTGGTTCCCAGCCAGAAGTGGAGAAACCTTCTAGAAAGACTGTCCCCATCTTTATATGGTAGTACACATCCTGAAAAGTCAAATGAGGACATCCAGTCATCCTTTCTCAATAATGGGAGATGGACTGAACCATGACCATCTGCAGCTTCATCTGTCTGATATACTGATTGAGATGGCTGAGGTCCAAAACTGGCCTGAGGAGCCCACTCTTTTTTGGCACCAAAAAGAATCTTGAGTAAGTTCTGAATAAGCATTTATCTGATGGGACCTTCTGGGTGGCTCATTTGTCCAACAGCTTTTTTACTTCTAAAACTGCTGCTTTTCTTTTCTTTGGAAGGATGGAACACTGGGCTGTCTTGATGGTGGGGGTGAAACAGAAGGGGAGCCTCTGGTTATAATCTTCTGCAGCCATGTGTCTTGGCTAATTGATATCCAGGCCTTCGGGTGCAAAGACAAGCACCCCACTGTCTGCCTTAGAGTACGTCAGTTGGGCATTGTTCAGGACCACTAATAAATCCTCCCAGAGAATGGCCCCCAGAAGCCTTGATTTTGCAGGCCACTACTGTTGCAGGAGCAATGTCCACCTTTAGAATTCCCCCACCTGCCCCATGGGGTCTAGTCCCTAGATGTTTCAAGAGAGAACCCTTGTGGCTTTCAGAACCATAACTTCTCCCAACCTTCTGGTTCCTAGAAAAGGTCCTTGGGGGTAGATAACTGTATTCCTACAGCAGAAAGGGTTTTCTCATCTTGCTCACTTCTGGAGAGTAGTTCTTTGACTTTAGGCCCAAAGACTGTCAAGTCATCACAAGGGGCATTGACTAAGGACATCTTGACGTCCTCCACAAAGTCACACAAGTCCATCCAGGCATGTCTCCTTATGGTTATGCTAATACCTGTGGCCCTTGAAATGCCCTCAGCCACATTAGAAATCAGGCACTTCAGCACATTTGAAAGAAAGCCCAGCTGTGAGACAAAAGTTTTCTTGTTCTCTGCAGAGATGGTCTCAGAGAAAGATTCAGAGAGCTCCTTTGTCAAATCCCTCTGAAAATGCATCATGTGTGCCAGGTAGTTCAGCCCCTTCAGTGCAAAGGTTGCTGAAGCATATAACTGCTTCCCAAATCTGTCCGGCACTGTGGACTCTGTTAGGGGGTGTAGACAGAAGAGCTTTCTTCTGCAAGCTCCTTTTTTGGTGGCTGCTACCACTACCATATAATCAAGGGCATGACCCCTGTTCCAATGTAGATGGTGTTTGGGTGATAAGAATGTGTCTAGCTTATAAGGAATTAGTTCAGCTACAATCAGCTCCTTCCTTGCACACTTATTATATTAGAACCATCCTATCAGCAAGAGAGACCCCCCCCCCAAGAAGCAGCTAAGCCAGACCAGAAGGGATCAAGAAACACTGACTCCTCCTGGGAGGGAGCCTTGGAGGACCACCTGCCTTTCTGTCTCAGACGTTTGAGGATCTTATTGAATAAGACATCCTTAAGGGATGGGATTTGGGATGAGTCAGCATAAAGTGCCTCGACATGCACACATGCTTCTGAGGAGCCTCAATGGTGGGGTAGGACTCAGAAGGGGAGAGGGAATCCTGATGGAGAACTGTCTCAAGTGAGAAAGAGAAGTCTGCTCATCATATAGGGAGAATGCACTCTCTACAGCTTCAAAAGACAAAGCCGGGGCAAATTCATCCTGGACAGAGCCAGATCAGCTGCTTCAGGCCCACTCTAGAATCTGACTTAAACAGATACTGAAGCCAATGTTAAAGCCAAGCTGTCCAGCAAACAGGCTCTGATAGGAAAGGCAGGCATCAAAAATTTCAGAGTTGACCCCATCCCCCCAGATCTGGCACTGGTTCTTTGGCCTCAAGATCCTTCCAGGTCATAGCTATTCACAGATGGCCAGATCAGAGAAATCAGAGTAGAAGACATCAATTTCTTCAGATCGGACATGGACAAGCCCTGGGTAGCACTTGCATCCACAGTCCTTGAACCCTGAAAATGCATTACGGTATGACTAATAATGGGATGAAGGGAAGGACCTAAGCTCACAGGTCTGTTAGGGGCCAGAACCGGGAGAACCCCCAATTGAATTTTGGTTATGAGGAACTTCCTTATCATCATATACACGTTCACTTTGGAAAGGCTTCTAGTAGACCAAACCGAATAAAATAAAAAGGCTGTTGACAGGGACCTTGAAGACCTGTGAAAGGTCCCCTTCTGCCTAAAAGGAGAATGTAGCCTCAGGGAAACAGGCTCCAGTACAGCAGGTGTATTGGCCCCAGCAACTATTGGCTCCACATGAGGGTCAGATTCAAAGATTTTGGGACTTTTGGACACAGAGACGAAGGAACAGCAGCTGAAGAGAAACAGTCCAGAGAGTACTTACTGAATGCTTTAGGCTTCTCCTTCACACTATAACAACTTTTTTCTCCCTTATGTCTATCAGCAGTCTTCTTTACATGGACGGAATCTCCAGAAGCAGACAAACAAGAAATGGATTAATCTTCCACAGGGGTGGGGGAGAAGTTCCTTCAAAATGAGCTTATTTCTTTACTCAGCAATTGCCCTAGGACCAATAACAGTGCAGACAGAGCACTATTTGTCCAGGTGGGCAGCTCCAAGGCAACATACACACTTTGTATGCAAATTAGAGTCAGGTATCTTGTGGTTGCAGACCACACATTTTTTTAAACCCTGATGGTCTGTCAGTCATTTATGCAAGAATACACTCCCAGTCACAAAATGCTACTAAAGTGAGAAAAAGACAGACCACACAGCTAACTAATCATGTTATTAACAGCAATAACTACATCTGTAACTACCAATAAGGCTAATTTCCCAAAACCTAAACAAGTCTACACTATTAGTGAAAGACTGAAGAAAGAGTGCCAAAGGTGCGAGAAACAACAAACTCTAAATTGTAATTTACAAATTACAGGGTAAAATATTTACCACAGATATCACAGTGGTATACTTCAATAACATCTTTCTATGTATATTAAATGAACTAACCCCATACAGAATCAAACATGTTAAAACAAACCACGTACCATGATTAACACTAGATACAAAACAGCTTGTGAGGCAAAGAGACAGAGCTTGGAATATATGGCCGAAAAACAAAAATAATTCAAATCTACAAACATTCAAACAAATCAGAAATCAAACCAAAGCCAATATCAAACTTGACAAAAAAGTGTACTTCACAAACCAACAAAATAATAATTATAATAATGCCAAAAGATTACGGTCCTACATAAATTAGCTACTTAATCCTGGCCATACATCCCAACCCTCTCCCATAACTACATTTATTAACCCTACAAATATTGCCAATGCTTTTAACTCCCATTTCATTCAGTCAGTCACAAATTTACTGAAAAACTCACCTCAAAATAAACCACATCCTTGAAAACCTACTAATCTTCCCTGTAAACTATCTCTGCAACCTGTCCCTGCTGCTACCATAAAAAAACTATTGTTAAAACTAAAAAGTACAGTTGTGTACACTTACCATAAATGTAGATGTTCGAGTGTATTCACTATTGCAGTCCTAACAAATGGGTTATCCAGCTCCCGGTAGCCCTCAACTGGCCAGAATACCAAAGGTAAGTAAAAATGATGTCGGCTGCCATCGGTTATAAAGGACGCTAGGGCATCCAATACAAAAGGAGGCAGCCGACGTCACTTCCTCAGTCTTTCTTGCCATGACAATCAGAAGTCCCCAGAAATAAGGCTAAAGCCAAAAGCAACGTTGGCAAATAATATCCAAATCAGCCTGTACCTCAGAAAAAGAGAATATAAGAGGACCAAAAAGGGGGAAGGAGAGAGGGAAACCAGGACTGCAACAGTGAATACACTCGAACATCTACATTTATGGTAAGTGTACACAACTGTACTATGTTCGTATTTCACTGTTGCAGTCCTAACAAATGGGTTGATTACCAAAGCCCAGAGAGAAGGGTGGAGGAACCAACAGAATTAAGGGTTGGAGATAATGCCTTGCAACAAAACAGTGGCAAACCCTGCCCTAGCTCTGGAAAACAGAGGCAAATTGTAATGCTTAGTGAAACTGAACAAAAGGCCATGTGGCAGCCTCCAAAATATCTTTAGTAGGGACACCCTTTAAAAAGGCTGCAGAAGTGGAAGCCGCTCTAGTTGAGTGAGTCCTAACCCCTTGAGGAGGAACCTTGCCATGAAAAATAACAAAAGGTGATACAATGTGCAATTCACTTGGAAATGTTTTGCTTACAGCTCCAGGGGCAAAACTGACCAATAACCGTACTGATTTCCAAAGGTCTTTAGTCCTGTCCTGGTAAAACCTGAGCTGTCTGTGCACATCAAGAGAATGTAGGATCCTTTCACCTTTATTTTGAGGATTAGGAAAGAAGTTAGGAAGGTGTATGGACTGATTAACTGTCAGGCTAGAAACCACCTTAGGTATAAAGGAGGGATTAGTTCTCAGAGAGACCCTATCTGCATGGAAAATAAGAAAAGGCTCCATGGCCATCAAAGCTTGCAGCTCCGAAACTCTCCTTGCTGAAGTTACAGCCAAGAGGAAGGTGGTCTTCCAAGAGAGAAACTTTAAATCTGCAGAGGCAGTTGGCTCAGAAGGAGGAAGACTGAGTTTTTCTCTATAACAAATTTAAGATCCCAGGCTGGAGTAGGTGCCCTTCTGTGAGGTTTTAAGTTGCAAGCACCTCTGAGAAACATTTTCATCAGGTGATGAGAGAAAATGGGTTGTTCAAGAGAACAATGAGCAGAAATGGCTGAAGCATGGATCTTGATAGAGGAAAAAGAAAGACCACCCTGAAGCAAATCAGCCAGGTATTCCAGGATCAGAGGAAAGGTAGGCTGAGAAGAAGATTCCCCTCTAGCCTGCATCCATTGAGAGAACCTTTCCCATTTGCCAGCATAGGACTTTCCTAGTGCTAGGCCTCCTGGCCTCTCTCAGCACGTCAACCACCTGCTGGGAAAGGGAAGAAATGGAAGGAGTCATACAATGAGCCATGCTGCCAAATGGAGAGACTGAAGATGAGGATGTAGAATGTTTCCCCTTTCCTGAACCAAAAGATCTGGCTTCTGAAAAAATTACATGGAGCTGCTTACTTGCTTGGTGTGATGGATTTGAAGTGTTCTTAAGACACTCAGTCTTGCTAGCTGGATTCTGCTAGAATTCAAAGTCTGGTTATATTTGCATTCACAGTCTGTTGCATACAGAAACTTGCAGAATATACACTGATGAGAGAATATACTTTGCAGCATCAACTTTAGAGAGCAGTAACAAATAACTTTTTATAATAAACCAAACGGAATAACGTTGCAGCTTAAAAGTACTGTTCCAACTTTACTTCTCATATAGTACAGATGATGTGAGAGATATAACATTTACCTTAGGACAAATGAGTCCCTACCATACCTCTAACATAACTGGATTTATACAGCTCTTTATATACAGTTTTAGTCCTCTTGGTATTCTATTTTTGGAAAATTGCTTATCCTGTAGAAACAATACTAAGCTTCCTTGTTTAACAATGTCTTGTAAGAGACCAGCTTTTCTGACAGTGTGAATATCCTGTAACAGTGTCCTGATGTCCATGTAGAAAAACATATTTTTGAGGAAACACATTGTCCTGTATTCTATTTGGATCTGTGTATAAAAACATCTGTTCTTGTACCAATGCTGATAAGCATATCCTGTTTTCCATGCAGAAAAACATATTTTTGAGAAAACACATTGTCACAGTGCCATAAACATATCCTGTTGTTTTAGGAAACATATTGTGTCCATCCTGTTATTTTAGGAAACATATTGTGTCCATTTTTTATATGCAGAAAAACATGTCAGTGTTCTTTAAAAGCAGATTTTGCATTTTTGCTCTTGCATACATCCTGTTTTTAAGTCTGTAAGGGAAAAATGTCCATTCTTTAAAAGCAGATTTTGTATTTTTGCTCTTGCATACATCCTGTTTTTAAGTCTGTAAGGGAAAAATGTCCATTCAGCAGATTCCTTTTCCAAGCCATGGTCATTTAGTATGACTGCTGATCACATATTACTAAACTCTGTTTCTGCATTTAAGCAAGCCTTTTCTTTCAGCATATTTACAACATAATTAATTTCAGACATATTCATAAAATCTAACAGCTTCAGAGGAAGATGCCATGGAGGAAATTGGGAGAGACTGAGAAGCAGTGGATACCAATGCTGTCTGGGCCAGTCCGGAGCTATGAGAATAGTCCTTGGTCATTCATCCCTTATCTTCACTAATACTCTGGGAAGAAGACGAAGAGGAGGGAAGGCGTACACTGATAGCAACGTCCAAGGGAAGGACAGAGCATCCACTTTCCAGGCTCTGCTGTGATGCTGTCTGGTGCAAAAGAGAGGTAGAGGATGGTTGTCTGGGGAAGAGAAAAGATCCACCTGAGGCGTGCCCCAACGTTGAATGATGCTGTAAAAGACTGCTCTGTTCAGCTGCCACTCATGAGGATCCAGGGTTTGCCTGCTCAACTGGTCTGCCAAAACATTGAGCCTTCCTGGAAGAAACTGAGCTAGGAGATGCAGGTTCAGGGATGCTGCCATGGACCAAAGATTCATACTTTGTCTGCACAGGGAGTAAGAGTGAATCCCTCCCTGCTTGATGATGTACTACATGACTGTGGTGTTGTCTGTTCTGACAAGCAGGGTCCCTGGAGAAAGATGACACTTGAAAGCTAGTAAGGCCTGCTGAACTGCAATCAACTCTTTTAGATTTATGTGCAGGTGCATCTGCTGGGCATTCCAACATCCCTGTATGCATCTGCCATCCAGGTGTGCTCCCCAGGCATAGTCCGATGCATCTGTGGTCAGAATTTGAGTGGCAGGAGGTGTTCGAAAAGGCATGCTTTTATTTTGTAAACAAGCTGTTGCCCACCACAGAAACGCCATCTGCAGAGATGGAAGCAGAGGAATCATCATATCCAGGTCCTGTGTGTGTTGACACCAAATGTTCTTGAGGTATCTTTGCAATTTCCTCATATGCAGTCTTGCATATGGAATCATGAGAATACAAGATGCCATGAATCTCAGAGCTTGCAGGTATTTCCTTGCAGAGAGCTGGGACAGGCTTGCCAAGTCCTTGAAGTAAACTGAGAGAGTTGTCTGTTTCTCCTGGGTGAGATATATCATCTGGGCAACTGTGTTCAGACTCACTCCCAGGAATGTTATCTCCTTGGATGGTAGCATTTTTGATTTTTCCTCATTGAGAGTGTAACCCAGGAAAGAGAAGAGTCTTTATGAATTCCAGATCCTTTAACAGCTGTTCCTGAGAACTTGCTTGAATCAGAGTCGTCGTCCAAGTATGGGTAAATCTGAATTTTCTTCTACCTGTAAAAAACAATGACTGGGGCCAGGCACTTTGTGAAGACTCTGGGAGCAGTAGATAAGCCAAAGGGCTGCGCAGAGAATTGATAATGTTGCTTGCCCACTCTGAAACAAAGATACTGCCTGCAACTTTCCCTGATAGGGATGTGCAGATAAGCCTCTTTGAGATCCAAGGTTACCCAGCCAGGAACCCTTTTCTAGCATTGGTAGCAACTGATGCAGAGTGAGCATTCTGAACTTTGGAATTACTAGAAAAGAATTCAGAATGGAAAGATCTAGAATAGGATGCCAGGTGCCTTCTTTTTTGGCACAAGGAAAAGCCTGGAATAAAAGCCCTGGCCTACCTGCTGAGCAGGAACTGATTCTATTGCTCCCAGAAGAGACAAAGACAAAATTTGTTTTTCTTCTTCTGCCCTTTGGTTTGGAGGAATGTCCGGGAATCCCTTGGGAGCTGGTAAGGTGCAGAAAGAAAACTTGTGCCCAAGGGGCACCATTCTGAGCACCCATTTGTCTTCAGTGATAGTGGCCCAGACATCTGTAAAAAGGGCCAACCTTCCCCCTAAAGGGCTCCCCAGGCAAGCAAGAACAGGCAGAAGTAGGAAAAAGTCATTGAGTGTTTTGATTGAGATGCAGGCTTGGAGCTTGGGAAATCTTAGAGGTGGAAGCCTGACAAGGTCTAGACCTTTGAGGGGTAGATGCCTGCCCCCTAGAAAATTTGTAACCTCTAGTCCTGGAACGGTTCTGTCTGCTGGTATCAGGAAAGGTCCAACTCTTGGAAGGGCAATCCCTGCTAAAGTGAGGGGGGTTGAACTTGCAGAAAATCCTTAACAGTTTGCATAGACTTGGCCTTATCCTCCATCTTCTTAAGTACCTCCTCTGCTTTGCTGCCAAAAAGACTATCTTTATGCAAAGGTACATCCAAATGGTTAGCCTTGACAGGTTCTGGAAGAGGCTGTTCTCTGAGCCAAGCATGTCTTCTAATAACAGATCCAGTAGCCATAGGCCTGCTGGAGGCTTCAAGGATGTCAAAACCACAATGTAAAGAATGTTTATTGATCAGACTGGCTGAATTCAGTAAATCCTGCAAGTCTTTGCTCTCTGCCAAAAGAGGTACACTTGCTATCCTAGACTTAATAGCCTCCAAGGTGTGCTGCTCATACTTCAGCATATGGAAAAGACAATTGGTAGCTCTAATAGCTAGAGTGGCAGAGGTATAAACTTTCTTGCCCCACCTATCTAGGTTCCTAGAGTCCCTGTCAGAGGGAGCAGGATTCCTGGTAACCATGGCCTTAACTCCTTTAGGGCCTTGAGAAATAACCTCTGGATCCACCAATGGGTTCCTGAAAAGAAACAGATGAGAGTCAGGGACTCTGTAGTACCTGTCAGGTTTCCTGGGAGCAGGAGGAACCGAATTTGAAGTCAAGGAATTTTCCAGAAAAAACATCATCAACTTCCAACACAGGAGGAATAGCAAGAGGCTTATGCTAAGATAAATCCAGAAACTCCCTAATCCATTTCTTAGATTGGGGATAATCCTGACTTTCCCATTTAAAATGTTCCCTGAGGGTATTCAAAGTATCACCAAAAGAGAAATCCTCTGGAGGAGAGGCCGAAGGGATGGACTCCTCTGCATCTGAATCCTCAAAAAGAGAAAAAGCCTGAGAAAATTCCTCTTCATCAGTAGAAATGCTGGAAGAATCAGAACCCGAACAGGACAAAACCTCAGGAGAAACATCCCTACTCCTTTTAGGGGGAGGAGGCTGAGAACCCCTAATAAGAGTCAACAGATCATTAGCCATTTTAACTATTTTAGATTAAGGGGAACGAGAAGAAAATGGGAGTCTGCCTTTTCACAGGCTTACGAATGGAAGATTTACCTGCAAGCCTGAAGGACTCAGGACCCCTGGCAACTGCCAAAGTTGAAGCAAAATTCGAAGGAAGAAGTCTGCTGTCAAAATACAAAATGGAGGCCTCAGACACTGGAGTCAGCTTAGCGGTTCCGGCTGCAGCAGAAGAGGTGAACTGCAACAAGTCGGAAGGCAAAACAGAGGCCAAAGGCCTAAGGGACTCGGACTCAAGGCCTGTGGCTGTACGTCTGTGGACTGCAGGGACTGCAAAGGCATCTCACTGGGTACCGCCTGACTGACAACCAACTTAACATCATCCAAGGACTTAGCTTTCTGAGGCCTGTGACAGTCCTTATCCTTACATTTCTTCGGAATATCCGAAGCCTGAAGACCGGCGGACGCCATACCAACAAAGGTAGGCTAAACTCCAAAATGCCTAGCAAAAATCTTAGCCCAATGACGGATAGTAGTGGATTAAAGGAGGCACAGAGATCACAATTGGGAACGTCGTGGTTAAGGCCTAAACAAATAATGCAATAGGAATGAAAATCTCTATGGGGAATCTACTTTCCACAGGTAAGGCAATTATTAACTTTTTCTGACATTCATTAAGGCAAGAAAAGAAGATCCCCAATGGGGTACTTAGCTGTAGACGACTTCAACTCGTGCATGAAAAGCTTCTGCTTCAGGCTCTGTGGCAAGGAAGACAGAGGAAGTGATGTCAGCTGCCTCCTTTTGCATTGGACACCCGTCCTTTACAACTGATGGCAGCAGATGTCATTTTTACTTACCTTTGGTATTCTGGCCAATCGAGGGCTACCGGGAGCCAGATAACCCATTTGTTAGGACTGCAGCAGTGAAACACAATGAACATCCTAACTCTCTTCCCTCTCTTACACTCTGCACCCATCCTCTCACACTTAAAAATAACTCGGGTAAATAAACTACACCAGTGCTATAACAAAGTAGCAAAATGTGCTACAAATCTCCCCCACAGAGCCCATCATTGTGTAGCCCTCATTGAGCTTCTTTCACCTGAATTACTACACTACCTAAAAGATAACCAACTTCCCCTCACACTTAAATACATCTATAAACCAAATGTACAGCTATACTACCCATCAAAATCACTATGTTCAGCTGATAAACTCCTACTAAATATATCAACAGCAAACACTGCAGGAACCTCCCTGTACTCTTATCATGTAGCAAAAATATGTAACTCTGTTCCTCTATCACTCAGGCAACATCCCACCCGCTAAGTATTTAAAAAACAACTGAAGTCATGCCTACTAAAATCCTGGCTTTGTACTTGTACAAGTCTAGGATGACCTCTATTTTACTTCCCTCCCTAACTTTTCAATTCCACTCTCTTTATTTTTCATTTCCCCTACGTCCCTCCATTCCTTTCTCTTTTAATTTTTCTATAGTCCCCATGGGTTTGGAACTTCCTTCATTCGCCCTCACTCTGCTCAGGATTACTCTGCTCCCCTACCCTACCCCAAATTTCCACCCACCCCCCATAACAACTACATTTATGCCCACACATTTCCACCCCTTATCTTCAAACCACCCAATTGCCTAGTGCTAGCTTTCTTCCTTCAGAAACACCCTATTAAATCACTTCCTCACAAACTCTCTCCAAATTCTCCTACATTGCTTCCTCAAAATCTCCTTACTACTTCTAAATACTCCTAACCACTACCTCTAAATCATTTCCCACTATTTTCCTACACCACAATAAACCAGCACTATGTTACTCCTCAGCTTATCTGCCTTCTTTCTCATAATACTTGCCTATTCTACATCCTGCTTCCCTCTGACCATTACAAAGGCCATATGCTCCACAATCTCACATTTTGCACTCATATTGATAACAAATTCCATACCTATTTCACCCTACCTATTTACAGATGCCCTCTACCTACATTCTAAGTATAGAATTCTAAAGCCATTTTCCTATCATTGAAAAAGCAAAACCTCTTAGAATAATCACACTAAAAAGGAAAACCATAATTCATTTCATTTATGCAAAAAATCCTCCTAAGAGTTGCCAACCATCCCAATCCAGGCCCCATGAGACACCATCAATTATAAATAAACAACCTATCACTCTACACCCCTAATTCTACACAAACCCAGTAAAAACAACTTACCTTTGTTCTTACCATTAACATTAGAAGCCTTAAAACAAAACTACCAAACTACATGCCTGGATAGTCCACAACAAAACAGACATCATAGTCATTACAGAAACTTGGCTAAAACCCTCTTGTGTCTGATACAGAAATTATCCCTCTCAAATTTAACATTATAAGAAATGACCACTCCAAAAAGAAAGGTGGTGGCGTACCTTTACTATTCCTAAATCATTATCAGATAACTTCTTATAAAGACACCATTCTAAAATTAAACTCAGCAGAGCTTTGCATCACTTTCCTAAAACATTTTCATTCCTCAGGTGACAATGTAACAGCACTTGAAAGTATCCTCCACAGGACAACATCAACCATCTTCCATGAAGAAATAATACTAGGGGATGTCAACATTAACTGGCTTAACATTACTTCTACTTCTCCCTCTTCCAGTTTAAACCTGATCAGCTTAAAACAGCTAATCAATAGCCCCACTTAGCAAGGTAAAACATTCACTTAATACTTGCTTGGCTCTTAGTCTCAAACCCTAACAAATTATCCTCCTCTGGCACTCTTATCAAATTTCCTAAGTGATCACCTACTAACATATGCAACTAGATCCCACACTAATTTACCTTAAAAAGTAAATCCTCAAAACCACCCATAACACCTCCAACATCAACCCAGACATATTCAATATTATCCTGGAAAGTATAAGTGGAACATTCTAAAATGCATCCCCTCAGATGAAGTCAGAAAGACATTTAATACAATTTTCCTAAATACATTAAACAGCCTTGTTCCTCCACAAACTGAAAGAGTAAAAAGTCACAATCCAATTTGGCTCTCTAACAATAACAAACTATTCATGACAAATGCAGACAAAGTATGGAAAAAATGGCTAAAACAAAAAAACCATTCAATCAGCAAAAGTTCAAAGGACTCTGAAATCAAGCAAAAAACCTCTGGCAAAAAATAGCATCTATATTACATAATAAAACTTTTAAAAGTTTGAACATCATATGGTCGGCATCATATGATCAAACTTTTAAAAGTTTGAAAATGTAATAAAAATAAAATAAACCAAAGAAAAAACCTACCTGAATGGTTTAAGCAGGAGAGGGGGGCAAGCCACCCTGCCCCCTCCACACCCCCGCTCTTTAAATATACCAACTCCGAGATCACACTACAGTGCAGAAAAGGGAAATCTTACCAATCTGCACTGTACAGAGATCTCTGTTGAAACATTAAAACTTTTAAAGGTTTGATCATATTGTGTCAACCATATGATGTCCGAACCTTTAAGAGCTCGACAACGTGATATACACCAAAAAAATTACTTTACCAATGTTCAAAACAACAACAAATCAATCCCAAAAAAATCTGGTCATAAATCAAGCAAATACTGCACCCTGCTCAAAAATATATCCCAAACCCATCCCCCAACACCCACTTGAAACTGCAACTCAATTCAACACATTTCATATATAGTATAACTTCCCTTATCAAGGGTTTACCCACCTCAAGTAATAAACCCCCAACTACTAACTACCCATAACTCGACTTTCACCTTAAAACCTATATCGACATTTTGCATTAAACAATTTCTTATGAAAATTAAACCAGGGTCTACTGCAGCAGACAATTTCCCAAGTGAATTCCTTAAAATTGCCAACAATATAATTTTCTTCCCTTCTCTACACTCATAAATAGATCCATACAAAAAACATACATTCCTACCCTCTTGAAAAAAAAATCAACAAGTTATGTACTCACCATAATAATCTATCTGCATTGAACATTTTGATTCTTACTCAACTCTTGGGTCTGGATTTGACCCTCAGATCCAACTCAGCTGCTTTTTACAGGTTGTGGAACACTTAAAGCTCTCAAGCTCCTCTCTTAACTATAATGCATTCGTCCCCTACCATACCTCAGAACTTGTTTGATGATGTTTAGTGAATATAAAAAGAACAAATATCAGTATCTGGAGCTCAAACCAAACAGCATTGGTTCCTCTAGCATCTTCTGATCCTTCCAGAAGTCAAATTGGTAGGGGGATGGAGAGAGGGAAATTCAGGAAGAATGAAAATGGTGGACAACACAGACTGAAATGAACATTATGGTAAGTACATAATTTCTTTACGTGATGTTGTCATTTTCATTTATTCCTCAACTGTTGGGACAGAGTGCCCAGCTACCTCAATCCCAGGAGGACTCTAAGGAAGGACATTTTCTGAGCACTGCTGAACATAAGACTATTCTTCCCCAAGAGACCAGATCCAATTTGTAATGAACAACAAAGGTAGGATGGTTAGCCCAAGTTGCAGCTGCACAAATATCATCCAAGGAAGAGCTGGATAAAAACACTGAAAAGGTTGCCACAGACCTGGTAGAATGAGCTTTTAAAGGTTTTGGCAAAGTCAATCCTGCTTTTTGATAAACAAATGAAATAAAATCAGTTTACCATATAGCTAAAGTCACTTTGGTGACTGATCTACCCAATTTTGATTCCGAGAATGAGACAAATACCTGATCTGATTTTCTGAAAAATGTTTCCCTATGTAAGTAAAAGCATAACTGTCTATTAACATCCAGCAAATGTAGCATATATTCCCCTTTGTTAGAAAAAACTGGAAAGAAAATTGAAAGATTGATAATTTGATTAATATTGGATTCTGACACCACCTTAGGAAGGAAGGCTAGATCAGTTCATAAAGATACCCTATCCTTATGAAAAATCAAATAAGGAAGTTTGAAAGATAGGGCTTGAAGTTCCGATACTCTTTTAGCAGATGTAACGGCCACTAGAAAAATAGTATTCCACGTTAGAAATTTCAGTTGACATTTGGCTGAAGGTTCAAAGGGAGATTGGGTCAAAGATTGCAAAACTAAATTCAAATCCCATGGGGGAGTTGGATCTTTAAAAGGGGGAAGGTCTAAGGAGAAAGGTTCCTCTTATAAATGCCTTATAAAGTTTGAAGCAGGCTAACAATGAATTGTTTACCCCAATGTGAAAATTAGAAATGGCAGCTAGTTGTACTTTATCAGTTGAAGAACTAGCACCTGCGTCAGACATTTTTGCTAGAACCTTAGACATTGGTGCTGAATAAGGGTCAATAGACAGTGGTGCTGAATAAGGGTAAATGTCACTCTGCTGCTCCCAAATAAGCCTTTTCCATTTACTTATGTAAATTTTTCTTGTGGAAGCTTTATGGGAGGATAAAAGAATGTGGTGAGCAAGGGAAGAACGCTTAGAGTGTCTTGCTATTAAAGGAAGTGGAGAAACCATGCAATTAGACTTAGACCTAATATTTCTGGGTGCACCGTGCTTATCAGGTGAGACAGGAGGTCTGGAGTTGGATCCAGAATCTAAAGGTGGACAAAGCAGATGACATCAAAGAAAGCTGAACCAAATATGACAAGGCCAATAAGAAGCAATGAGGATGACTGTTCTCTTCAACTGAGATGCCTTCTGAAAAAAAATTTGGAGATTAGAGAGACGGGAGGGGGGGGGGCAGTTGTGGAGAAGAGCATCTCTCTGTGATTCCCTTGGTAGGGAGTTCAGGGCAAAGTACCTGCTGCACTTGTTGATGAGGAGAGATGCAAACAGGTTGTAGCAAGGTTGGCCCCATTGATGCAATATCTTTTCCGCAACTTTCATGTTGACTGACCACTTGTGAGGTATTAGAATGGACCTACTTTTTGTCTGTTATCATGTTAGATTTCTCCAGAATATGCACTGCTATCAGAAATTGATTGGATGAAATCACCCATTGCTACAATCTCAAAGCTTCTCAACACAGGGGGTAAGATTTGGTTCCTCCTTGTTTGTTGATGTACCTGACCACTGACATGTTATCCATCTGAATCCCAATGGTCCTGGAGGGGGGAGTGTCTTGGAAGACCTGCAAAGCTAGAAGGACAGCTCTCATTTCTAGAACATTGATATGTGTGTTGGCCTCTTCAGGGGACCATGTGCTTTGGATGGTCTTTCCCAAGAAGATCCCTCCCCGTGGATCTGGGAAGCATCTGTGGTAACTATGACCTTGGGCTGATGGAAAGTGAAGTGTATTATCTGATCAGAGGGAATATACCAAAGGAGATAATTTTTGCAAGCCTGAGTTATTTTGATTTGGGTGGATAAGGGTTGATGAAGAATGGACTACTGAGTTGCTAGAGTCCACTGAAGAATTTTCATACGATATCTTGCTAATGGAACCAAAACTATTGCAGCAGACTTCAACTCCCAAAGCTTGAAGAATCAATCGGGCTGAAAGAGAGGAATTTTGAATGATCTTTCTGACTAGGAATTGTACAGTTTGTACCCTTGGTAAAGGAAGGGAAGCTGTCAAGGATACTGTGTCAAACAAAGCTCAAAATAAACTCTAACATTTGAGCTGGTTCTAGATGAGATTTCTTGTGATTGATATAAATTCCCAGGTGGGAGCATAAGTGGAGTACATAATCTCATGCTTTGGTTAGCTGATGCCTGGTTGGGGTGGTTTTGAACAAGTAATCCATGTAAGGAAACACCTGGAATCCTATCAGTCTACTACCATGCACTTGGTAAACACCCTGGGTGCAGGGCCGGCCTTAGCCGAAATGGCGCCCTAGGCAAAGTATTGCTCAGGTGCCCCCTTAAGCTCCACCCATACCACACTCATGAAACACCCCTATTTGAGCCACACCCACTGGGTCATTCCCCAATAAAGCCACTTCAGTCATTTCCTTAAATTATTTAAATGCACAGGAAGAAAAAGATACCTTGTAATGTAGTTATACTGCAGCTACCTTTGCATATGTATTTTCTACTTTAAATACAAGAGCCAGATCATGGTCAAATAGGGTTCTAGGAAGAGTACTAGACCACCACCCCATAGCAGCCCCTCCTGCAGCAACCCCAGCAGCAGCCCCTCCTCAGCCATTCCAGTGTTCCATTATTTGGTTATCTCACCAGTTACCATGCATATGTTCTATTTGCTTCTACAGTGATTACAGATATTTAAACAAAATAGCACAAACACAGATAGCCACTTGCTAAACATGAACTCTCTGACCATAGTTTTCTATAGGAAATCACTGCTGCTGTGGTTTCCAAATGTGTGCCTGCAGTGACTCCTTGGTTTGGAGATTTCTCCCTTCTTCATGTTTGTGTAACTATGGAGTTGTCATATATAAGTTCAGGGTGTAAGGGTGCAAGCCATCAACATGGTTAGGGGTACAGAGGAGCTTGACCCCCTTCCAAAACGTACTTACATTTGACTTTTTGTGGGGTTGATTTGCTTGACCATTTGCACTCACCTCCAGGCTAGTTGCTCAGCATAATGCAGCCAAGGTTATCCAAGTGCAACTAACTCTGGGCAAAACTGCAGTCCAAATTATAACTTGCTACAGATCACCCACCATGCCCCAGGATTCCCACTCCTCTTTTCTTGATGTACTGGAAAATATTAGGGTTCAACCAAACACCCTAATAATGGGCGATTTCAACTACCCCACCATTAACTGGGAAAACTACTCATATACCAACTCATTCACTCAACGCTTTCTGGAATTCATAAACTCCAATGCCCTGGATCAACTTATCCACAACCCCACCAGGGGCAACAATATCCTAGATCTAGTCATTACCAATATGAGTGACCGGTGTGCCACACCTGAAGTCAACGCCTCATTGTTCCGATCCAACCATAAGCTAATTACCATAGATATCCACATCCTGCCTCCACCCCCCATTAAGGAAACCATGGTAAAAAATTTCCCCAAAGCCAACTTCATGCTTCTTAAGACAGAAGTGGTGAACTTCATGACACCCATGCAGATGGACAATACAGTTACTACTACTGAATCCTACACAATTGCACTTTATAAGCACTTACATGAGTGCATGGATCGTGCTATCCCAAACAGAACCAAAAAAGGAAGCCAATCTGGTGGTCCCCTGCCATAAACAAACTGTACAACAGAAGGAAGAAACTCTTGCAAAAGAGAGTAAAATCCCACGAGTGGAGGAGCTCCCTGGTCAGCCTCAGTAAGAAGCTGCAATCCCTGATAAAATCCTCCAAAGCTAGTTATGAAAACAAAATCACCACTGATTCTAAAGACAATCACAAAGCATTCTATAGCTATGTCAAGAATCTCAATGGCAACACTCAGATCTGCTCTGAGTTACAGCACAATGGCACTAAATATACAGACCCAACTGATATTTCCAACATCCTGGCAGATAGGTTCAGTGCTAACTTTACCCCCCCCCCCCCCTCACCTCCTAAAGAGCCCATCTCTATACAGGAAGAATGCAAAGTTCCTGTAATCACGGCTGCACAGGTAAAAAAAAAAAAAAAGAAACGTTGTCTGTTCGGCTTTTCCAGGTAGGTGTTGCACTTGTCACAACACAGAACTCCGATCCGTGAATTGCGCCCTTTTGAGACGCACTCCACAGGTGAGCCTTTCACTGGCAATCGGGCATGTAGCAATTTCTGAAATGTTATTACCCCCCCCCCCCCACACACACACACACACACAAAAAGGATTTTGCAAATAATACTTTCTTAAACATGTCCGACTACAATTGTTGGACAAAGTATCCTTCTTTGGGGGGGGGGATAAGAAAATGCATTGCTAATAACTGTATTGACTTTTAAAAATCATTACATTTCAGACCTTCACAGCCATATTAAACTAGTAAATATCCACGTTTGTGACAATAGTTCCTGTTTCGGAATCTGGTTGAGATAATAGGTAAGTATGCTGAAAGGCTAATGTCTATAACAAGTGACTGTGCAGTTCTGAAGTTACATTACCTATTAAATCCTTAGCTATATTTGCATATGTTTATTTCTGTATGCAGTCGTTTAATATCATTACATCAGATTACCTCACTCATCGTCTTTATGCGTAGCTCCAGTTCATATACCTGCAATATGCTAACATCCCTGGAGTTGCCACCTTTTCAGATGCCCAAACTGGGACATTATTTAGAAACGTGAGATTTTGTGGGACAAAACATACCATGCAAAGGACAGAACTTTAGTTTTTTTTTTTTTTTTTGCCAAAATAAAAGTTTATTCTTGTAGCATTCCAGTTGCTTATGCTATTACATATAACACTTTGGTGTTTCAGACAAAATAACTGTTTATGCACCTGTTAAAGAAAAATGAGGACAAATGTTATTCTAAATTCTCAGGACATTTGCAATTTTTTGTGGGACACATCTGCTCAAAAAAGGACTTTCCTTTGCAAAGAGGGACAGGTGGTAACCCTAAACATCCCTACATACTGCTGTGTACAGCTACATCACATCAGGCATACCACATGTCATCTACTTTACTGTATTATTTCTGCATGTACCTGAGCATTACTGTTAAATGGAGACTCACTTTCTTCTTTAACTACACTCTGGGCTGAGTTCCAAAACACTTTTGCGTGGTGTAAGATGCCTAACTGAGCTGCTATAAAATGCTGGATTCTGACAGAAATCGCTTCAACATTCTTCATTTCGCACAGGCCAATGGATAATGACAAAGCCCTTTGGAGATGGGCACTCAGTGTAGAACCAGTTCAGTCCTGTACATTGGCAAAGCTTGCCAGTGTACAAGGCAGCATTAGTGGTTAATCCATTGAAATTGTTTTCCAGGCACGGCAAAGCACCACCTGTATGTGGAAAATGGTACTACAGGCAATAAAAGTGAAGCACCACCTGTATGTGGAAAATGGTACTACAGGCAATAAAAGTGAAAAAAAAAAAAAAAAAAAAAAAAAAAAAGACTGTATGCAGTACCTAGATGCCCATCCAAATGTAGCTGTACTGCAGGGAGACGGAGTTGGTGGGGTAGCCTGAGACCTCGCACATGCACAGTACTATATAGAGTAAACCATTTCATAACCTTCTCTGGGAATGACTAATTTTACTTTGTCTGCTTGTTAAAAAACAAAAGATGTAATTTCTGGCTGGTATAATAGACTTTCTCCTATGTCCCTCCTCCTGGACAAGGTAAATGCAGACATGATGACAACGCTGGTGTGGTCTTCCTGTATATCTACCGACAGAGTAAATTGTGACAATTAATTATCTCCTAGAATGGCTTCATGACAGAACAGCTCCACCTGTAAGACAAAATTGAAACTGCAGGTTCCTTGCATCAATTCCAATTCCCTCATACAGCTAGAGGTGCACTGCCAGAGAACTCGGCATCCGTATAGTCACACAAGGTAGCGTGGTTCAGTAACGAGTATTTCTGAATCACATTATTTTGCCGTGGTGTAGTGGTTGAATTTAATTTTTATCCGTTAAGAGTGATGTCTACGGAGTATATTAAATTTTAATTTTCAATGCAATGAAGGCAGAACGCTGGAAACTGTGCTATCACTATACACATTTTGTTAGGAATCTCTGTTCCATACTGAAATAGTGCAGTTATTATCAGATATAGTCCCAGAGTTATCATAAATTTAACATAGTAAAAGACAACAGTCGGCATTTTAAAATAAAAAATTACTTTACATTCTGATGCTGGGGAGGGCAATTGTAGTCTTTAGGGCAGCGGTGAAATAAAAAAAAAAAAAAAAGAAACGTTGTCTGTTCGGCTTCCAGGTTAGGGGTCCTCACAACAGAACTCCGCTCTGTAAATTGCGCCCTCTGATGCTGGGGAGGGCGCAATTGTAGTCTTTAGGGCAGCGGCGGTGAGAAATAAAAAAAAAACGTTGTCTGTTCGGCTTTTCCAGGTAGGTGTTGCACTTGTCACAACACAGAACTCCGATGCGTGAATTGCGCCCTTTTGAGGCCGGCCTGCACGGCGCCCTAGGCGGTCGCCTAGTTCGCCTATGCCTAAGGCCGGCCGTGCCTGGGTGCATTGGTGAGACTAAAGGGCAGCACTCTGAGTTGGTAATAACTGGCTCCCAGCTGGGTGTGTAGGTAACTTCTGGATTATCTGTTCATTTTTATATGTCATCCTTGTACAGGGAAAGGCAAAATGGACTGAACTGTGACCATCTGGAACTTTGTGTACTTAACTAATTTGTTCAGATTGCTTAGATTCAAGACTAGTCTCCAGTCCCCTATTTTTTTCTACACTAAAAGAGTCCTGAGTAGGTTCTGTACTCTTTCTAGTCTGGGGGGACCTCTTGGATGAATCTTCTTTCTAGTAGCTTTTATTTCTAGTGCTGCTGCTTTCCTCTGACTGCGCAGAACATCAGGAATTGTGTTTACTGTAAAAGGGGGATAGGGTATTACATACCCTCTGGAAATAATCCTCTGCAGCCATGTATCTTTTGTTATCTGTAGCCAGTATCTTTGGTGCAGGGATAGATGAGCCCTGTCTCCAGAGATGGACAATCAGGCCTCCTTTCAGGAGCACTGGTAGGACCTGTCAGAAAAAGTGCCCATAGATCCTTGGTTCAGTGGGCCTCCTCTACTGTGCAGACAGCGTCTTCCATTAGTCTATCTCCATATGGATCATGGAAAAAACCGTGGGACTTTCTAAACCACATTTCTGGACCACCTCATTGATTCCCTGAGAAGGTTCTTTTAGGAGTTGAAAAAGGTACCCCACTGCAGATAGGAACATCCTGCTCACACCTGGAAAGTGCGTCTTTAACCTTGAGGTCAAAGAACTTCTGTCAAAGGGAACATTGATGAAAGAGGACTTGAAGAGCTCTGCAAAATTACACAGGTGCATCCAGGCATGTCTCCTAATGGAAATGCCTGAACCTTCTGCCCTTGATGTACTCTCAGCTGCATGTGAAATGAGCCTCATGGACAAATCTGAAGTGGACTGTAGGGTAGCCAACTATGAGGCAATAGAGGTCTCTCTCTCAGAAGTAATGGCCCCAGAAAGGGATTTGAAAAGTTCTTTAATCAAATCCCCATAAAGTCTGGTGAAGTGAGACAAATAGTTCCACGACTGAAGTGCAAAGGTAACTGAAGAGTAAACACACTTCCTGAAACTGTCCAACACCCTAGACTCCCTGTTAGGGGGTGAGCACAGGAACTTTGTTCTGCAAGTGCCTTCTGTCTGCCACTGTGGCCACGGCATCAACTGGTACTCCCTTACTCCAAAAATCCCAATCCTTGGGTGGTGCCAGAATTCTGTCTGGTCTCTTGGGGATCATCTCAACTGAGTCAGGTTCCTTCCATGTTCATCGAGAGATCAAATCAATGAGCTCATCAATAGGCAGAGTCACCCAGGAGGTAAACGGGTCAGCTCCAAAGGCTTCCAGGAATACGGATTCCTCTTGGGAAGGGTTATTGGCTGACCAACCACCCCTTTGCCTGAGGAACTCTAATATGTCTCCAAATAAGACATCATCAAGTGGTGATCTTGGGGACCCTTCCCCCTCATTGAAATCAGTATCTTCCATGACAGACTCTTTGGGAGAGTCTAAGTGCCTCCTTTTGCTTTTTCTCTTCCTAGGGACTTCTTTGATGAGGTGTTCTGGAGAAGTATTGGAAGAAATCAATATACCAGAGGGTTATTCCAGGAGACTTTGAGCTGTTTGTCCTTGTGGAACAGAAAATTCAGGCTCTTGGTGCAAAGACAACTGTGTCTGGGAAGTACAAACGAGGAAGGTGTGAGGAGACCAGATCTGAAGAGAAAAGAAGTTATGTACTCACCATAATGTTCCATGTTTGTAGTCCATCTCGCCCTTCATTCTTACATATGGGATCAGAGCCGATCCTCGGCTCCGACTCGGTCTATTTACAAGCTGTAAGTCTTCTAGTTGGTTCATGGCTAGGTAGGTATCCCATGGTGCACCAGTACAATCCCCAGATCTTGTTTGCTGCTAACTATCAGAAATAATAACCAACATACAAAAAGAAACCAATACTAAAAGGTCTCCATAAAATAATAACAATATTTTTCTGTCTCCAGGTACTTCGGGGATGGGGGTATGAGGGTGGGTTTGTACGAATGAAGGGCAAGATGGACTACAAACCTGGAACGTTATGGTGAGTACATAACTTCTTTATGTTAAGTAGTCCTATCTCACCTTCATTCTTACATATGGGACAGCGTCCCTAACACCTTATTCTTGGGTGGCTCAAGGAAAAATACTCCTGAGTATCGTGGAACCAAAGGATGCTCTACCTCTGGGGGTTAAATCCAATTTGTAATGAGTAATAAATGTTTGAGGGGTAGCCCAAGTTTCTGCTGCACAAATATTATCAAGTGGGACCCTGGCTTTAAAGGCTGCAAAGGTAGAGAGATCTCGTAGGATGAGCCTTGATTTTGAAGGGTAAAGGTCTACCCTCAGAGTTGTAAATGTAAGCTATACAGCTAGAAATCCAATTTGAGAGTGCTACTTTGGAAAGTGGTAAACCTGACCTGGATTCAGAGAAGGAAATAAATAATTGATCTGATTTCCTGAATTCCTTAGTCTGGTGCAAATAAAAACGTAATTGTCTATGGACATCCAACTGATGAAACCTGTATTCAGCTGCATTGGAATGATTTGGAAAGAACATAGGTTCATAGGTTGGTACTAGGCTATCGGCCCTAAGGCCTATGCAAGCCTAGCCATAACAATTCCCTGGAAATTTTTTCCCACAATATTTACTTCTTTGGGCCCCTGTCTAGCAGGGCGACTGACATGATCCCCGGGGTGAATTTCCTATCTCCCATCCAATCATCATGGTTCCTTTTGAAGAGGGCCAATGAGGTGCTCTGCTTGACATGTATGGGCAGTCTATTCCAGAGTATGGGGAGTCTCTGGGTCAGGAACCTATCCCTCCAGCATGTTTTGTTCATTGTGATGATAAGGTTTAAATCCCTGGAGCGTGTGGCTCTGAGGGATTGGGATTTCTTTAAGTGGAGCATGTCCAACAGCTCAAGGTTTGACATGGCCTTGTATGTTAAGCAGAGATCACCTATGAGTAGACTATATGCCACAGAGTATAGCTGGAGTTTCTTTTAGACAGTCAGCATATGGCATCTGCTTTTGGCCTGTGATTCTTTTAGTGAGGTATTTCTGAGGCCTTTCCAGCTGTTGCAGATGTCTTGTGAGGTACATACCAAATGGGGCATTATACTCTATAATGGGTCTAATGAGGGATGAGTACAGTGGGAAAATGACCTCCTTTTTTCTGGATGAAAAGCCCTTAGTGATGAGGTGTGCCACGTAGAAGGATTTCCTGACCATTGTGGTGATGTGGTTATCGAAAGTGAGACCACTGTCCACTTGTGTCCGTAAGTCTCTCATCACACTTTCAATGTTTAGTGTCTTGCCACCTATGTGGTAGTTCATGGCTACAGGTTTTTTTCCAAAGGGGATAACTATACATTTCTTGGTATTAAGCTTGATCCCATGGCTCTGGCACTAGGCATCTGTTTCTGTAAGGCCCTTTTGTGGAATATCCACATCATTTGAGGATTCAATAATGGCTCCCAGTTTGCAGTCATCTGCAAACTTTGTTAGCCAGAGTCCCTTAGTGTTGGACTGTACTTCAGAGAAGTAGATGCCAAACAAGAGTGGTCCCAGGACTGAACCCTGAGGTACTCCACTTGTCACTTGTCTGGAGCTGCTGGAGCTGGATTTGGAGTCGGCTACTTTTACAGTCTGGGTTCTGTCCGTAAGCCAATTGGCAACCCATAGAGTGACGTAGGGATTTATGCCCAGCTTAGTAAGTTTATCTATGATTCCAGAGTGGGGGATGGTGTTGAAGGCCTTGGCGAGGTCCAGATAGGCTGTGTGGACCACCTTACCCTTGTCCACAGCTCTGGAGACCGATTTGAAGAAGTCAATCAGATTCAGGAGACAAGATCGGCCCTTCACAAACCCAAACTGGGTGGGTCCAGTGTCAGGAGGTTGCCAATGTCTGTGTTTATAAGTTCCATGATAATGCGTTCCATGCCCTTGCAGATCAGGCTTGTCAGACTGATGGGACGGTAGTTCCCAGGATCCAAGGTGGATCCTCCCTTGTAGAGCAGAATAACTGTAGCTGTGCGCCACTCAGTGGGTACGAAGCCTGAGGTGAGGCTATGATTAAACATGACACTTAGGTGGGGTGCCAGTTCATTTTGTTGTTCATGTAGTATGCAGCCTGGGATGTCATCTGGTCCTATGGATGCTGTATTCTTAGCTTTGGAGAGTGCTGTTTCTACCTGTGTGGCTGTGATTATCGGAATTTGACAATCTTTTGGTATTGAGATGGGTCCTTTAGGGGGAGAGAGGGGAGTGAAGTTGGCACTAAATCGATCTGCCAGGATATTGGCAATATCCTTGGGATCAGTATATTTAATGCCATTCTGTTGTAGCTCAGAGCAGATCTGAGCATTCCCATTTAGATTCTTGACATAACTATAGAATGCCTTGTGGTTGTCTTTGGAATCTTTAGCAATTTTATTTTCGTAACTAGCTTTTGAGGATTTTATGAGGGATCTCAGCTTCTTACTGAGGCTGGTGGTGGAGTTTTTGCATCCTGGGATTTTCCTCTTTTCTGCAACAGTTTCTTCCTTCTGTTGTATAGTTTGTTTATAGCAGGGGACCACCAGATTGGCTTCCTTTTTTTGGAGAAAAGCATCTTGGTTCTATTTGGGATGGCACGATTCATGCACGAGTGGATGTGCTCGTACAGTGCCTTAAGTGTAGGATTCTGCAGTCGAACTTCCAGATCCCGTCTGCATGGGTGTTGTGAAGTTTGTCACTTCTGACTTCAGTAGCATGAAGTTGGCTTTGGAGAAGTTTTTTAATGAGGTTTCCTTACTGGGGAGTGGGGGTGGGATGTGGATGTCAAGGGTGATTTGCTTATGGTCAGACCTGACCAATGAGGGGGTGACCACTGGTGTGGAGCATCTATCTCCCATGTTGGTAATGACCAGGTCTAGGATATTGGAGCCCCTGGTGGGACAATGGATTAGTTGATCCAGGGCGTTGGAATTTATGAATTCCAAGAACCGTTGGGAAAAGGAGTTGGTACCCGAGTAGTTTTCCCAATTAATGGCAGGGTAGTTGAAATCACCCAGTATTAGGGTGTTTGGTTGTATCTTAATATTTTCCAGTATGTTTAGGAAGGTGTAGTGAGAATCTTGGGGTATGGTGGGGATCTGTAGCAAGCTACAATTTGGATTGCAGTCTTACCTAGTGTTAGTTGCACCTGGAGAATTTCAGATGCATTGTGTTGGGCAACTAGCCTGGAGGTGTGAATATCCTTGGTGAATATGGACACTCCTCCACCTTTAGTGTTTCAGACTTGGTTTTGTGGCCAAAAAGTGTGGTAAGAATTGTAGCCTGGTATTGCAGGGGTGCTCTCTGGAGCCTTGAACCAGGTCTCATTCACTGCACAGATATCAATGTTCTCCATTTTTAGGAGTGACTTGAGAGAGTGCATTTTGAGGTTTAGACTTCTAGCATTGAGTAGCATTACCTTCAGATTTTGCATGCTTGTATCTGTTACGGTGGTGGTTTTATCCTTTGAACCTTGCCTAAAAAAGGCACTATAGGGGTGGCAAGAGCTTTAGCCAGTAACCTGAATCCCAGGGGTGACAGGTGCAGACCATCTCTGGCAAAGCATCGTGGTTTGTTGATCATGTCTTCCCAGGCAAACAAATACTGGATCTCCTTTGAATGACACCAGAAGCTTAGCCAATTGTTGAAGTCATTTTGTCCTTATATTGTGGTACATTGTCTTGCCTTAGGGGCTGCTGTTGGGTGGCACACTGGTGTTGTGAGCTATGTGTCACTTTGGTTGTGACTGGTGTTTGTTTGCGTTACGGCTTTGGAGGTCCTTGTTGCTTGGGCAGGTTAATGTTAAGGGCCTCGCATATGGAACACCGGAAGTTCTATGGAACACCGGAAGTTTTATGGATTGATTCAAAGTGGCATGGGAACAGACCTTGGGGACAGAGGAAGGATTAGTATGAAGAGATACTCTGTCTTTGTGAAAAATCAGATAAGGGGGTTCTACAGACAATGCTTGTAACTCTGACACCTGTCTGGCCGATGTGACAGCCACCAAAAACAAAGTCTTCCAAGACAGGAATTTCAACGGGGATGAATGAGAAGGCTCAAAGGGCGGAGAAGTTCATTTGAATAACACAAAATTTAAATCCCATGAAGCAACAGGTTCTTGAAAAGGGGGTCTTAAAGTGGCACCTTTAAGGAAAGTTTTGCGCAGCCTATGTGACATCAGATTAGAATCTTGAATGCCTAGATAAAAAATTGAAATCGCTGCCAATTGAGTGGCAGCCGCAGATCCCTGGTGGAAAAGCTCAGACAGGAATTCCAAAACCACTGGAATGGAGGTGGTATAAGGGTCAACATTCTTTTTCTCCACCCAGATAGAGAATCTCCTCCATTTACTGGAATATAGTCTCCTAGTGGAAGGTTAATGAGAGGACATAAGGATACGAGTCATGGATGGTGAGAAGTCATGAAGCCTGACTAGGGATGGAACTGGAGTAGACACACTGTCAAATTGAGGGTGTATAAGAAGGGATGAAGCGAGCCTGACATGCGAGTCAAGAGATCTGGTACTGGGTCCAGAATCCAAGGATCATCTAGGAGAAGAGGCCTGAGAAAGGGGAAACAAACCTGACGAGGCCATTAATGAGGATCAGTTTGCTTCCCATCCATTTCGCTTTCTGAATAACCTTGGGTATGAGAGGAAAGGGAGGAAAAGCATAAAGGAGACCCAGGGGCCAATCATGAACAAGTGCGTCTCTTGGTGATTCCCCCGTAGGGGGGAATGAGTGAGAAGTAGCTGCTGCATTTGGCATTGATTGGGCTGGCAAAGAGATCGCAGCAAGGCTGTCCCCATCTGTGGAAAATCTGCTCCGCTATTTCCTGTTTCAGAGACCACTCGTGAAGCATCAGGATTACCCAGCTGAGCTTGTTGGCTATCATGTTGGTTGTCCCTGGAATGTGCGTTGCCACCAGAAAATGCTGGGAAGATATCGCCCATTTCCAAACTCAAATGGCCTCTCGATAGAGTGGGTAAGATCTGGTTCCACCCTGTTTGCTAATATACCATACTACCAACATGTTGTCTGATTTTATTCCAATAGTCCCCAGAGGCAGAAGGTTGTGAAGTGCTTGCAATGCCAGGAGCACCGCCCTCATCTCTGGAACGTTTATATGCAGGTGAGCCTCGTGATCTTGCCATGTGCCTTGGACAGTCCTGTCTAGATAATGCCCCCCCCCAACCTATCTGTGAGGCATCCATGGTCAAAGTGGCAATGGGTTGGCGAGGAAGAAATGAAGTGCCCGTGGTTAACTGATTGGATAGAGTCCACCAAATGAGGTCCTTCTTGCAAGAGTCTGTCAGCAGTATGTGATGAGATAATGGTAGGTGCTGAAATGACCATTGGGATGACAGGAGCCATTGAAGAATCCTCATGTGCAGTCTGGCTAGTGGGACTAGTAATATGGGGGAAGCCATGGTCCCTAGAAGCTGCAGAATAGTCCTGGCTTTGACCTTTCGTAAAGGGAGAAGACATTGAATTTGAAGAACCAGATTCTGTGCCCTTTCTATAGGAAGACAAGCCAACATGTCTACTGTGTCTATCTCTGCGCCTATAAAAATCACAGACTGAGAGGGCAATAAGGCAGATTTTTCCCAGTTTATAGAAATTCCCAACTGGGCACAAAGCTGAATGGTGGTGTCCCTGGTCTGAAGAAGTAGATGCCTAGTGGGGGTGGTCAAGAGCCAGTCGTCCAGATACAGAAACACCTGGAATCCACGATGTCTCAGGTGAGCTGTCACTACTGCCATACACTTGATGAACACCCTGGGGGCTGTGGTGAGACCAAAGGGCAGAGCATGAAACTGGTAATGACTGGCTCCCAGTCGGAAGCATAGGTGACTCCTCAATACCCTGTCCATTTTATGTGGTAGTAGTATTCTTGGAGATCTATTGAGCATATTCAATTGTTTTTCCTTAATAACGCGAGTAGAGACTGCAGTGTCACCATCCAGAGCTTGTCTTTCTTTACGTCATTCGTTCAATCTGCTGAGGTCCAAAATGGGCCTCCAGTCCCCTGTACGTTTTGGCACTAAAAAGAATCTGGAGTAAGTTCCGGATCCAATTTGGTCTGCTGGGATGGTTTGGATTACTCTTTTTTCCAGCAACTTGTTGATCTCCACAGTTGCCTTATCACTGTGACTGGGCGGAACATCCGGGATCCTCTTGGGAACAAAAAAGTGGAAGAGAAAAGGGTATGACATAACCTCTGGTAATAATTCTTTGTACCCATTTGTCTTGAGTGATACTTAGCCAGGCTTCTGGATACAAAGAAATGCAACCCCCGACTGGCCCCAGAGAAGCACAGTCGGACCCCATATCAGGAGCCCTGGTAAGGTTGGCCCTTGAAAGGAATCGTGACCTACCTGGTTTTGCCATCTGCCCCTGCCTCTAGGGTGATGTCTACCATTTCCTCCTCTACCTCTGAAGGAGGAGTCACCCTATGAATCCTGGAAAAACCTCTGGGACTTCTTGAACCACATTTTACAGCCCCTCTGACCCATAGGGTATGGTCTAGAGGGTACAGTAAAACATACTCCCATGGCAGAGAGTGTTTTTCCTTCTTGCTCGCACCGGGTGAGAGAGTGTCCTTTACCTTGGGTCCAAACAATGAGGAAATGTCGAAGGGGGCATTGGTAAAAGTAGACTTGAACGGTTCCTCAAAATTACACAAACGCATCCAGGAATGACACCTTTGGGAAATTCCTGAACCCGCTGCTCTACTCGCTCCATCGGCTGCATACGAGATAAGCCTCATGGACGAGTTGATGTTAGAGTTCAAGGTGGACAACTGGGCAGACACCTTGTCAGGGACTCCCTCAGTACATGTACCTTGTAGAGAATCTCCTAACTCTTTAAGGAAATCTCTTTGCAGCCTCATGAAGTGTGTAAGGTAGTTTAGTGATCTAAGGGTAAATGCCACTGAGGAGAAGATACACTTCCCGTATCTGTCCATCATTCGAAACTCCTTATTCGGCAGATGAACAGAAGAAGAAGTTTCTGCTAGCTCCTTCTAAGTGGCCGCTGCCAACACCATGGCATCTAGGGGAACACCTTTCACAAAAATTCCTTTCCTGGGGGTGCAGAAAAACGTATTTGGTCTCCTGGGGACTGGCTCCATGGCATCAGGAGTATCCCACACCTTTCGACTAACTAGCTCCATCAGTTCATCGAAGAGTGGAGACACCCAAGAGGCTAAAGGTTGAGACCCAAAAGTCTTCAGGTACACTGACTCCTCATCAGAAGGGGTGACAGTGGGCTAGCCGCACCTCTGCTTAAAGATTTCCAGGATGGCTACGAAGGAGACATCATCAGAGGACAACTTGGGGGACCCTTCTGATTCCTCGAGGTCAGTGTCAGAGGTCAGAGACTCATCCTGGGAGTCTACATGCTTCCTCTTACATGTTCTCTTCCATGGGGGTTCCTGGGAAGGATATTCTGGGGAAGTCTCGGAAGAGTGGGGGCCACTGGCCGGGGGCTCCTGCGAGTGCAGGTCTCTGCTGTCTAAGGAAAGAGTAGGAGCTGAGACAGAAGTAGGTACCCTAGTGGGAAGAGTATTGGTAACCTTGGTAGGAGCTGAAGAGTGGGACAGCACACTCCTCATCATCTTGAATCATGACCTCTCTGGCGCTGAGGAGACTGAGGATGCCATCGGTTCCAGAGCCATCGGCTCCAAGATAGATGTAGGATCCAAACTCACCCTCGCCGATGCACTGAGAGGGAGGTTCAGAACCGAAGAGGTTCAGTTTCAGGCGTCCCTGTCAGGGCTGACCAAGGAGCTTCAGCCCCTAGACACCACCGAGAGTGTCAGAGTGGAACTCAGCTCTGAAACAGCCACAGGGGGAGCTGGAGCTGAGGGTTCCACCAGCGGTACCAAACACTCTGGCTCCGCAAGGCCAGCATAACTCGGAGAAAGAATGACAGAAGGGGGCTTAACAGACTCAAATGGCCCCGGAACTAACTGGGTCGGAGCCAACAATAATTTTGGTAAGGCAGACGACTTCAAAAGTCTCAGCACTACCCTCTCCACATCTTCTTCTGATAAACCCCTGGAAGATCTGGAGGACAGTGTAGAAGAATGGGATCTCTGCAGTATTGGTGACTTCAAAGTAGGGGAGACCGGTAGAGGTTCCATATTCCAGCTCTGTAATATACTCTCAGAGGTCGTCTCCGAGCTATTTGATGCCGACCATGTAATTACGGTAGTACAACTCTCAATCAGCTCCGAACTCTGTGGAGCCAATGAGACAGTGGATTTGTCAGACTTAGTAATTTTAAGAGGTGGCTGCGAGACACCAGCCGGTGCTGGGGAGGGCCTCTTTGAAGACTTGGACTTTTCCTTTTTATATCCCTGAGATCAACAGAGGTTGTGCTGGGGAGGGCCTCTTTGAAGACTTGGACTTTTCCTTTTTAGATCCCTGAGATCTAGCAGAGGAGGAAGAGGTAGCCAGATTTTCCTCAAAGGAAGGTTTTAGGAGCCCTTTTAGGATGAGCTTATTTTTTCTTTCTTGCAACACCCTAGCACTGAAAGAGTGGCAAAATAAGCAAGCTTCCTGTAAGTGGATCAAGACAGTAAACACAGTTACTGTGGCCATCCATTATAGACATCGTCTGTAAGCATTTTATACATTTTTTAAAACCAGATAGCTTATGGTCCTTGCCTTCCTTAGACATTCTCACAGAAGATAATCTCACACACACACAGACACACACACACACACACACACACCGAAAGGAAAGGCAGGACTAAACGGGCCTAGCCCTACAGTAACGATAAACAGACACCATGAGGAATAGGTCCTCTAACTTAAATGGGACTAGCCCGGGCAGGAATAAAGAATGGGAACTAGGTCTTCTAACTAAAACAGACCTGGGGGGAATAGAACAATTAGAAAGACTTGCACACACTCAAAACAAGAATAAATTGTACATTTTAGACTTTACTACACAAGGTAAACAGGACCTCATTCTGTTTGCAACACTAATAAAATTAGCAAGCGGAAATCCGCAAAAAGTTTCTACTTAACAACACACACAGCCTAACTGAGCGCAAAAGGAGCCTACAATTACCAATATCTAATTATTAAACAGGAGAAAAGTGGCACACAGGATACCAAGTACTATAAGGCCAAAGGCCAACTGTACTAAAAGAAATTGCACACAAACAGCACACTAATAAAAGCTAACAATTCTAACTTGCAAACTACACTAACTATGACTATACAAAGTTATATAACACTATTAAGGGTAAGACAGAAGAATAATCCAAAAATTTTGAATAAATTTGAAAAACTTAGCCAGATCCAAGGAGAAGCACAACCGAACTCGTCGATGCAGCAAACGAGATCTGGGGATTGTACTGGTGCACCATGGGATAACTACCTAGCCACGAGCTAACTAGACTTTCAGCTTGTAAATAGGCCGAGTCGATCCCATATGTAAGAATGAAAGCGAGACAGGACTACAGAACATTCCATGTTTATGCTTCTTTGGATACGACGGGGTTGGATCTGAGGTTTTAGACTTTGACTCCGAAGAAAATGGATCAGGGGTTTTAGACTACAGATCTGATGGGCCTGGATCCGATGACTTAGCTATTTTCGAAGGTGGCTCCGAACTCGGGAGCAGAAGAGCCTCATGGATCTTTATTACTTTTCTTGGGGTTTGAGCCCCAGATGCCATATCAGAAGATGAAGGCATTAAACCCCTAAATATTAATTTAGTCTTACAGTTGATAACAGCCCTTGGATTAAAGCCCTTACATATCTCACATACAGAATTCAAATGGGCTGAGCCCAAGCAATACACACAACATGTGTGCATCAGACAAGGGAATTTTATGACCACAGGCCTTACATTTTTTAAAACCCGAAGGTTTTTCTGACATTACTACTGAAAAGCCCAGAAAGAAGATAAGAAGAGAGCAAAGTTTTTTTTTTAATTAATTAGCTAAGAGAAAAAATTCCAACAATGGTAAATAACCGAGAAACAACTAAAAGGTAAGAGAGAGAGAAAAAGAATTACCAATAATGGTAATTAAGAGAATATACACTACTAACGTGTAACAAGGGGAAGAGAGGATAAGCTAAAGGAATAGAAGGCTGAAAATTCAAATATAGAAGATTATTAGGAATACGTTTTTTTTAATTACTCACTAGCTACAAGTAGTACTTGAGAGCTAAAAGTGACCAACGTCTGAAAGCGGCAACCAAGATCTGGGTTATGGTAGGGAGAGAATGCATTATGGGTGAGAGAGGAGCTTTCAGTGTTCCATAAGCTGTAAAAAGCAGCAGAGTCAGATCCAAAGGTCAGGACTGAACCCAACAGTTGAGGAATGAATGAAAATGACATCAGATAACATATCCTTCCCCTACATAAAGGTAACTCTTCTTTAAAATATCAGAAGTGATCCATTCAGAAACAAATGCTGTCAGACCTAACCCAGGAAGCTCACCCCCACCCAACACAGTTTCCGTCCTCACCATGGTACTAACACAGCCCCTCATCAACTTCAGAGAAACTGCCAACAGAACCAAAGACACTGGTAAATTAGATTCCTGCATATTCTTAGACCTCAAAAGCATTTGATGCCAGCCATAGTAAATTTCTCCTAGAATTGTCCTCTCTTGATCTATTTCATCCCACCCACCAGTGATTTACAAGCTACCTGTCTGATATGCAACAAAGCATTCAAATGGAACTCCACCCTTTCCCCTTCTTTACTAGTAACCACAAGGGTACCACAAGACTCCATTACTGGCCCCCTCCACTTTAACATACTCACCAACAATCTTCACTCATCCACCCAACAAGCCTCACTAATCCAATAAACAAATGATTCCACCCTTATATACTTCAACAACCTCCCACAGCACCAACAAAACACACAAGTTGCTCTTTTAGTTGCAGAAAAGTGGTTCCGTAAGTATTCACTTACACTCAACCCAAAGAAAGCCAACTATTACTCTTCTTTTCCAAAAACTTTTTCCAAGAAAAAAATCTAACTTCAAAATTCTCTCCCACAATGATACTGTCATCAAAGTCACCTCCCATACAAAATTACTAAGAATGATAATAGACAACCTAAAATTTGACCTCCAAATCCTAATCCCTGTAACAAGGTCACAGCAAAAGCTTGGCATGCTCCATAGAGCAAAAAAAAAATCCTTAGTGATTCAGCTAGAACTAATCTCTCGTCAGTATATCTTCTATCCTGACTACTGTAGAGAGCTCCCATCCTTTCATACTTACAGGCAACACTAACAGCAAAACTAGTGCAATGCTACAATAAAGTTGGAAAATTTGCAGAAAAAGTTGCAAAATTTGTACAAACCCATCTACAATGTATTGAGGCTCAAGGTCTTAGGAGGAGCAGGGCAACACCTTATTTCTCCATTAGGAACCCAGATAAATATGATCCCTCACCTTAACATTCAGCACATCCAGCAGCTTGTTCCCGGCCCAGAATTACTCTGACATACTCTACTGAGATTAAATCTTGTTGGTCTGGCTATCAAGAGAAATTGGTCGATTCTAGAAGCCAATGAAAATATAAGAACAATTGTTGGAGAACAGCCTAACTTTTGTTTTAAGAATGCCCTCTCTCTGACAAGGCAACTTTGTTATGGCCCCAGATCTACACTGGGGGTGGATATGTCACAAAGAGTTGGAACCTTTCCTTGTAGGATGTGCAATGCATGTAGTGTTATTTCCTCGGAAAATGTTTTTGTTCATCCTGTGACTGGCTAGAGGTTTTACCCAGATTATATGCTGACTGTAAATACACATATTTTGTGTACTTAGTTAGCTGTAATATCTGCATTCATTTTTATGTAGGTTAAGACCAATTGCTCCTTGAAAGATCGTATCTTGGAGCATCTCTGTGACATGTGAAATGTTAATATGAGTAGTGCACTGGCTAAACATGTTGCTACTTTCTCTGCTCATTCTTTTAAACTTTTGGTTTTGCAAATGGTTAATAATGGCCTGATGGGAGGGGATCTTAGAAAAAGCTAAGCTTGCTGAAACTAGATGGATTGTTAAATTACAAGCGGATAGGGACTACGGTCTTAACTATATGGCCCCCTTAAAACAATTTTAAAAGCTAGGAGATTGATGTACGGATTTTAATTGTCTTTTAATTGTTTCTTGTTAACTGTTTTTGGATAGCTTAATAGACTTAACCATGATTCACTCCTTTTGTAACCTTTGAGAATTTTGAGAGTATTTGAGTCTGTGTTTTTTAGTTTGTTCTATGATCTGATGAAGGGCTCCCAGCCTGAAAGTGCTCATCAATGAACTACTGCATGTCAGACAGCTTTGTTAGTCAGTTCTGCTTTTCTTGTGATAGAATTGACTGTACCATGTTCATCCAGAAGCAGGTCTTGGGAATATATTCATTGAGATGACTTGGGTCCAAAATTGGCCAGAAGTTCTTTGTTTTCCAGGGAACCAAAAAGAACTTCAGGTAAAAACCTGACCCAATCTGGTCTGGTGGGGCCTCCTGGATTGCTCTTTTTTGTAGAAGAGAGTTTATTTGTCTTATGGCCACCTTCACCTGATTGAGTGGAACATTCGACAATGGCATGGCATTGTGGGTTGGAGCAGAGTTAGGAAAAAGGAAATGTAATAGCCTGTAGATATTATCTCTCTTATCCATTTGGTTTGCATGATGATCTGCCACACAAATCAACAGAGGGAGAGATGCTCCCTGATTGCCTCCAGAGTAGCACAGTCAGACAGACCTTCAGGACTACTGTTGTTTTATGTTCTGAGAAGGGATCAAGGAATCCTGGTTCTGCAGACCTCCTGTGCCTCTGGGTCAGCATCCATTAAAGTGGCTGTTCCTGTCAAATTGCTGGTGCTTTGACTTTCTAAACCAGAAAGAGAACAGAGCCCCTTTTGCTTCATGGAATATGATCTGTGAGGTGCACCAAACTTAGCACTGATGGTAGAAAGAATCTTATTGTCTTGGTCACACTTCTGCATTCATTCTTTAACTGAAGGCCCAAAGAGGGATCATCCCTGAAAAGGTATATTAGTAAAGGTTTCCTTAAAGATGTTCATAAAGTCACACCAGCACAGCCATGCGTGACATGTTAAAGCAATGCCCAAGCCAACATCTGCCCTGGCAGCTCCATCCACTGCGTTGCGAGTCAGGTGCAAGGAGAGGCTAGTAATGTTTGACATGGTATTAAACATTATCTCCAGTTGCTTACTAGTGCCTCCTGAAAGAGGGTACTTTAGAAATGATACAGCTTGTGGAACCAAATCTCTCTGAAATCTGTTCAAGTGAGTGGCACAGTCTAGGGCCCTTACAACAAAAGTGCCCAAAGCATACTTCCATAATCTATCCATCAACCTGGACTCCTTATTGGGAAGGGGAATAGAAACATTGTTCTCTGAGAGTTCTCATTTTGTAGCTGCCTCAACAATGATGGAGTCTATATGTGGGGATTTGCACCAAAAAAGGTTTATCCTTTGGTGGGTGAATAGTTCTGTCCTTTTCCTCAGGACTGTTTCTTAACTGTCCAGTTCCTGCTATAATGAGCTTGTCTGCTGGGTATACCACACAAGATGTGGATGATGCTGAGCCATAAGCCTCAAAAAGAAGCTCCACATCCTGGGGTTGGGAATGCAGACCATGTTCACCTGTGGTGCCTTAACTCTAAGATATCACCAAAAGAGGCACCTTTCAAAGGGGATTGTGGGAAGCCCTCTCAATCCTCTGAGTCAAAATCCATGGTGGGAGATTCTGAAGAGGAATTCTTGCCTGTCCTCTTTTTTTGTAATATCAGGTAATGAACAGTCTAAATCCTCAGAAAGCCTAGCTTGCCATCGGGTGGCTGGAATGAGACTTAAGACCCAGCTCTAAATGGAAGAAGCATGATGAGAAGGAGGTATGACAGAGACAGAGCATATGATGGAACCTGTATTAGGGTTCCAGCAGGGAATTGATTATCCCTCTGCTGGAAGGTTGATCCAACCTTGGTGGGATCTGATAAGTTCACTCAGGCTTTAGAGCCAGACTTCCTTCAGAGAGACCATTCCAATCCTATGAGTGGACTCAGTAAACCTTAGATTGGACTGCTCTGAAGAGGGGATCAGAACCAAAGGATCGATAGCCAAAGACTCAGACAGAAGCAACTGAGTCAAAGACTGATCCAGAGCTGACACGGAGGTCATCAGGTCAACTCTTTGGACAGAGACTGCCACATCTCAGACAAAGGTCTCTTGAAGGTTGGATCAATGAACCTCATAGCTGAAACCACAAGAGGAATCAGTGACAAGGATGCAGATTCCTGGGAGAGTGGTGGATCTGAGAGCACCAGAGCCAATGTTTGGACAGTTAAGGAATCAGAATGGGGCAAAATGGGTGAATTCAACCACCTTTGGAGCTGAAGGGAATGGAATGAGTCCCATTTCAGTGCTCACCAACAAAATCACCACTAATTCTAAGGACAACCAAAAATCATTCTATAGCTATGTCAAGAATCTCGATGGCAACACCCAGAACTGCTCTGAGTTACAACACAACGGCACAAAAATTACAGAGCCAACTGATATTGCCAACATCCTGGCAGACAGATTCAGTGCTAACTTTACTCCCCCCTCACCCCCTAAAGGGCCCATATCTCTACAGGAAGAATGCAGAGTCCCTGTAATCACAACTACGCAGGTAAAAGCTGCACTTTCTAAAGCCAAAAACACAGCATCCATGGGACCGGACAACATCCCAGGCTGCATTTTTCACAAACTTCAGAATGAACTGGCTCCCCACTTAAGCACCATGTTCAATAGCCTCGCATCAGGCTTTGTGCCCACTGAATGGTGCACAGCAACAGTTATCCCACTCCACAAAGGGGGAGCCACCACTGATCCCGGGAACTATCGACCTATTAGCCTGATGAGCCTGGTCTGCAAGTCCATATAGGTTCATAGGTTCATACTAGGCTATCTGCCCTAGGGCATTTATAAGCCTAGCCAAAGTGTGTGTGGCTTTCACCACCCCTTAGGATGAGAATACTATACCCATTAGTTTGCTGTGCCTCTGTCCAGCAGTGACACAGAGATGATTCACGGGGTAAACCTACGATCTCCCATCCACTCGTCAAGATTTCTCTTGAACAGAGTCAGTGAGGGGCTCTGCCTCACATGGACTGGGATTCTGTTCCATAGTGTAGGGAGTCTCTGGGTGATGAATCTGTCCCTCCAGCATGTCCTATTTATATCCGTGTTGAGGTTTAAGTCTCTTGCTCTCGTGGCTCTGGTGGATTTGGATTTTGAGGTGGAGCATGTCCATTAATTCCGGGTTGGACATGGCCTTGTATGTCAGGCACAGATCACCTCTGAGCAGACGGTATGCAACTGAATAGAGCTGGAGTTTCTTCAGTCGGGCATCGTATGATATATGTTTGAGCCCCTTTATCCTTTTGGTGAGGAACTTTTGGGGTCTTTCCAACTGCTGCAGGTGTCGGGTAAGGTACATTCCGAATGGGGCGTTGTACTCAATCATTGGTCTGATAAGTGAAGAGTACAGGGTACAATGACCTCTCCTGATCTGGATGTGAATCCCTTCATGATCAGGTGGGCAATGTAGAAGGTCTTCCTAACCACTTTGGCAATGTGAGTGTCAAAAGAGAGGTTACTGTCAACTTGGGTCCCCAGGTCCCTGATAACTTCTTCCGTGTTTAATTGATTACCACCTATGTGGTAATTAGGGGTTACCTTGTTTTTCCCAAAGGGTATGACTATACATTTTTTGGCATTTAGCTTAAGGCCATGGCTCTGGCACCAGTTATCCATTTCTATGAGACCTCTCTGGAGGATGTCTGTGTCTGATGGAGTGTCAATTATGGTGCCCAGTTTGCAGTCATCTGCAAATTTTGTAAGCCACAATCCCACTATGTTTGCCTGCACTTCAGAAAAATAAATGCCGAACAAGAGGGGGCCCAGGACTGAGCCCTGTGGGACACCACTCGTGACCGGCTTAGAGTCTGACATGGCACCAGCAACTCTAACCCTCTGTGTTCTGTCCTTGAGCCAGTTTGCAACCCATCTTGTGACATATGGGTTTACATCTAAGCTGGTGAGCTTTTCTATGATGCCCGAGTGGGGTATTGTGTCAAACGCTTTTGCTAGGTCAAGGTAGGCTGTGTGAACTGCCTTACCCTCATCAATGGCCTTAGTGACTGTTTCGAAAAAGTCGACCCAGTTAAAGAGGCAGGATCTGCCCTTGACAAAGCCAAATTGGGTAGGATCCAGTGTCTGTAGGTCCCCAATGTCTTTATTTATGAGTTCCATTATTATCCTCTCCATAGCTTTGCAGAGAAGGCTCGTCAAGCTTATGGGGCGGTAATTTCCAGGGTCCGTAGAAGCACCGCCTTTGTGGAGTGGGACCACAGTTGCCGTACGCCATTCTTTGGGTACGTATCCTGTAGTAAGGCTAAGATTAAACAGCAGCCTTATGTGTGGGTTTAGTTCCTCATTGAGTTCGTGTAGCACACAGCCGGGGACACCGCCCGGTCCCATTGATGCTGTGTTTTTTGCTTTAGAGAGCAGCTCTCACCTGGGCATCTGAGATGTTTGGGAGGCTAGACTCTGGTGGGATAGATATTTCTCCTTTGGGGGAGGAGGGAGAAATTTGCACTGGAGCTGTCTGCCGGTATGTTGGGAATGTCTGTGGGTTCAGTGATTTTTTATCATTTTGGACTAATTCTGAGCATATCTGGGAGTTTCCACCCAGGTTTCTAACATAGCTAAAGAAGGCCTTATGATTGTCTTTTGTGTCATTAGCGATTTTTCTCTCAAAGTTGGCCTTGGTTGATTTTATGAGTGATCGTAGTTTTTTGCTAGTATTGATCAGAGATGCCTTCCCTTTTAGGGATTTTGCTCTGTAATGTAGTAGCTTTCTCCTCTTGTTGTAGAGTTTGTTTATGGCTGGGGTCCACCAGACCGGCCTGCCTTTGGTGGAAAGGGTCTTGATTTTATTAGGGATTGCTTGATCCATACATTCCTGGAGGTGCTCGTAGAAGGCATTTGTAAGGGTTTCAGCAGCGTGTGTTGTGGTTTCCACTGGCTCGGGGGCCTTGAAGGATACCACTCCAGTCTTAAGAAGTGTGAAGTTTGCTTTTGAGAAGTTCTTCACTGTGGTCTTTTTTGCTGCGGGTGGGGGTGGGATGTGGATCTCCAATGAGATTAATTTATGGTCTGATCTCACCAATGAGGGATATACTTCCGGTGTGGAGCATTTTGTCCCCATGCTTGTGATGATCAGGTCTAGTATATTTTCTCCTCTTGTGGGAATGGTGACTAGTTGTTCCATAGCATTTGAGTTTATGAACTCCAGGAACCTTTGGGCTAGGGTGTTGGGGCTTGAGTAATGTTCCCAGTCTATGTTTGGGTAGTTGAAGTCACCCAATATGATGGTGTTTGGAGAGACATTCATACTCTCCAGTGTCTTCAGGAAGGCTGTGTGGGTTTCCTGAGTTTGAGAAGGTGGTCTGTAGCATGCTACAAACTGTAGGGCAGTTTTACCTATGGTTAATTGCACCTGGATGGTCTCCGATGCTTCGTGCATTGCCACTAACCTGGAGGTGTGGGTATCCTTTATGAATATGGATACTCCCCCTCCTTTTGTGGTTCGGTCCGGATTTTGGGGCTGGAACGCATGATATGAGGTATAACCTGATAGTGCTGGGGTGCTCTCAGGAGCCTTGAACCAGGTTTCAGTCACAGCACAGACATCAATGTTCTCCATACTGAGGAGGGCTTCGAGGGCGTGCATCTTGAGGTTTAGTCTTCTGGCATTGAGCAGTATTACCCTTAGTTTTTCTCCATTTTTGTTTTCAAAGGCACTATGGGGGTGGCAAGAGGCTTTGCCAATATCCGGAAGCCCAGGGGTGACAGGTGCAAGCCGTCCCTTGCGAAGCAGCATGGCTTGTCAAGCATGTCATCCCAGGCAGACAGACATTGGATCCCCTTAGAATGACACCAGTAATTAAGCCAATTATTAAAGCTGATCATTTTGTCTCTGTATTGTGGCATCATTCTTGGTGAGGGTAGGATACTGCTCAGGGTCAGGGTCATACCGGCCTAGGCTACATAATCTGAGAGCTCCTCTATGTCTCTTTTCATGTAGTCCAGGGAGGTACGTCTCAGGTCGTTCACACCGGCATGGACAATGACTGAGTCATACTTGTACTTGCTGTGGAGTGACCTGAGTGCTTGTGTTATGTGGCGGATTCTAGCGCCTGACAGGCAGCTTACTGTGATCTTTTCCTTGTTCAGTCTGGTGAGTGGGACGTCAGTGTGTCTGACTATGGAGTCACCTATAACAAGTGTGTCTGGCACTGTGTTTGGCCTTAAGGGCTGTGACTGTTTAGCACACTGACTTTGAGAACTATGTGTTGCATGTCTTATGTCTTGAGGTGGCAGCTGCTTGGGTGTCTGCTTTGGAGGCCTCTGTAGTTTTGGTAGATTTTTGATCAGTGCTTGCGAGTATGTCTTTGTGTGTTTATGTGTTTGTTTTGCAGTTGTGATAGTTCTATGTGAAACTGGGTTTGTGGTGTGCGTGGTTTCCTTCTCCTCCTGTCTGGTCTTGCCAGTCCTGAGTTAAGAGAGCTCAGCCTCCAGTTTGGCTATATAGTTGCATCTCTCACATGTATTTGTGTTTTGTGGGAGAAGGAGTGGGTTGTCTGTGTACATGAGGCAATTGTAACATTGCCTCAAGATGCCCAGATTCACCAGCTGAACAGGAGAGGACGCTAGCAACTGACCCTTCGACATGCTAGAAAAAGTGAAAAAGTTTGCTGTGTAACTGAGTCAGAAGGGACCTATAGGGAAATGGGTACTCAAGGGGATTCTAGGCTAATGTAGTACTTTGTTTAGTATACAAGTACTTTACCTATATAAAAATGCTTTAGGAGCAAGTGCTGAGCTTTTGAGATAGAGAACAGACTGTTTAGATTGCAAGTAGAGAAGTTCTAAGGGAAAAATTGTTTCCCTTATCCTTCCATATCATCATGGAACTCATAAACAAAGACATTGGTAACCTCCAAACTCTGGATCCCATCCAGTTCGGGTTTGTGAAAGGCAGATCATGCCTCCTGAACCTGATTGACTTCTTTGAGGCAGTCACCAAAGCCGTAGATGAGGGTAAGGTGGTTGACGCAGCCTATGATGACCTTGCCAAAGCTTTCAACACCATCCCCCATTCTGGAATTATAGCTAAACTCACTAAACTAGGTATAAATCCCTACGTCACAAGATGGGTTGCCAACTGACTCACTGACGGAACCCACACTGTAAAAGTTGCAGACTCCAAATCTGAACTCAAAGCAGTGACAAGTGGAGTACCACAGGGTTCCATCCTGGGATCTCTCCTGTTTGGTATCTACTTCTCTGAAGTACAGGCTAACACAGAAGGCCTCTGGCGAACGAAGTTCGCAGATGACTGCAAATTAGGAGCCATAGTTAAGTCCCCAAATGATGTGGACATCCTACAGAAGGGCCTCACTGAGACAGATGCCTGGTGTCAGAGCCATGGCCTCAAGCTCAATGCCAAAAAGTGCAGTGTCATCCCCTTTGGTAAAAACTCTGTACCCATGAGCTACCACATAGTCAGCAATCTACTTAACACCGAATGTGTGATAAGAGACCTTGGGACCCAGGTGGACAGTAGTTTCTCCTTTGATAGTCACATCGCCACAGTAGTCAGGAAGTCCTTCTACGTGGCACACCTCATCATAAAAGGGTTCTCATCCAGGAAAAAAGAGGTCATTGTTCCCCTCTACTCGACACTCATTAGACCCATTATAGAGTACAACTCCCCTTTTGGAATGTACCTCACAAGACATCTGCAGCAGCTGGAAAGGCCACAGAAGTACCTCACAAAGAGGATTACTGGCCACAAATGCCCTACACTGACCGCCTCAAAAATCTCCAGCTTTACTTTGTAGCATATCGCCTACTCCGAGGTGATCTCTGCCTAACATATAAAGCTATGTCAAACCCAGAGCTGTTGTACATGCTACACCTAAAGAAATCCCAATCCCTCCGAGCTACACGCTCTAAGGACCTAAACCTTGTCACCACAATAAACAGGACATGCTGGAGGGATAGATTCCTGTCCCAGATACTTCCCATACTCTGGAACAGGTTACCCATCTATGTCAAGCAAAGTTCTTTATTAGCACTGTTCAAGAAAAATCTTGATGAGTGGATGGGAAATAGGAAATACACCCCGGGGATCACTTCTGTGTCTCTGCTCGACAGTGGCACAGGAAAATAACTTTCTTGGGTGGAGTAAGCCAGGGAACCTTGTTGGCTAGGCTTACGTAGGCCCTTGGGCCGATAGCCTAGTACCTACCTATGAACCTATGAATCTCTGTGTCCTTAAGAAACTTTGTACCAAGTGGTCCAGATTGGCTTCAGAAGTACTCCTGTAGGACCCATAAGGATTTATCTGAAGCAGCTGAACAGGGTTTAAAAATAGGGCACTAATCAGTCTAATCTCCCCAAGGTTCTTTAGCTGGGGAGTCATGAAGAATGATGGGATCCAATAGGAGTGGATCTGGAGGGGGTACAATTTGGCATAAGTGCCAAGGATTCCTCTAATCTGGGTTTCTTTGGAGTCACAGAAAAAGACATTGGAGATGAAGACCTCTTCGTTGGATCAGGGTCTTTGACTTTTGGAGTTTTTTCCAAATGCTTTTTGAGCTTGGAGACGTCTGGATCTGGTGGAAGTAGGCCTTTGAGTACAAGTTTAACCAACTCCCTAAAGCCAAAACCTTTATAAATTTCAGTTCACTGATAAATTGGAGACACCCAGAAAGATTATGCACTAATTATGGAGCTTCTAAGGTGGGATCTTGTAACACATCAAGCATTTTTCTGAAGCCCATTTGTTCATCCATAACTGAGCACCACAGTATAGGACTGTGAAAATATAAAAAGACTTTTCTCCCAAGATAAATTTTCACACACAAAAATAAAAAAAATCTTAATAAGGCACCAAGAGAAACTCAAGAATTTAAAGACAAAATAGAAATTGCCAGAAAATGGATAAACAATAAATTACAATGAAAAGTTCTGATATTGTACAAGAGAAACTGTCATAACATTTGATAAAGACTTAGCTGCATGGTTGAACATATCCTGTCACAGAGGTGGCAAACAAGATCTGGGGTACTGAGGAGATCAGATGCATTATGGGAGGGAAAATTCTTAAAGGGCTCAAGGGCTGGAGCAATTATGTTGCTGGGTTGGATCCAAAAAGCGTCTCTGAGGACCAGTGTGTTGGATCAAATGGACTGAATAAATAGGATCCCCAAGGATAATGCAGAGAACTGATATTGCAACCCAGACAGAGACAAACAGAAATTTCCTGAAGCCTTTAGCTAATGGAATGTCATGGTATGCATCGTTTAGACCTGATGTTACCATAACGCTTCACTGTAGGGGAATGAGAGTCAACAGATTCTAAAGGGTAACGCATCTTGAATTTTCCAACTTTCACATACAGATTTATTAGGAAAAGAAATGTTCTTCAAAAATATTCTTCATCTGGTACCAGAAAAAATTCTGGAGTAAACACCTTTGCCATTTGATTTACTGGCACTGTTACCACTCCTAAGGCGAGGAAGTGCTGATAAGGAAAACATTCTATTTGGTTTGGAGGGTTGGGAAGTGCACCTCTTAAAGGAAGTACTTGTGTCCAGTGCCAATTGCATCCCTTCTGATCAGTTTTTAACAGCCCAAGTGTCTGAAACAATCTGTTGCCAAAGGGGAATGCACAGAACCAGTTTCTGGAACAGATTTTGAAAGATAAGCGAAGAAGGGGTGGAGGAGAATGATGGCATAGTCATTCTGAAGTGTTAGCCTGTCCCTTTTTTAGAAAAAAGATCTTTATTTTTATTCACCTCCTGCCATCTCTCTTTTTGGTACCCTGTTTGCCTGAGAAGATAGAAATCATCTGTTTTATTTAGTTTCTCAGATAAGAAAGAGGATATTGGAAATTTGTAGAGGGAATGGCTGAAAATCTTGGAAACTCCCTGCATTAATTTCCCTCTGTCATCAAATTGTTCGAGGACATGAGTAGTAGATGGGCCAAACAAAACTTCCTTATCTGAAGCTGAATTTAAAATCCCAGACTTTACCTCACCACAAAGGTTTGATTATGTACCCAGGCTAATCTTCTCAATGCAATAGAAGTACCTCTAGAGACAGTATCTGTACAATTACACACACTACCTAAGTCATGTTTTCATACTTGACAAATGTTAGAAATAATGGAATTCAAATAGGTGTGATCTTTATGGGGAAATGTGACAGACTCTCTTGAACTGTCTGTTCAGAAAGCACAAGCCTACACATAGGAGTCTGATAGTTAGGAATTCTATACACCAAAGTGTAACAAAATATTCTCTTACTAAATCTCTCCAATACCTTCCCTTCCTTGTCCGTAGCAAAAAGATTAAAAGACACCAAGAGCTTGTTCCCAGTTGGTGAGGATGTAGATATGGCTGCAGGGTCAGACTTGAGGTGGGGGAAACAAACAAATATTAGTTTAAGAAACTTTGTAACACCTATTTGCTTTTTGGGGGTTACTGAAAGTTTAGAAACAGGATTGTTACAGGTAGCATTAAATACTTCCTCCAAGGCAGGCACTAATGGGGGAATGTGAGTAGAATGAGGCATATGCACTCATAACATACCATAATATCTCCTGAATTTGAGGGGGGGTGACATTCATTTGTTCCAATGAACACACCTCATTCATCCTGGCTATAGACTAAGAAAAGGAAAATTTACTCCAAAGGAGGTTGTGAGGACCAAGTTTCCTTTGAATCAGAGAACTGGGCTTGGGAATCTACAGGAGGAGAAGAAGCCCTCCCCTGTCCCTATGTACATCAGAATCCTCTGACACTTCGTCCTTAGGAATGTTTCTGCTGACTTTTTTCAGGGAAAGATTTGTGAGCCCTAGCATTAGTCTGCAACATCTCCTTAGCTAAGGTAAGAAAACATTTTTTCTAACAGATACCATGTCTGCAGATGAACAATATTTAACCTTTTGTTTTTCCGACTCCAGTAAGTTACTTCTACCCCCATCAGGAACTTTCTTTTCCCAGCTAGATCAAGCAGCATCCCTGCTGTGTCTCCCTGACCCAGAACAGATGGTTCTGCCATACCTGTATTGGACACTGGAACAGCTGAAGAGGACATGGATGACCTCTGGCTCATGGCAGTTGAAAGGACTATGCCAGAGGAAGCTGGAGAGGTAAGTAAGTGGTCTGAGGAATGACTAATTGCCACTGAAGAGTTACCCACCATCAGCTGAGGCACTGCCTGAGCCTTTCTCTATTCTGTTTTCGTTGCAGCCTTGGATTTCAATTCTTCATTTAATTCCTTGCATATTAACTAAGTATTTCACTGCTGTTTATTTAGGATATGATCATTATATCATTCTGAATTGTTCTCTGTATAATGCTGCTATTAGTACTTCTGTATTGCATGCCAGACCGACTGTGCAGTAACTTCTTTTGCCTTCTTGCTCAGCATGTGGCTGAAAATGAGTTTAATCAGACTACATACTCTTGTTAAACAAAAATTCAAGTGAGTAAATATTTGCAAACTAATTCTGTCTGGCATTCAGTTGTCCATACAACTTTCTGAGCTTCTGTTTTTAAGATTCCTTACCAGGCATTGAGCAATGACCAATATATGAACTGATCTCACAAACATCTATCTACCTATGTAAACTGAGAAGGTATATAAATGAGTGTGTAAGCATTTACAAATTTGTGCTCATCTAGGTTTACTTTGTATTACAACATTCTATTTCCTTGTGCTGGCTGCCATCTAGTGGCTAAAGTTTGAAACTCTGCAGTCTAGGTTAGTTTCTTCAGCTGTATATAAAGCACATCTTATAATAAGAATTTTTTTTTCTGTAGTCTGTCTTATTTTTCTATACTGGATCTCTTTGATCATAAGCCTATGTCTCGCGACCCTGCCCCTCTCCCCAGGCCAGACTGGCAAGATTTCCTCCTGGACTGGGGCTGCTTGATAAATGGGACCACACACGCTGAGACCTCTAACAAAAGCTGAGTAGGTGGGAAGATGGAGGTTTTACCTAGTGTGATGCCATAATCTTCACCTTTTATATACTTCTAGCCCCCATATTTGGGCTGGAAGGCTTGGTGCAGTGCTTGGACCAGTGTGAGTACATGCATTATTTGTACACCTCCCCAGCAATTTCCCCAGAGTGCCAAAGGTAACAACTGCACTACCTGGACTTTCTCCAGTGGTGCTCTGAGGTTGGTAGATACCTATTGAGCACATACACTCATCCCTCCACAGCTGGATCCATCATTTCCCCTGCTGTGACTCAAACCTGCGTTACCTGGGGAACAGTCAGCCAGAGGTAGAAAATCAAATTAAATCTATAGTTAGGAAGGTTGCTTGAACAATGTCTAAGCCTAACAGGTACAATCAAACTATCTTCCAAATCAAATTCTGTAAACAGGATCAGTGCTTCAGTGCTAAAGGAGACAAAACAGAGTACTGGGCTTCGATAGAAAGAAAGTGGAGAGGGTTAAAATGTACATTTACATATTTTTATTATTCTGTTTATAATAATCATATACATATATTGTATACACACACACACACACACACACACACACACACACACGTCAAAGAGCTGGATCCATCTCTTACATAGATGACTCTGTACTTACAAATCTGACAACTCAACAACAAATAATGATACAACATTTTCACCAACAGCCTATGATATTTTCAGGAAAGACAGAATTCTCAAAGGTGCTATTGCAGAGGCTATTCCAATACCAAGATAATATTTCTTGATGGTACACAGACTGCATATTCAATAAACAAGGACTCACTACTGATGAATTTAAAATAAGTAAATCCAAACTGTTAGCTATAACCTGTATGTATGTCCTTTCTGAAAAAGGATGAATCTTAACTGATGGAGCCATTCACTGTCACAAGCTTAAATTAAAAATCATTGTTTTGGGAGACTTCAGAAATGACCATTGGAATATCTCTGCTGGTTTTTAGTGGCCTTTTGTTTGCAGTGGTATACACGTGTGTTTTCAGTCAGACTTCAGAAATGACTGGAGTCTTCTCTAGTGACACCTCCACCCCCACATCATTATAGCTTTATGGCCTAACCCATGTTACTTCACTCATAACCAGAAGTGACAAACTCTGAGGCCATGAAGGCATGCTTGATTGGATCCTTGTAAGTAAAACATTGTGATATCCGATGCTAAGGAGAATGACATCACTCACCACCTATTAATGTGTAGTATGCAGCCATGCAAAAATTGTGGATTAGAAGAGATACTGTTTTTTTTTTCTTTTCTTTTCTGGGAACATAAGAAAATTTAAGTCATAGGTACATATGTCAGTCCTGAATTCCAAAACTGGTCTTCTGCTTTCAAGGTTTCCATGGATAAAGCAATTGCCCACTTCAGTGCTGTATTTCTTTTTTAATTTGAACAAACTAGCTTCATTGGATAAGAAGCACTTTAGTTTCTTCATCCTAACTTTAATTTCACCCAGTATTACAGTGCCCAACAGAGACCATCTTCAGTTTATTTGCCATAAAACAACACAGAGATCTGACCATGTCCAAGTGAGTGCGACATGTAATCAAGTAAAGTCTGCCATGTTTAATAAAAAAGGCCATTTTCACATATTACGAAACTGTGACTGTCCATAAACTAGTCCTGCAAATGCTAATATTGACTTTTTGTTCTGCAAAACATGAGCTGCTTACCCACCACTCTCCTTACAGTACTTGTAGGTCTAATGTATAATTACTTTAAAAAGTTAAAATATGGGTCTACAATCTTGGGCAATCAGCCACCAGAATTCCTGAAGATTGCAGATAATTATATTTATATAGATCCAACAAAACATATGCATTCCAGCAATAAGTAAAAAAAGCTCTCATTGTCCCCCATCACAAGTGTTTGCCTTCATTCAAGCTTAACAACTTCTATCCAATTATCACTCTTCTCACTTTTAAAAATAATAGAAATAAATGTGTGCATCAAGAGCTCCTGCAGTAAATTTACTGTTTCAGCTCTTATTTCCAACATACAACAGCACTTCAGGCTTTCTCATGGCAGTGATACTGTTGTCTTAGATGAGCTAGAATCATACAGCTCAACTGTCCAGATTTTTGCCTCATATATTTGGTCTGTTCCTCATAAAATTTGGCATTTTCTGCAAATCACTGAGTACTGAAGTCACTACATAACTGCATACATTTGAGTTTCAGATTTCATATCCTTCAAAAAATGCATGCCACCACAAAACTTGTTATTCTAGCAACTTTCTAAGGTTATTAGAGTAATATTTTAAATCTGTTCCTATTTACGGGCCTCTCTCTCTCCATAATTTTAGGCTTTGACGAGATTTCTTGTGCTAAAGGTTGAGAGGTACGGCTAGAATGTATGCCTAGCACTGGTAGTTAGACAATGGTAAATATAGTGGTGCAATCCCTCTGAATCTTTCCAAAGCCTTTGGCACTGCCTGGCATTTCAGGCTTCTGGACATTCTAAGCTATCTTAGTTTTGCCCTCAGTGCTATCAAACATTTCTCTATTTTCTCATCAGATGAGAGTCTTAAGTTCATATGCAGATATTTCTCTTCTTCCTGTTAATATAGGAGGGAGTCATGGATCAGTGTTGGATCTCATTTTCTTCCCTATCTGGATGAATGAAATAGCTAATTAATGTGAAAGCGCTAACCTCCACAATTCTTCTTCTTCTTTCTGATCGTTCACTGGAGATCATTAACTTCAAGTTGCAAATATACATACATATATACAATATTTCAAGCATGGGCATTAATGCCCTTCTAGCTTGCCAATATACCAAAAAAAAGAAGTGATGTACTCACCGTACGTTCCAGCTGAGTTGTTTTTCATCTGTCTTCAACCCATGGGTTCGGATCCGCCCTCGGATCTGACTCAGACACATTTTTATAGCTTGGATCCAAGAACTGAGCTCTTCCCCCTCTAACCACAATCCCCCACTAAACCATTATTACCACAGATAAAGTTTGCTGACAATAGTCAATCCAGCTATAAGAAAAAAACTATGTATGAGGGAACACACTCAAGGAGCTCAAGAAGACCAAGTTGTGGTCTAAGCCACATCATCCAGGTCCTTGAAAAAGGCTGGAGAAAGGAAGGGGGGAGGATTGAAGACAGATGAAAGACAACTCAGATAGAATGTTATGGTGAGTACATAACTTCTTTATCTGAAGTTGTTGCTTTCATCTGATCTTCAACCCATGGCACTGAGTCCCTAGCTACATAGATCCTGGGTAGCCCTAAGGAAGGATGTTTCAGAGCATGGCAGACCAAAGGAAGGTTGGCTTCTTGAAATTATGTCAAATTTGTAGTGGTTAATAAAGGTATGAGGAGAAGTCCAAGTAGCCACTGCGCAAATGTCATCTAACGAAACTTTAGACCAGAAGGCGGAAGAGGTAGAAATGGATCTAGTGGAATGGGCTTTAATTTTGTTTGGTAAAGGGATGCCTCTAAGTTTGTAAATCAAAGCAATGCACTTGAAGATCCAATTGGAAATTGTTACCTTAGATACTGGTCTCCACAGTCTGGACTTTGAAAAAGAAACAAATAATTGATTGGACTTACGAAAAGATTAGCTCTGTCTAGATAGAATGTCAGCTGCCTGTGAACATCCAGAGAATGGAGCTGGTATTCACCTCTGTTTTGAAAATTTGTAAAAAAAGACCGGTAAATTGATCTCTTGATTAATATTACTCTCTGAAGTGACTTTAGTCAAAAAAGAGGGTTAGTATGAAGGGTGACTCTGTCTTTGCGAAAAATGAGGTAAGAAGGCTTGATGGACAAAGCCTGAAGTTCTGAAACTCTTTTTGCAGAAGTAATGGCTACAAAAAGGGCTGCTTTCCAAGATAATAGCTTTAAAGCAGTTTAAAGGGGAAAGATGTCAAAGCCTGAAGGATTAAAGTAAGATCCCAAGGAGGAATGACCTCTTATCGGAGGTCAAAGGAGAAAAGTACCTTTTAGCAAAATGTTACAAAGTTTGGAAGATGCCAAGGAAGAGGAATTAAACCCAAAATGATAGTTAGAGATGGCTGCTAATTGGACCTTGATGGTAGATGCTAGAACCTTTGTGGAAGAGATCAGATAGAAAATCCAGAATAAATGGAATAGGAGCTGAAAAAGGGTCAACTTCATGTTGATGAGCCCAGATCAAAAATCTCTTCCACTTGCTAGCATACATTTTCCTAGTGGAAGGCTTGTCAGCTGCTAAAATGATATTCTTGACTCGGAAGGACAGTCCGGGAACTCTAGCCATCATTGTAAGTGGAGTAGCCATGCAATCAACTTGAGACTGACAATGTCCGGATGAGGGCAACCGGACGGGTGAGAAAGAAGATCCTGAGATGGATGCAGAGTCCAGGGAGGACACAATAGATGAGACCAAAGCGTGGGAAAACAAATTTGCCGAGGCCAGAAAGAAGCAATGAGGACTACTTTGCACTTCAACCTCATGGCTATCTGTAGGAATTTTGGGATAAGAGGCAGAGGAGGAAAAGCAAACAGAACACCGGGGGGCCAAGCATGAACTAGAGCATCTCTTGGGGATTCCCTTGAAGGGGGGATTAGGGCAAAAAACTTGCTGCACTTTGCATTGGAAGGAGAGGTAAATAGATTGCAGCAAGGTTGACCCCATTTCTGGAAGATCACTTCCACCACTATTGGATTGAGAGAGACCACTTGTGGTGCATCAGCAGGGTTTAGCTGAGCCTGTCTGCCAGAATGCTGGATGTCCCCGGAATGTGCATTGCTATCAGAAAGCTGTTGGAAGAGATTGTTCATTCCCACAATCTCGTGGCTTCTTGATAAAGAAGGTAGGAACTGGTGTCCCCCTTGCTTGTTTATATACCAGACTACAGCCATATTGTCCATCTGGACAGCAATGGTCCCGGTTAGCACAGAGGTCTGAAGTGCTTGCAATACCAAAAGCAATGCTCTCACCTCCAGGACGTTTATATGCAAGTTAGTTTCCAGGGAGGACCATGTCCCTTGAACTGTCTGCCCCGGATAATGCCCCCCACCCAAATTGGGAGGAGTCTGTAGTCACCGTGGCCATGGGCAGAGAAGGTATGAAGGGATGACCCTCCAAGAGATTCTGAGGTTGGAGCCACCACGTCAGTGATTCCTTGCAGACATTTGAAAGTCAAACTGGATGTGACAGAGGGAGATCCAAGAGAGACCATTGTAGTGCTAAGGTCCATTGCAGTACTCTCATATGAAGATGAGCAGTGGGAAGAATCATAATAGTCGCAGCCATGGAACCCAGGGCTCAAAGAACTAGACTCGTCAGGGGCAATGGCAGTTGTATGATTTGCCTTACATGAAGTTGTAATGACAGAATTCTTTGTGGCGGTAAGAATGCCTTGAACTGCAGAGTGTCAAGACATGCTCCTATGAAATCTAAAACTTGTACTGGTTGAAGATTTTACTTGTTGAGATTGATAGAGATTCCCAAGGAATGACCCAGTTGAAAAAGATAATTCTGAGCTAGCAATAGCCGATGTCTGGTGGAAGCAGCGATGAGCCAGTCATCCAGATATGGGAAAACTTGGAATCTCTGCAGCCTGAGATGAGCTGCTACTACTGCCATAACTTTGGTGAACACCCTGGGAGCTGTGGCGAGACCAAAGGGGAGTAATCGGAACTGGAAATGACTGGCTCCTAGTTGAAAGCAGAGAAACGTTTTGGAGCACCAGTCCATTTTTATATGGTAGTACGGATCCTGGAGGTCTATGGGGCACAGCCAATCATTCTCCTGTAACATGGGGAGAATGGATTGAATAGTGACAATCTCGAATTTTGTCTTTGCAACTGATTTGTTCAGATCAGTGAGCTCCAGAATTGGTCTCAAGTCCCCCGTCTTTTTTGGCACTAAAAAGAATCTTGAGTGAATGCCTAATCTGGACTTGTCTGGGGGGACTGGCTGGATGACTCTTTCTTAGGAGGCTGGCAATTTCTCCCAGCTGCAGCCTCCATCTGATCAGGTGAAACATCAGGGAGGGCTCTTTTTGGTATGGGTTTGGATAGGAAAGGAATATTGTACCTTCTGGATATGAGAAAGAAGAAAGGGAAGTAAAACTAAATAAACTGTATGCACAGTACACACACACTGACTAAAGGAGGAGCTCGCTGGATTGCTGCTATCGCTGATGGCGGCAAATGAGATCTGGGTTAATGATGGTGGAGTGAGGGATTGTGCTCAGTTCTTGGATCCAAGCTATAAAAATGTGGCGGAGTCAGATCCGATGTGGGATCCGAACCTATGGGTTGAATATCAGATGAAAGCAACAACCTCAGATCACTTGTTCCCATAATAAGTTTCCAGGCTGTTCTTAAAAATTTCTAAACTACTACTTGCTTTAATGTAATTTAGTAGTCTGCTCCATGCATCAGCTACTCTGTCAGAGAACCAATTAGTACACTTCTCATTCCTATAGAATATGCTACACAGGTTGTCTGATGATTCTCTAGTACTTTTTGATAACCCCAAACATTCCCAGAGGTAGTTGTCCCTAAATGCTCTATATACCTGAATAAGATATCTTAGATATCTGTAAGAGACACTGTACAAGTTCAGATATTTTAATCTTTCATAATAACTTAAATGTTCACATCCATGGATGCCCTTGGTATATTTCCACTGTACTCTTTCCAGTTTACTCATGCTTGCTTTCTTACAGGGTTTCCATATTTTTATTCCATACTTGTTTGGGTCTAATGTAACTAACAAACAAAAACTTCATTATTTTTGATTTCCTAGACTTTATAAATCTTTTTATACAACCTATAGTTCTATAACTATCATTAACCAATTGGTTGATATGATTAGAAAAACTCATAGCTGAATTTAACTATATACCCAGGTCCTTAACTACTGCGGTGGTGGTGCTGTGGTAGCGTCATCGCCTCACAGTAAGACGTTGTCCTGTTCGATTCTCAGCTAGAGCGTCTTCTGTGTGGAGACATGTGTGAATGGGCGTACCTTCGTTGAAGGTTGTGCGTCAGGGCCGGCAACTCGGCACGTAAAAATCTACTACCAATCATTAGCAGACCGGAGTTCCGCTGTGGCGACCCCTAACCAGGAAAAGCCGAAAGACACAACAACAACCCAGGTCCTTAACTGGGTCCTTAAATGAGTCTACAGTTTCAATCACTGTGTGCTGTATTAAATATTCACCTTTCAGTTTATGTCTCCCAAATCTCATATGCTTAGTTTTTAATGTATTTATCATCATATTATTCTCCTGTGCCCAAATGGTCAGTTTAGTCAAGTTATTTTGCAAACATGCCTTATCTGTAACACATGTAATCAGTTTACCCAATTTCAGGTAGTCTGCATAAAGACCGTAGAACACCTCAGATGAAAAAGTTAGGTCTGAAAGATATAATCTAAACAAATAAGGGCCTGGGACAGAATCCTGTGGGATACCCTGACTGTACTTGCCATGACCTATTTGTAAGCCATGCAGCTATCCATCTTATCAAGAGTACATCAATACCTAGTTGTACCTTTATTGATCAGTGTTTTGTGTATAACTCTGTCAAACTCTTCTTCCTCTTTCAGCTAATCCCATTAGGGGTAGCCACAGTGGATTATCTATTTCAATTTCTTTCTGTAGCCCAATTTCTACCAACACCCTGTTGGCTAACAGTACTAGCGGTTATCGTTGTTAACCCGGGCCTCGACCGATCTGGTATGGAAATATGTACTGCTGCCCGCATATGTCATTTGGTAAAGGTTTTACACCGGATGCCCTTCCTGGCATAACCCTCCCCATTTATCCGGGCTTGAGACCAGTACGAAGAAATGCACAGGCTTATGCATCCCGAGTGGTTGTGTTATGTATGAATCTGCCAAATGCTGAAGTTAAATCTATATAAATTACATCATAGCACAAATTTTCATTCATAGCTGTTATTATATTGTTATAGAACATCATGTTACAGGTGATAATAGATCTGTTTTCAACATATGCATGCTGATATATGGTTTCATGTACCAAAATATCATGTTCTGACACTAACTTATCCAATATTACCTTCTCCGTTATTTTTTTCCACAACATGAAAGTAGACTTAAGAGTCTATATGACTCTGGGTTTGTGCTATTCCCCTTTCCCTTAAAGACAGGTTTAATGGGGAGGGGGGGGGCTGAATGGCTAACTGAAAGCAGCAGTATTTTAGAGCTCCATATAACTAGTTAAATAAGACAGGAAAAAATATTATTTTTTTTATTTCAGAGTATAAAATCTTATAGATAAAGGACTAATTTTACATAATTAGAAACTATGGTGAAGTTTTACGAATAATTTCCTGTCAAAAAGCTTGGAGATATATTCACTTGTTAAAATGAGCAACTCAAAGAATTCTCACCAGGATGCTGCCTTAAAGAAGGAACTACAACAGATGGCATCTACCCTGCAAGAGTTGTCTTTGAAGATGGAAGAGAACCTGCTGGAAAATCTTAAAACAAGCAGTCAAAAACAGGCTGTTACCCTCAAGAAATGCTACACCACCACCAGACAAGGATAACAGTAATAGAGGTTTCTCTAAATGACTTAGAAAGCAGACTTAAGGAAGAGGAAACACAGAAAGAACTGCTTCTTAAACAAAACACTTGGTTGGTTAATAAAGTAGATGACTTGGAAAATAGGGAGAGGATAAATAACATCAGGATTTTCGGATTACCTGAAATCACAGAAGGTGAGGATATTATTTCCTTTTTATCAAGCTGGATCCCTGACTTTTTAAATTTAAAAGAAGGACTTTCCTTTGGCATTGAAAGGGCACACAGAGCTCTTGGGAAACCTGCCATTAACTAAAAACTCTCCTCCTAGGTCAATAATTATCAAATTTCTTTTATACTTGGACAAGGAACTGATTTTAAGATCTGCTTGGAGGAAGGCACCTCTAAAATATAAACAGAGCCTGATAAGATTTGATAACGACTATTCATCTAGAATAATGGAACAAAGGAAAAAAAGTGTTGCCATTGATAAAGTTTCTGAAACAAAATAACATCAAGGCACAACTGGCATATTCAGCTAAGATAAGAATACTTTATGCCAATGAGACGAGGACTTTTATTGACTTAGAGGAAGCCTCTTCATTTATTAAAACTAATAATGTGATTACTTTACCAGAAGATATGGATTGGATGTCACCTTCTCCCAAGAGAACAAAAGAAACAAATGTCTGGACAGATGTCAAAAAGAAGAAGCAAAAGACTGATACTGTTACAGCCAAATCTCTCAAAGCATCTACTAATTGTTTTAACATTACTTTAAAGGATGAATTTTACTGTTTGGAATTTTAAAACAAAGGTAACTAACTACTGGAATCTTTATCTATATTTTTTGAAAATAGATAACACATGAAAGTTTTCACATTACCTCAGGTATGTAAAACAGGGTACTTTTCTTTCACAGAAGGAGGGTTATATAGCACATAAAACATTTATACTGTAAAATCAACGTACATAGTATATGTGTATTTTCTCTTAATTTTCGCTTTTCTTTCTCTCTTCTGTCCTTTCTCGTTATTTATTTTAACTACGTCTTGTCTCCCTTTCTAAATTCTCTCCTATTTACTATACTAATATAGTCTGTATATATTTAACAAATCACTATCTATACATAGATAATAGTCTAAAATAATCTAGTTTTAAGGTAGACTAATTGGAATAGTGAACTTAATTATTACAATATTTATTAAATTAATGATAGTCACTGTTATGCTTATTGGGATTGGGGGCATGTTCGTGATTAACTCTGAAATGTTCCAATCATGTACATATGTCCTTTGAATTATTTCCTTTTAGTATTAACAAAATACATAAAAAAATAAAAAAAAGGAGGGAAAAATGTACTGTTGGTTAAGAGAAGTGAAGCTTTCTTCACATTCTAATTGCATTGCCATAGTAACAGTAAACAATTGCTGCAGTTTCTAAGGACACTGTGAATCTGCGAAGTGCATTTAGCCTCATCAGATAACAAATAAGAAAAACTAATGTTTAGTTATTAAAATGAAAAATAACCTAAACAAGGTAAAATAAATACATAATGGGATTATTTGTAAATATTTTATGATTTATCCTCATAAGATTACATATTCCTGGAAACACAGCTGAAATGTTCCCAAACTACATGTGCACTGAAATGTAGCTGCTTGATTAAAAAGTATTACTCACTTTAACATGCTGATTTCACAAGCTGTCTGCACTGTAAAAGTTACATTTTATATGTTACTTGAAATTGTCAGTCTCTAGAGCATATGAAAAGATACATATTACTTTTTGCAACATGTTATCTTTGCAGTTACCTCACACTGTACACATACTCTCTTGGTAACTGATAGCTATTCATTTAAAATATCAGTTTAAATATTAAATGTGCCCTTGAAATGCTATTGACATTTTGACAAAATATAATCTGAACTGTAAAATGAATGACTTGAATGAAGTGAAGTAATGCATACATTTCAAAAACAGTTCTTGACATTACAGTAAAAGTAAAAATACATATTCACAAGGAAGTATTAAAATGTTTTAGTCTTCCAGTTAAAAATAGCTTACTGTCAACATTTTGCGATATCAGAAAGTTTGAAAAGCTAGGAAATTACTATTATTTGCCTTTATAATGATTATTAGACAGACGTTAGACTGCTTAGTTTAATGAATTGTGATATATGTTTATGAGGAAAAGTGGACTCAGTTACTCACATTGGACTACACATTCCTGGAAACTCAAATGAAATGTCCCCAAATTACTTGTGAATTGAAATGAAACTGCTTGATTAATAAGCATAATTTACTTTAAGAACCTGAATCCATAAGCTATCTGCTCTATATATGCTACATTATATATGTCACTTGCATATGTCGCATTGTTACCTCACAACAAGAGGTTATCCTGCTCGATTCTCGGCTGGAGTGCCTTCTGTGTGGAGTCTGCATGTTCTCCCCGTGGTCGAGTGACCTCCGAAAACCATGCATGAATGGGCATGCCTTCGTTGAAGGTTGGGCATCGTGCTGGCAACTCGGCACCATAAAAATAGACTGCCAATCATTAGTGGACCGGAGTTCCGCTGTGGTGACCCCTAACCGGGAAAAGCCGAAAAGACAAACTAAACTTGCATATGACAGTCTCTAGAGCACACAAAAAAATACATATTTTTGCAACATGCTTTATTTGCACTAACCATACATTCTAAACTAACTCAATTGGCAACTGACAAGTTATTTATTTGAAACATCAGTCTAAATATTAATTGTGCCCTTGAAATATCGTTGCCGTTTTGACAAAACAAAACCTGAATTGAAAAAGGAATGATTTGAAGAAGTGAAGTATTGTACAGATTTCAAAGACAGCTATTGACACTACAATATAAGTAGAAATGTATACATGCAAGGAAAATTTGAAATGCTTTATACTTTTAGCTTATTGTTAACTTTTTGCTTTATCAGAAAATTTAAAGAGCTATAAAATTATTTCTAATTTGTCTTTATAATGTTTATTAACGTGATGTTAGTCGCTGACTTGTTTAATGGATTGTGAGTCATGTACAAGATGGACTACTGAATGTTATTTCTGTTTACCTATGTTTGTTGAATTTCTTTTATTAGTACCAATTTAAAACAAGGGAAAGAAAGGGAAGGGAAATCTCTGTTTTTGGTCAATGGAGGGGAGGCTTAAGAGTATTCTCACTGCCCCGAGAACTCTCTAAGATGCTCTAAATACTAGTTGATTAATACTTACCTAAGGTAAGTCTTGATTGCCATATAGGTACCTTCACATTCATTCTAGACCTGATGTGATGACCCATTCTGGAAGCAGGAGGTGCCCTATGCAGGATGGGAACTGTCAGGGTGATCATAGTTCATTCTTAGACTCTGCTTTGTAAATCTATAAATATGTAAAAGCACTGCACACTAGAATGTAGGGTGCCTCTACTCAGAGTCAGGATATCACTGATAAGCCATGTCTTTTCATAAGTGTAAGCTGAAGTTGGTGAGCTGAAGAGTTAGAAAGTAAAGGAAGACAGTACAGCTACAGTAAATTCATATCTCATTGGTAATCACTCGTCTCCTGTAGAGTCCTTTTAGTCAAATTATTTTATTAATGATCTATTTGCTGTTGGCTTATTTATTGTATGCTCCTCTGTTGCATTTAATATATCCAAAATGACATATCTGACATGTTTGGGATCTCTTAAGGGTAACTAAATATTGGATATTTTCTAAGTCAACATAATAATTGTTTACACTACTAACATTCCATCCCGATATATAAAATTCTATAGAACAATAATAGAATAATATAGACTTTCTTATCTATTTTAAGAAAATTCTCCATATAATAATTTAACATATGGAGCTTATTTGATATTGTTGGTTAAAGTTATGAGTGATAATCCAATAGATCTATCTTTATCTACTGGATTAGGAATGACTTTCATTCCGTGTTTAATCGGAAATTCATATTTACTTGCATTTGATACTTTAGAATTAATGTTTTATAGAAGTACTTTTTTAAAGCCTAACCAGAATTTTACCCTACTTATATTTAAAGAAGAAAGAACATTGAATTACACTCCCAAGTTTACACACATAAAAATAACATCCAATGTTATCAGAGAATATGGTATAACTACTATAATCAAAATAAAAAAAAGAAGCAAAAAGTTTCTTCCAACAATAACTTGAAATGGATTTAACATTCTTATCATTAAATACTAATGGCTTAAATAATGCAAATAAAAGATCAAACTTACTAAAATATTTAAATCTAAATAAGGCACAAGTAGTATTTCTCAAGGAAAAGTATTTTAAGACTAATGATAGCTTTATTTGGAACCCTAAGGACTATACAGTCTTAGCTCAATCCTCCTGTAGAACAAAGACAAAAGGAGTATCAATTCTCTGGAAGAAAAACATAATCACTCCAAAAGTTATTTATAAATATGAAGACAAAGAAGGTCTACTAGTGTTTGTTATAATTAAATTTAATAACAGAATATGGACCTTAGCTAATCTATATTGGTTCCCAGGAATTGGAGCAGGAACGGTTAAAAAACACCTAGATTTTATTTCCAACAATTATAAAGGAAATCTTAAACTGGGAGGAGACTAAGTGTACCTTAGAAGCTTCTGAAACCACCAATAAGTCTTTTCGCACAGCAACTATTTCAAAATCCTTAAAAAATGGATTGATTCATTTCATTTAATGGACACTTTTAAAGTAAAAGATGATAAATCCTTATTATTTTCCCATAAAGACCATAGATTTGGAACACAAACCAGAATAGACAAATTATTCGTAGTTCAAGATTTACAAACAAAAATCCTCAGCTTCTCAATAGTTCCATGCCCCTTCTCAGATCATGACTCTGATACTGAAGCTCCAAACAGAGTTTAAACCTTTAATCCTCTCAACTAGAATTCCATCATATATCACTAAAATTAAAGAATTCAGACCCTGGATGTTGTCAGAACTACAATTATTTCTTGAAATTAATAATACAACAGAAATCAGTAGAGTTGTGGTTTGGAACTCATTAAAAGCGTATTTATTTGGTAAGACCCTTAGCTGGTACAAACACAAAGTTAGAGAGTGGGAATCTGAATCATTAGACTTGCAAACCAGACTCTTGACAGCAAAATCTAAAAATAAAATCAGAATTGTCCAGAAGTCAAAAAAGAAACAGAGGAATTAAATAAAACAATATAATGAAATTCTAACACACAAAACTTGTCTAGCCTTGGAAAAATTAAAAATAAACTCATTAGCCACCTCCCCCAGATATCTACATAACTTATCTACAAGAATTAAAACACAATATAAAGCAAATAACATTAGTAGTATATATCATGAAAAGAAAGGGTAAAAAGTATCAGATATCGGAGACATCCTTGAAGCATTTCGGTTCCATTATATGGAACACTTCAAAAAAGAAGATTTAGATACCAGCCAAATAAACTTAGATACAAACCTTATCAATATTAAAAAAAATCCCCAAAAACTTAAAACTAGGCCTACAAAAACATATAGCCTACAAAGAAATTGTTGACAAGATAAAAGTAAGTATATCTAACAAAGCTTCAGGGATAGATGGTATAATTACGGAAATGTACAAACTCTTCCCTTCAACAGTATTCTCCCTTTTTCATAAGACTTTGCTAGAAGTCCAGTCAGAAGCAAAAATACCACCCTCATGGAAATATTCTCTCATAACACCAATTCTAAAAGATAATAAACCATCAGACCTTTGCACCTCATACAGACCTATATCATTACTGAATAATGATTACAAAATATTCATGTCAATCCTAGCTAATAGAATGAAAATCCCACTTTCAAAGACAATTAATAATGATCAAACTGGATTTTTATATAACAGGCACACACAGATAACATTAAAAGGATACTTACTCTTACAGATTATGTGAATAAAGAAGATAGAGACACACTTCTAATCAGATTAGACATAGAAAAATCCTTTGATTCCCTTAGCTGGGAATATCTATTTAAAACTTTAGCATTATTTGAATGTCCTCCTCCCTTCATCTTATTACTAAAAACATATATATTAATAACTTAGCCTACATTAAATTAGGTCCTTTCACCTCAGAATCTATCCATATAACGAACGTTACTAAATAAGGATGCCTCCTTTCTCCTATTTTATTTGCTTTGGCTATAGAAATATTTGCAGAAATAATATGCAATAATCCAAGAAAAAAGGAATAGAAGTCTATGACCAGTACATATCTAAAATAATACTTTTTGCTGATATTTTATTAACTCTATCAAACTCTAGAAAGTCATTAGGAGAGCTAGAAGAAGTAATGGAGAAATTTTATAAGATTTCAGGTCTACACTTTAACAGACCAAAATCAAAATTTCTATTTTTAAATAAGAAAAAAAGAACTACAAGTTACAGATAAATCCATCATTGGAAAACAAACTTATGCTAAATTATTTAGGAATAGTGTTATGCAAAAATATAAACCAAATAATATTAATAAATTATAAAAACATTATTGAAACAATAAAAATATATATAAAGTGGAACAAAATTATATTAACTTTTGGAGACAGATTGCAATTAATAAAAATGGTCTTACTGCCAAAAATAATATATGTAGCATTAACAATACAGTTAATTCCTGAAAGATGCATTCTTATAGAAATAAACTCATGTTTAATAAAATTTTTATGGTATCCCAAAATGAATAGAGTAGCTCTAACTCATCACATTAGACCCTGGAAACAAGGAGGATTGAACTTCCCAGAAATAGAAACATATATAAACGCATCTGTGCTTAAAACTACAATAGACTGGATAAACCCAAATGATTTTGCCAACTGGAAAAATTTAACAATGGCTATATTAACAAATGAATTTAATCTGTTAAAAATGTTTTTAATGGTAGACAAATCAAATAAACCCCGGTACATACTATGCATAAGTATACAATATAATATAACAAAACCTTCTAAAACAACACTGATTAATCATTACATCAATTCCTTTAGGAAACTTATCAATGCAAATATAGATCTGAAACTTGGGTTTAACCTTTTAACCCTATTTACCATCACTAAGAACTTTCCTCACAAAATATATAGGGGAAACAATAACCTCCTGGGAACAAAATGGATTATTACACTGGTTTCAATGTGTAAATAAATTAAATGTTTTAGATATACATATGATAAAACCTGCCTACAATATTCCAACACAGGACTGGTTAACCTTACAAAGAATTCTAATGTACATTCAAGATTTATGCAGATTCATTAATAATTCTTTATTTAAAGATATTCCAAATCTAATAAGTTTTCTGTATGAATTTATATATAATAGTTGTGAAAAGAAAAATTCCATTTAAATCTAAATAAAGAGTTAATAACATATAAAACAATTCCCAAACCATCATACTGGTAGTTCTTAACAAAAGGTCAGTCATTGCAGTTAACAAAATAAATTAAAAGTAACATCTTACTATCAGTTAATTACACCTCTAACACACAGTACTGGAACATATTTAACTGGAAATACTTACATAGAGCATTTTTAACACCAGATAGAATTAAAAAGATCAGTACTACTAAAAATGGCTTTTGCTGGAGGTGTGAAAAGTCAAATAAAGCAGACTGGATTCATATTTTTTATGAATATAATAAAATTAAATCATATTGGAATGGAATCAATCATTTTTACAAGCTTTATTTAATGAATATTTTACCTTAACTAAAGTATTGATAATACTAAATGTAAATGAAGGTCCCTACCTGAATAAGACAAATATGCATTTGTTATGGACAATACTTGCTATATCTAGGATATGCATAACCAGAAGGTGGAATTCAAATATACCCCCCCGACCTTGGAAGAATTCTACACTTTACTGAAGACAACTGCATTGATGGAAATAAAAATCAAAGAACTATGAATCTATCCCAGACCATTGGTAAACAATCCTTGGAAGAAAGTTGTATCTTTGTTGGACACACTGCAATAATCAATATTGTATCTCTGATAACTGATCTGTTAATTCTATAGTTAATAACATACAGTGTATATAATTGAAAGTCAGGCTATTGTAAATATTGTATATAGTTGTTTAAAATTATATTTAAAAATATTATGTAAATGTTATTTTAATTGAAAATAAAAATATTTGAAAAAAGACAGGTTTAATAAACACATCTCCAATCTTGAGGAATCTCCCCATATTTATATGACCTAGTGAATAACAGATATAATGGTACTGTGAGTACTTGTTGAAATATTCTCAGGTCATTGTTACTAATTCCGTCTCCTCCCTGTGCTTTGTTTGGATCCAGTTTGCGCAGTTCTTTTTCAATATAATCTAATTTGATTCCAGTATCTGGCATTACCTGTATGTTACTAGGACAGCTTATCACCCCTTTTGTGGAGCCAAACTGTTTTGCATAAAATTTTGTAAATACATCTATAATCTGTTGTGTCTGAGAATAAATTTTGGAATCTGCACACAGTTTATCATTTTGTGTGTCTTTATTCCTTCCACATCTTATGTACATATAAAAAGGTTTCCTATTATGCTCAATAGCTTTATATAACTTTTCTTCAAAATGTTCTTGATCATGTCTCACACTATGCTTAATCTGTTTGTCCAGCTTGTTTATTTCAGTTTTCAAAGTTGTAGTTTGACCTCTCTTCCATTTCTTATACTTTTTGTCTCTCACCTTAATCAGATATCTTGTTCTTATGGAAATATATCTCCCTGATGTTGTATGCCTAGATCCTGATGTTAAACATTTTTTTTGATTTTTTTGCAGTCAATTTCTCTTTCAAAACTTTCCACATTCCATCTGCAGTTTTTCCACTGAACATCTCACTCCATTTAGTTTTAAATAGAAACTGTTTTGCTTCCATATAATCTGTAATTAATCTTCTGTGCACTGGCTTACATTCCAGTTTGGCAGAATTATCTAACAACAAATTAACCTTTAATACCCCATGATCACTGCACATCAATGGTGGTAAAACCTGATTTAAAGTTACAGTAATTTCTTTTGGGTAGGTAGGTTTTTTAACAATCTAAAGTAATTGTTCCTGAGTATATGCTGTTTTTAATTTCCTTACTAACATTGTTGAATCAATATTATTCAAGTCTGTTTCTGGTAAATTTAAGTCTCCAGCTAATATTATTCTTCCCTCCAGTGTTTCTTGCAAGAAATGTATGAATTCCTCCAGGTCATTAGCACTTGACTTTGGTGGTCTATACACGCCAACAATTGTTATATGTTCCAGGGTTGTCTTTATTGTCACAGTTACACAGTATATAGTATTGGTAAATATGCTCTCTCTCTCTCTCTTTTTAAACTTAGCTCAGATAACTGCACATGCACCTAAATTCTTTTTAAATAAAATCAATGCTACTTGCACCTAAACAGAGAGTAATTTTTCAAATTCCTAATGGTATGAAAACCTACTGCATGCTGACCAAAATTTCAGTCCACCCAAAACTTAGTATTACATTTTCATGTTTAACTTTCACTGAAGAGGCAACCGTTAGAAGCTGCTCAGCTACTTCATTGACAGACAGTTACATTTTAATTGGCATGTGGCATGCATAACAAGACCAACCAAAACTTGCAATGTCCTAGAAAATCGAGACTTTCCCATTCAATAGTGCCAGGAAGGTCATAGTAACTCTTGTTTGGTATCCTTACTCTTATAAACAACTTATCTACAAACTGGACTATCTGCTCTCAGTAACACAAAGCAGAGCAAACGTATAGCAGAATATCTACATTGGCTGCTGACTACCAATTACCACTGTCGGTCAATGAGGAGCATTCAGTTGTTAGTCTTCATTCACCATCTAATAACTCAGTTATATTTCGTCCACAAACTCTTCTCATCTGATTGACTTTCCTTATCAGCTACTATCAGTTGGCAACAACTTCTCTTAAATTTTAAGACTCTGTAAGCTGATTAGTGGACACTAAAGACAAAAAAAAATAGATGTAATACTTCAAGTCTCCCTGATCCTATTGGCAAACTCTGGGATATAACCCTCCATAACCTTAAGTGTATCTCCAAGAGATACCTTCCAATTCCTTACTTTGAAACTGTCGGCAATGTAAATGGCTCTCCAGCTATGGCATTACCTAAGCTATGTAATCTTTCCAAATGTTTTTACTCTTCTATAATCTAGACTTCTATTCTTCATTATCAGTCTCATATATGCGAGGAGTGATTTTGCCACACTTCGCAAACTCTTGACGTCCTATGATATTTGTGCATGTGTTATGACTAATAAGTTACTTGTATGGTATTCATCTCACAAAGTACAATTTAAAAAAGTTGCATGTAAGAGGGCTGTAACTTACACAGTCTGTCTTCATATAGTTGGCTACTCTTGTCAACTATAATATTTAATCTGAGTAGTCAGTTTTGCACGAGTTCATGTCATCGTTTCCCATAAGTAATCCTGTGACCTACTCACTTCTCATTTGTTGTTTGATTTGTAAACTGTATTGTATTATCCCTATATAGTTTGTCTGGATTATTTCTCCTCAGGTCTCGAATGAAAATAGGACTTCCCACATGGATAAGAGTTAAGTAATGCAATAAATATAATATAGTAAAATTAAATAAAAACAAAATCAATAAGTAAAGCTAAGCATTCAAAATATAGTATGAAAAAGAACATTGCATAAACTGCAATACACTTATTTAGTAACGTTTCATAAAATTTCTTGAAGAAGCTTAAATTAATACATCAGGCATGAGTATGTAAATTCAGTGGATCATATTCAATGATTTTATAGTCAACGAATTATATACTATATATGCACTTAGAAAGCAGAAACACATTCACACACGCCTACTGCAGGTGAGAGGGAAATTCAAAACACAGAATGACCTTGATGAAGAATGAGTAAGCTGTGACAGATGCCATCATTTGTGTTTCTACAAGGAAGCCCGAAGAACAATGCAATTAATTTAAAATGGAAAAACAAAGATAACTCAGATGCAAAAATGCAGCCTTTTGGCAACAAAACCAATTAATACAGCTGACTGCAGTCTTCACATTAAATACAGACTTGCAAAGTGAAATTACAACACGTGAATGGCACCTAGATACAGTCAGTCCTCAGTGACGTAAGACGGACTTACCGATCATCTGCAACGTCGCTAATGGATGGGTAGCCTCAGTGAACAGTGACTACCTTGACATTACTGACTGTTGACTTTATTAAACAAAGATTTGCACTTGGATATATCACAGAACAGTGGAATAAATTAGAAATATGTACAGTTGTGTGATTACACTTGCATAGCAGTATGTGTTCAAAAAGGATTACTGATGCAGGAATTGTAATGCTGAATTGGATTTCAGCTAACATGCAGATGGCAATCTCTAAATCAGATCTTTTTAACTCCCTGATGGCAAGGCTATACAGACTAAATCAATGGCCATTACAGGAAGCCAACGTTAATGTATTCTTACTTATTCATTTGTTAAGAAAGCTGAAAAAAAGCATTGCAACAACAATATTCCTGGGAAGGCCAAAATGTAAAAGCCTCGAGTGAACCCCTAAATTACTTACATAGTCAAAAGTCAAAAGCAAGCACAATCCAATAATTTAGAAGAATGTAAAATGTAATGAAGACATAATAACACCAATGCAAAAAGATGAAATGAATGATGTGTTGTTTGTGACTACCTGCAGAACAGTTGTTTTAAACATGGATTTGAATACTCACAAAGCCAACCTAATTGCAAGAGATGAAATCAACAACAAAAAAAAGAAAAGGAAATTGAGTTTTATTTTGAACTGAAATCTTCAAGCCTTGGTGGGCCTGCTGTTTACTAAACCCCACCAAGGTGAAACTATTTTATATATATATATATATATATATATATATATATATATATATACACACACACACACACACACACACACACACACACACCACCACCACCACCACCACCATATATATCATGGGAAAAAAATAAGGAAAAAAGGAAGAGGTAGGTGCACTCACTCCCAGGATAAAAATGTGCCCAGCCCTGGCAAAGGCACTAGGGCCAGTGCTGGTAGAAGAACTTGTGCAAAGCCATCCAAGAATGAAAAAGATCTTCCTGCTGTGTTAGGCCCTGATCTAACAGATGATCGAAGAGGCCCTACTGTGGCAATAAAAAACAGCAGTCCACAAAAAGTTAAAAAAACAGATAAGCCAGACATGATGCATGGAAATACAGAAATGGACACTTGAGGACAAAAAATAAATTATGTTTTGTTTCTTAGAGGGATTTAAGAAGGGGTGTCCCTTAAGTAAGCATGTGTTTTTTTAATAATAAATTCAATTATTCAAACTTTTATATCAGAAACTGATGACTTGAGTTGGGAAAGGAACTTGAGATGCCACTAAGTCTGTGTTATGCAGATAGTTTAGTTACTGTAGCAAAAAAACAGAGGATGGAAGAATGCAAGTGTTATAAGAACTGAAATGTTATCAAAAAGGTAAGTAAAATTGAATAAAGGAAAAAAGTAGGGGATTTGGAGAAATAAAGAAAATTAATGGAATTTATTATAATACAAAGGAAATTAAAATGCTAGGAGTTAAGTTTGGGGAATATGAAAACAAAGATTCAATGGAAGTGAAACTGGTAGAAAGAATAACTTGTATGGTGGAAAAGTTTTCATTTATCATATAACAAAAAAGTGTTAGTGTGAAATACTTTAGTTTTCCATGAGTTTAATACGATAAAAAAGAAGTGGGTCAAGTTTGAAAAATCTTTATTATTAAAGTCAAAGTAAACTTTATTATGTGCAAGCTGAACGAAATTACATTGCTTTGGTCCCTGTGCAAGACATAACAATGAACACATAGTTTGAATGACAGTAAGACATACAGTAATAATTAAAATATTAACAACACAATAAGTTAACACAATAAGTTACCACAATTGGACAGGAAGACAGACAGTATTATACTAGTAGGTATTGCAAGACTATGACTTCACATTGTGATTGTTCAGAATATTGCCCTTCATCAGTTGTAGTATGATATATTCTGATGTTCATATTGCACATGTATGGAGTGGTGACTCACTCCTGACTACTGCACATTTAGGAAGTAATAGCTTAAGAAATCAGGCAGAGTGATTACTATAGTTGATACTTCAGAGCAAGTGGCATATTGATCTAATTATTCACTGTCACATCTAATTATTCACTGTCACACCTAGCATTCAAGTTCATTAACCTTATGGATAGAAGGAAGAAGCTCCTGTTCAGTCTAGATGTTTTGCAGTGTAAGCTGTGATACCGCCTGCCCAAGGAAAGGCGGAGGTATATGCCATGGGCAAGGTGAGTGGGATCATTGACTATCTTCTTAGCCCTTCCCACACACTAAGTCTTGTGCAGATCATCCATGGATGGGAGCGAAGAACCAATGACTTTTTTCTGCTGTTCTCACTACCCTCAGGAGAGCCTTGCAGTCAGATGCTTTGCAGTTACCATACTAAACAATTATGTTATTTGAGAGGATGCTCTTGATAGTTCCCCTGTAGAAGGCTTTGAGGATGGACTGAGACAAGCTTGCCTTCCTCAATTTCCACAGGAACTGCAGACGTTGTTGTGCCTTCTTCACTATGTGGCTAATATGAGTTGACCAGGATAGGTCATCTGAGATGCGCACCCCTAGGAACTTGGTGTTTTTGACTCTTTCCACTGCCACCCCCTTAATTTCCAAAGGTTACTGTATCTCCTAAGTCCTCCTGAAGTCCACTATTAATTCTTTGGTCTTGCTTACATTTAAAACCGGATTGTTGCTGTCACACCAGCCTATCAGACACTCCACTTCATCCTTGTAGACTGTTTCCTCACCATTTATGACAAGACCTATGACAGTGTTATCTGCGAACTTGATGATTTTATTGGATTCACTCTTAGCCATGCAGTCATGTGTCAACAAGGTGAACAGCAGTGAACTCAGGATGCAGTCTTGAGGGACACTCATGCTCAATGTAATACTGACTGAACTGTTATTTCCCACTATACTTTTTGTGGTCTGTTGATGACAAAGTCCAGTATCCAGTTACATAGGGAGTGTTGATGCACAGATGGATCAGCTTCGATATCAAATTCTGGGTGATAAAAATGTTAAAGGCAGAACTAAAATCGAACAGCATTCTGTCATAGCAATTCTTGTTCTCTAGATGTGCCAAGGATTAATGAAGTGCTACAGCTATTGCATCAGCCATGCAGTGGTTAGATCTATAAGCAAACTGTGATTTATCTAGTGTTGCAGGTAGGCTTGAAGAGATATGGTTCTTGATCAACCGCTGAAAACACTTCATTACTGTTGATGTAAGAGCAACTGGTCGGTAATCATTTAGGCTTGTCGGCTGGGACTTTTTGGGTAAGGGAATGATTGTAGTATTTTTGAAACAACTTGGTACAATAGCTAGTTGCAGGGATGTTCTGAATATATCTGTAAGTACAGTGGACAGTTAGGTAGCACACTCTCTTAGAACCCTTCCCATAATATTATCAGGACCAGATGCTTTTTTTGGGTTTACATGCCTCAGGGTCTTCAGAACAGCAGATGTTCTTGGACATAATAATAATAATAATAATTAAGGTGCTATCATTAGCATCAGTACATCTATTTTGGGTTATTAATAGTATGAAAACCAAAGAGAATAACATGGTGAGAAAACTGATTCACGTGAGGTATGAAGAGATACTGAATCAAACACTAAAAGGAATGACAAAAGATCAGAGACCCCTCAAGTGCAAACAACTCACAAATACTAGAGCACAGCCAAAATCTACTACACAACACACAAAGCAATGTCTCAGCAAATAAGCCCCTAAGGCAGAACACCTCAAAACCAAATGTTCTGGTCATGGGAGACTCCATAGTGAAACACACAGATGTCCCCCTCACCAGGCTGGACAAGGAGAAGGTGATGGTCATCTGCCTGTCAGGTGCCAGGATCCATCAAATCACTCATGCACTCAAGTCACTCAACAATTACCACTATGACTCTGTCATTGTAGATGTTGGGGTGAATGACCCAATACTTACCTCCCTGGACTATATGAAGAGTGACATGACTAAACTCTCAGATTCTGTGTCCAGGCAGGTATGTCCGTAGCTCTAAGAAACATCCTACCTTCACCCAAGATGATGCCACAATATAAACAAAAAATGATTGACTTCAACAATTGGCTCAGTATCTGTCAGCCCTGGCAAGACACGATCGACAGAACACATTGCTTTGCCAGAGATGATCTTCACCTGTCTCCTCTAGGCTTTCAAATACTGGAAAAGAAACTTGACACCATCATAGTGTCTTTTTTAGGCAATATCAAAACAATACAACTTTTGATGCAAAAAAATCCACTACATACAAACTCAAAGGGTATGCTGCTTAATGCTAGGAGTCTAAACAGGAAACTGCACTCCCTGGAAGCTCTCTTCACCTTGATAGATGCTGACATCTGTGCAGTCACCAAGACTTGGTTTAAGGCTGCAGAGAGCACCCCAGCCATGCAAGGCTACAATTCTTTCCACACGTTCAGACCTGTATAACCAAAACACTATGAAATGGCATACTTATACAACTTAAAACTAGTAAAAAAAAATGCACAGAATGCCACAGATAAGGACTTTATTAAAAATGTAAGCGCTTACAGAACTTCCTCAGAAATAAAGTAACTGTTTACTTCCTTCATTTAAAATCCTTTAAAGGAGCCAACCTTGATATTTAAAGATGTCCATACATAGAAAACAGACAATACATAAACCGTTCTCTACAATAAAAACAATAACAGCCAAAGTATCACATAGCAGTGTTATAAAAAAATCAATATAAATATAAAACCAACCATTAAATTATTAGAAGTTATAAACGTGCAGCCTTAGCTTTTAAGATAGGTTTGATGGAAATTAGATAATTTATTCCCAGTGGGACACTAGCATTTAATAACAACTGCCAGTAAAGCTCCCTCTGTTCTAATAACAGTTCCCAGTCACCACCCCTAATGGGGTATGGCACTGTTTCAAGGACACTAAAAGCAAACTTTTTAAATTCCTTACATAGAACAGAGTGTTTATATAATGCATTAACATTATTCGCTTTACTAATTGCATAAATGTGTTGATATATCCTGGCTTTCAAAGGTCCAGCCGTCTTGCAGACATAAAAAGCCGGACAAGATGAACAAAAAGCAATATAGGCAACATGTTTGGTATTGCAGTTGTAATTACCTCTGACAGAAATTATGACTATCCAGGAACAAGAATACATATTCCCTGCAAAATATATCTACACTGTTTGCACACAGCACAGCATCTCATCCCTATATTTTTAACAGGAATTCCATATAAATCTTTTAGTCTTTACATTTCTATTTTATATACAAACTTGGGCTGTTCTCCCAACTGGTTTAACAGTCCAAAAGTCCCCAAAACAGTGTTCTACTGTATGTTCATTACTTTCTTTAAGGAATAAATTTCTCTACTAAATTCAATCACAAATGCTTGCAATAAATCATCATGGTTATTTTGTTGATTTTTACCTACCAAATCATTAGACTGATGCAAAAGAGGACCATATTTGATGTTTCTATACTCAGTCACCAGTTTGTTAAGATCATCTAACATCTCATTCAGATATCCCCAGTCCTTGAATAGACCACATAATTTAATAACTTCTTCATTGAAAGTGCAGTCGCTGGATACCAGCTTGCTCAACCTAATTAGCTGTCCTCTAGCTAAATTTCTCTTTTGCCACAAAGGGTGCTGACTGTCAAACTGCAAGTAGGCATTAGGAAAAGGTATCCTTCCTATAATTGGTAGACTTGTATCTGCAAGCCCAAAAGTTTTTATATATTGTAATGTCCAAAAAATAATGGAGAAATCCTTCAGCTGGTAGGTGAAATTCAAAAAAATGGTAGAATGGTTAAGAAAATCCATAAACAATTCCAACTTATTGACACTACCTTTCCAAAAGATAAAAATGTCATCCAGGTACCTTAAGTAAGTTTCAATCATATTGGCAAAAATAGGGGCTGAATCTGCTTCCATTGCTACACCCCTGTGTTGTTTGTAATATTCATCTTCCTAATAAACAAAACTGTTTATAAGAACCATTTCTATGCATTTAAAAACTAAATTAATGTCAGAATTGTTTAAATCAGTACATGTCACCACTGTTTAAAAAAAAAAAAAAAACATCCAAGCCCTTGTCCGTGAGGGATGACTGAAAAAGATCTTTGATGTTAACAGGAAAAAAACAATCCCTCTGGTAGTAACGTTACATTAGCTAATGTTTCAAGAAAGTGCCAAGAGTCTTTAAGATGATGATTTTCCCCATTGAAAAAGACTTAATTTTGAAATCAACATATTTAGCAAATGGTTCTGTCTTGGGGCCTGCCAGTGCCACTACAGGTCTTAAGGGGGGGGGGGTCTACTACCGATTTGTGGGTTTTAGGATTTCCAAAAATCACGGGAATCCTAAGATTTTTAACTATTTGTCATCAGCTAAATATGTTGATTTCAAACATAAGTCTTTTTCAATGGAGAAAAACATCTTCAGTCCTAAAAACAAGAATGAAAGAACCAAAGGCAGAGGTGTATCCATCTTCATTAAATCCAAATGCACCCCAAGAGTGGTTAAACAGTACAACTCTCTTGAGCTACTCCAGGTCCAAACAGAACACCCTACCCACATCATTGCTAGCTACAGGTACCCCACCATGAACCATGAGAAGCACACCATCTATCTGGACTTACTTGATTCACTAACTATACAGCCAAACACCTTGGTCATGGGAGACCTCAACTATTCTTCTACTGAGTGGATGATATACATGAGTACTTGCAAGATCACCCTGAGGTTCCTGGACTTTGTTAATACAAATGCTCTGGAATAGTTAGTCTGCAAACCCACAAGGGACTCAAATGTTCTGGAATTAGTACTCACTAATATGGGAGGGGGGTCACTACCTAACCCCTGTGTTCTACCCTCCCTAGTAAGGTCAGACCATAAACCTGCCTCATTCAAAGTAACATTCAGAGCAGACACCTCCACAGGAGAAAAAAATGAGAAACTTCTCCAAAACAAACTATAGCCTACTAAGCGGTGGTTTGAAAAGCTTCATAGGTTCATAGGTGTGCACTAGGCTAATGGCCCTGGGGCCTTTACAAGCCTAGCCCATAGGATTACTCTGGCATTGTGCCATCCAACCTTAGTTCCCAGTTCCTCTGTCGATTAAAGCCACTGGAGTGATCCCTGGGGTGAATTTTCTATTTCCCATCCATTCATCAAGATTTCTCTTGAAGACGGCCAGTGAGGTGCTCTGCTTGACATGTATGGGAAGTCTATTCCATAGCATGGGCAGTCTGTGGGTTATGAACCTGTCCCTCCAGCATGTTCTGTTGACTGTGGTAATGAGGTTGAGGTCTCTGGAGCATGTGGTGTAGAGGGAATGGGATTTCTTTAGATGTAGCATTTCTAACCGAGCTGGGTCAGACATGGTTTTGTAAGTCAAGCAGAGATCACCTCTAGGTAGGTGATATGGGACAGAGAATAGTTGGAGTTTTTTTAGTCTGTCCATATAGGACAAAATTTTAAGGCCTAGGATCCTCTTTGTGAGGTACTATTGGGGATTATCCAGTTGTTGCAGGTGTTTAGTGAAGTACATGTCAACTGGGGCATTGTACTCAATGATTGGCCTAATAAGGGAAGAGTAGAAGGAGACAATGACCTCTTTCTTCCTGGATGCAAAACCCTTAGTAATGCGATGTGCTACATAAAGGCCTTTCTGACCACAGTGGCAAAAGAGAGGTTGCTGTCAATCTGTGTTTCCAGATCTCTTATAACACCTTCTTCAGTGGACTACCGTCAAGCTGGTAATTCATGGGAACTGGGATTTTCCCAAAAGGGATGATGACATTTTTTGGCACTGAACCTAAGGCCATGGTTCTGACACCAGTGGTTGGTCTCAGTGAGGCCTTTCTGTAGGATGTCAACATCACTCAGGGAGTTAATAATAGCTCCCAACTTGCAATCGTCTGCGAACTTTGTCAGCCAGAGTCCCTTTGTGTTAGCCTGGATTTCAGAGAAGTAGATACCAAACAGGAGAGTACCCAGGACCGAACCCTGTGAGATTCAACTCGTGACTGGTCGGCAGTCTAACTTGGAGTCAGCTACTTTTCACACTGTGGGTTCTACCTGCGAGCCAGTTTGCAACCCACCTAGTGATATAAGGGTTGATGCCTAGCTTAGTGAGTTTTTCTATGATTCCTGAGTGGGGAATGGTATCAAAGGCCTTGGCCAGATCAAGGTAGGCTGTATGAACCACCTTGCCTTCATCCACAGCTCTGGTGACTGACTCAGAGAAGTTGATCAAGTTGAGCAGGCATGATTTACCCTTGACAAAACCAAACTGTGCAGGATCCAGAGTTTGGAGATTCCCTATATCCTTGGTTTATTAGGTCCATGATGATGCATTCCATAGCTTTGCATATCAGACTCATCCGGCTAATGGGGCGATAGTTCCCAGGGTCTGTAGTCCCTCTTCCTTTGTGGAGAGGGATGACTGAAGCAGTGTGCCATTCGGTAGGGACAAAGCCTGAGGTGAGGCTGTAACTGAACAAGGCACACAGGTGAGATGCCAGTTCACTCTGTAGTTCATATAGAACACAGCCATGGATATTGTCAGATCCCATAGAAGCTTTATTCTTGGTCTTGGACAGTGCTGTTTTAACCTGTGCAGCAGTAATACTGGGTGCCTCGCAATCTACTGGTATTGTGACTGGTCCCTTGGGGGGAGGGGTAAAGTTGGCACTGAATCTTTCAGCCAGTATATTGGCAATATCTGTTGGCTCAGTATAGGAGGTACCATTGTGTAGTAGCTCAGAGCAAATCTGGGTATTGCCGTGGAGATTCTTTACATAACTATAGAAGGCCTTGTGGTTGTCTTTACTATCTGCTGCAATTCCGTTTTCATAGCTAGCTTTAGAGGATTTGATGAGGGATCTCAACTTTTTTTTCAGGCTGATAAGGGAGTTTTTCCAGTCTTAGGACTTCACCTTATTCCGCATCAGTTTCCTTCTACTGTTGTAGAGTTTGTTTATGGCAGGGGACCACCGGATTGACTTCATTTTTTGGAGGAGATCATCTTGGTTCTGTTGGGTATCGCGAGATCCCCTGCTAACACAGCCAACAATGTCTCCTAAGCAGATGAGTACACAAACACCATGTATAACCACTTAAACAACTGTATTGACTCTGCTGAACCTGACAGGATCAAAACAAAAGTCCTCCCATAAAAACAAGCCATCCTGGTGGACCTCAAGTATAAACAGGTTATGTAACAAAAAGAAGAAACTGATAACTAAGAACAAAAAAGAACTTAGTCAGCAGAGAAAGAATACCCTCCACAGTTTGAACAAGCAAATCAGATATCTGGTAAAGTCCTCTAAAGGTAGTTATGAGGCTAAATCCGCTTCCCTAGCTAAAGACAATCATAAGGCATTCTTTAGCTACATCCATAATCTAAAAGGGAATGCCCAGCTATGTACTGAACTCATAGTGGACTGTACCACTCTCACTGACCCTGAGGAAATTGCCAACCTGTTAGCTGGCAGATTTGGCACAAACTTCACCCCCTGTCTTCACCAGCCACAACCCAAAGCTTACCTGACACCTGTCCTCTCCCCAGTATCTCCAATGAGCAAGTCATATCCGCATTCTCCAAGGTCAAAAACACAGCTTCTATGGGACCAGACAACATCCAAGATTGTTTACTAAACAACACTAAACATGACTTAGTGGATCCACTTGGCACTCTCTTTAACCATAGCCTGAGAATAGGCTTTGTTCCAGCAGAGTGGAGAACAGCAACTGTAATCCCCCTACACAAAGGGGTTCAATCAACTGACCCTGGGAACTACGGACCCATAAGCCTAACCAGCCTTATCAGCAAAGCCATAGAAGGAATCTTCATGGACCTTATCAACAAGGACATAGACAACCTTCAAACTCTTGACCCGACCCAGTTTGGCTTAGTTAAGTGTAGATCATGCTTACTAAACCTGGTGAACTTCTTTGAGAATGTCACCAAAGCCCTGGATAAAGGGAAAACAGTACTTGCCACCTATCTTGATTTAGCCAAGGCTTTCAACACAATCCTCCACTCAGGTATCTCCCAGCTGGATATTAACCCACATGTCACTAAATGGGTGGCCAACTGGCTCACCAACAGAAACCATACTGTCAAAGTTGGGGATTCCACCTCCACCAGTATGACAGTTACCAGGGGGGTACCACAAGGTTCTGTGCTGGGCCCTCTACTGTATGGAATCTATTTCTCGGAAGTCCAGGTGAAAGGAGACAGCCTGTAACTTACCAGGTTCACAGATGAATACAAACTAGGAGCAATCATTGAGTCCCCCAAAGATATTCGCATATTACACGAGAGGTCAACACAGAAATTACTGGTGCCAAAGCCACGGTCTGAAACTAAATGCAAAAAAGTGCATCGTTGTACCCTTTGGCAAAGAGGGAGCCCCCGCAAATTACAATACAGGCAACACCCCCTAAGCTCAAACCCAGTGGTGCATGACTTGGTAACACAAGTTGATAGCAGTCTAAACTTCAATCACCATGCATTCACAGTAGTTAAGGAAAGCCTTTTACTTTGCACACCTCATAAGTAAGGGCATTGCATCCAAGACCAAGGACATTACAACTCCTTTGTACTCCACCCTCATCAGACCACTAATAGAGTACAACACTTCCTTTTGCACATACCTCACCAGACACCTGCAGCAGCTGGAGAGACCACTGAGGTCCCTGACCAAGAGAATTCAGGGACTCTAAAACATAATCAGCATGGAAAGACTGAAAGCACTATCACTGTACTCTAAGTCTTACAGGATGCAGAGAGGAGACATGTACCTGGCCTACAAAACAGTCTCTGTCCCTGCCCTAATGGAAATATTGCACATCCACAAATCAAATGGGACAAGAGTCACTTGTTCCAAAGATCTCAACCTAGCCTGTGACAAACAAAACATGCTGGAGAGACAAATATGTCACCTAGCGACTGCCACTACTCTGGAATAAACTCCCAATTCATGTTAAGCAGAGCTCCTCAATGACCTTATTTAAGCGCAACCAGGACAACTGGACAGGAGACCGTAATTTCACCCCTGGGGTTGCACCTATGTTCCTTACAGACAGGGGCAGCCGATGCTGATCATAGATACACTTGGCAAACAATCAAACCATCTAACAATGGTCAATTAGGGAACACGGGTATTGCATGGCTAGGCTTGTAAAGGCCCTAGGGCTATTAGCCTAGTACTGTCCTATGAACCTATGACAAAGATTATGGCAAGAAAGGAATACATAAATAAGGCAAAGTTGTGGAAATAAAAATTGATGAAGGAAGTGTGAAAAAGAATGATTGGTATGAAAAAAGTACACAAGATTTTTTTTTTGTATATCTATGGAGTGATTTATCAGATAATGTTATAAATGTAATAAAGCAAAGAAGGAAAAGGTCTGAAGAATTCTATGAAGCCGTGGAATTTTTGTGAAAAATTTTTTAAACAAGTTGCCTGTTAAGGGAAACATGAAACACAAAGTAAAAATAAAAATAATGGATTATGAGTGCAAGGTAGGGGAAACTGCAAAACAATGTGTCGCTCTCTTACTTTGGACACAATAAAAGAGTCTTTGTGGGTTCTGTTTAAGCAGCTTTTTTTTTCAAATTTGATTTTTATTTCAATTTCAATTTCACAAGCAGGAAAAGATAAATACAAAATGCTCTGCTTATTAAAAACAGTTAATACAGGAAAGAAACAAAATAGCAACATATTTTACGTAAGGTCAAATAAGATACAATATACTGTAGATTACAAACTACGACCTTATTATTGCAGTTCAGAACCTGATTCACTTTAAGCAGCTGTGGTAGAAATTGATACTGCTAAAATATACTAGCTGCATGACAGAAAGAAAAAAAGAGAGAAAATCTAAGTTCTATACTATCTATCAAAGGAACTATTTACAGTATTTACAAATATTTACACTGGGTTGTCACTCAATAAGGTATAGTAAGGTGAGGATTAGAGTTAAATATACATGCGTTAATGGACATCAGTATGTCTGGCGCTCATATCATAACTTCTTCATGTTTATGTTGTACTCCATTTCAATTTACTTTAAGGAGGGACTAAATTTGAGTTGAGTTGAGAGTAACAAAAAGTGAGGTACTATATACTAGTTAACTTAGATTTAAGATAGAATTTCTATAAGCTTTCACCAATATTTCCTGAAATAGGACAGTTTCTTTTTGCTCACAGTGTTTAGCTTGTTGGCCAAAACATATTTGATAGCTACATTTTTGAATTCTGACCAGGAGATTTTAGCTCTCTCAAGCCAGTTAAGAGCTATGTAGGATTTAAGTAGTGCACTAAGTGTTACTATGATATGTTTGGATTCTAATGTGTAAGTATTGGGGAAAATATTTAAGATGGACATTTCCCATGAAAGGGTAGACTTCATGTAGCCCGATTTCTCCAGTTTCACTCTCAAAGAGCACCAGAGTTTATGGACAGTTTTGCAGGACCGGAAAATGTGGAGAGTGTCAGCAATTGTGTTGGGACATATGTAACAAAATGGTGAGGAATTGGGGTTTATTTTATTTAGAAAAGATGGTGTATGGTAAGCATTGTTATTAATCATAATTTGAGTATATATTAGTTTTTTAAAGGGTGTGAGTTTTGTGGTTATGTCTATCGCTGCTAATTTTTGTTCAATAGATAAATTTACATTTTTGGTCCCCCAGTATTTTGAAAATAATATTTCATTTTGATTTTTGGATCGGGTGATTAGTTTATGTGTTTGAAAGCATTTTAGTTTTTTGTAGTAAAAAGGAGATAAGTTGTTGATAAAGCTGAAATTCTTGTGTAGTTACGTTGATTCCAGATGTTTTTAAATTGACTAAATATAGTATTTGTTTAATGATCAAGCGATATTTTTGACTTGCAGTTAAGTGCTCAACTATATAACCTTGGGGTTGGTTTTTTATTTGATAGAAATCCCAAATTGTACAGTTTTTAATGCATGGAAATTTTTCGAGATTTAACATATTATTGTTTAATTTAAATTCAGGGTTCATGTGTATTGGTTGTGCCATAATTAGAGAGTTCCTTATATTTAAAGAGGTGATAAGGAATTGAAAACTTGTTACTTCATTAATTATTATCGGATGTATATTAAGATTCCTTAGGTTTTTGCTACTAAGGAAAGGAATAGCTTTTGGGTTAACAATAGAGGTGTTTAAATATTGGTGATAAATTTTTATCCAGAGAGGATACCAGGAATTGTCAGAGGGCTCAAAGTGGGTTAGACGTACAATATGATTGGCATTGATAATGTGATAATATGTCTGGAAATCAGGTAGGCTCAGGCCACCTTTTTCTTTGGGTAATGTTAGTTTTTTTATAACTAATTCTAATGTTTTTCGGGTGCCAGATAAATTTACTCAGTGTTGTTTCCATTTTGGAGAAGAATTTGTTTGTCATGCATTGACTAATAGCCTGAAATTGGTACAGGCTTTTGGGAAGTATATTCATTTTTATAGTTGATGCCTTGGAGAGGAGAGAGAGGTTAAGCTTTTCCCATCTAGACAGGTCCTTTGTAATATTTTCCCAAACCTTGTACAGATTTTCTTTTATAGTTACCTTATATGGGTGGATAAATGTAACGCCTAAATATTTAAGTGAGTATTCTATTTTAATTTTTGAGTCTGGAAAGAAAATCTCCTTGTGGTTAAAAAGATTTAGCATGACAATTTTTGATTTACTTGTATTCACAGCATAGTTTGAGACTGTAGAAAACTCGTCAATGGAATTTAGAATTTTTACCAAATCAGTAGAGAGGTATTGAAAATAGATGTTGAGGTCATCAGCATATGCTGTGTATTTAATTTGTACATTTGAAATATAGATAGAATAGTTGAATGTTTTTTGACTTAATTTTAAAAGGAGAGCTTCTAAGTAGAGGTTGAAAAGATATGGGGAAAGCGGGCAACCTTGTCTAGTTCCATTTATTATATGTATAGGACGTGAGATCTTTTTATTTATATGTAATGTAGTGGTGGCCTTATTGTATAGGACTTTGATCATGGCTATATACTCCTCAGGTAAAGCAAAACATTTTAATATATTGAACAGGAAATTTAGATTAACTCCGTCAAAAGCTTTTTGCGCATCCACAGAGAGAGCATACTTCGGGGAGGTGTCTTTGACTGTCATATTTATTATTGCTTCTGTTGTTAATGTATTGTCCCAGACTTGTCTACTATTCATAAAACCTAGTTGTTCAGCGGATGTAATATAAGAAATTACTTTATACATTCTGTGGGCCAATATTGTTGCTAGTATTTTTATTTCCTGGTTGATTAGTGTAATTGGGCGGTAGTCGCTGGGATTAGTACCAGGTGTATTTGGTTTTGGGATAAAGATAGTTTTAGAGTTGTTAATGTATAAGTCAGTGATTCCAAATTTTATTATATAGTTGTATACTTTGAGTAGGATTGGGGCTAGATGTTTCATGAATGATTTGTAAAATTCTGGTGTGTAGCCATCAGGGCCTGGGGATTTACCTGATTTCAATTTGTTGACAGCTAGGACCATTTCTTCAGCAGTTATTGATGTTTTGAGAAGGTTTATCTGCATGTCTGTTATCTGTGGGAACTTCACGTCATCTAAAAAATTGTTAGTTTCTGTTTCATTTTCCATAGGATGTGGGCCATAGATCTCCTGATAAATTCCTTCAAAAACTTTTATGATTGCCTCATCAGAGTTGAATGACTTATTTTTATGTTTAATTTGTTTTATTGTGGAAGAAGGGGGGTTTATGTTTATTATTCTGGCAAGGATTTTTGAGGGGGTTTGGGCCTATTCGGAATATTTGTGTAGAAATCTAATATCAGTAAGAGAGAGCTGATTCATTTGAATTTCTTGCATTTGTTTTTGTACAGAGATGATCTGTTTCTCCAGGTCCGGATCATGTCTAAGTTGCATTCGTAGTTCAAGTTTTTTTAACTTGAGTTCTAGGTTTTCCATATGAGATTCGGCTTGTTTTTTGAGTGGATGCTTTTTGTATTAGTATACCTGTAATCGTTGCCTTGGTTGCTGCCCACTGTATGTCTAGGGGGATATTTATTGATTCTAAGTTATTATTAGTTTGTATAAGTATTTCTCTTATTTCCTGACATATTTCACTGTTTTTCAAGAGGTTCTGGTTCAAGGACCAATTTATTCTATACTGCTTATCCGTGTTTGGTTTGTTTACATTTATTGTTAGGTTGATTTTTGCGTGGTCAGATAAGGTTCTGGGATCTGTATGAAACTTGATATCAAACTTTTTGAAGTATGTTGAGATTAAGAAAAAATCTATTCTGGACTAGGTTTTGTGGGGAGCTGAGAAAAAGGTAAATTTACTGATTCCGGATTTATGTCTGAAGAGTTCAAAGGGGTCGAATAAATTTAAGTCTGCTGTTAGATCATTAATAAGATTTGTTAAGTCGATAGATTGTTTATTTTCTTTACTTGTTCTATCCAGTTCAGGTCTAGTAGTCATATTCCAATCTCCTCCTATTAAGTATAGATGTTTTGGAAATTTTTCTAGGATTGAGTATATGTCATAAATGAACTCATTCTGGTACATACAAGGACCATAGACATTTAATACTAAGATGTTTCTATTGAAGGAAGGAAGGAAACATTCTAAATAACACCATCTGCCATTAGGATCGCATTCGCTTGCTTTTATAGTACCCTTGAAAGAATTCTTAACTATTATTGCTACCCCCTTAGATGTAGTTTTGTTTCCGGCGGCTATGATTTATTTTACCCGTTTCTTTTTTGCTTCCTTTCCCCATTGAGCTGTAGTCATATGTGTTTCCTGAATAAGCGTTACATCAGCATCTGATTTATACATTAAGTGTAAGATTAACTTTATTTTCTTATTATTATGGAGACCTTTAACATTTTATGATTCCAGAAACATAATTTTGTCTTTATTGCCATTTTATTACCTTTTGAGTTTGAATACTAATGCGGTGTACAAAATGAATTTTAGAGTTTCTGTGTGAGTTATAAGTATATTTAGATATACAGAATGGAGAATGTAGTGAGATATTAGTGACGGTATATGGGTTAATGAGTGACAACCCGCCCCTTGCAGACCCCACCGTGCTTATCCACGAAACATCTTTTATCTGTAAGAGGTAATAAAAACATATATACATTCCTAACTATATTACAAAAGCCTATTATTATTCTAAGATCCATCAGACACTAGCACGATACTAGTTTCCATGCCTACATTTGCTTATTGCATATTAATTTATTTTATGCTAGAACTATTGATTCAATGAAAAAGAAAATTTGCTCGGTTCAAAAGGTGATACTTAGACCACACACCCAGTTAAGTAATGTAAGAGAGTTTTTATATTTTATACAACACCTATCTTGTCTTGTATTATAAATTAGCTATCTTTGGATAATCTGGATAGTCAGCTCTTATTCCATGGATAGTTCATTACACTCTTTTTTTTCTGCTTCCTTTCATCTTTACCCTTACCCTTGAGCCCAAGTACAGCAAATTCCAAGCGTTGTTTAAAATTATATTAGTGTAGGTACTGCCTATTAATAAACAAAACAACTCTATTGTATTATGTCATTTATGAAGATGCTAAAGATGTTTTTTTTATTCTTTAAGAGATATGTCAAGATACAACTTGAGAGAGTCTCAATTTAGCTCTTGGGTTATAAATTTCTATTTATTTTCATAAGTATTAAGAATTTGCAGGATTTTTTATCTATTTCTTTTTCTTCCTTTCCTTTTTACCTCCCTTCTTCTTCCCTTTCCATTCCTTTCCCCTCCTCCCTTTTTCCACCATTCCGTTCCCATAGAGGCATTTGAATATACAGAGTCATAGTGTGCCTTAGTTGACCTGTCTACCTAGTCTTCTAGCTAAGCAGTACTAAACTATTAAGCCATATATTCAGTATATATATTTATACTGATTGATATATGTTATTACATGCTCCTGAAAAACTTTGTCTTAACCTGCTGCACCTATATATATTCTCGCATAGTCATTTTCTAATATAAAATTTGGTAGTGGACCTAAAACTCTTTGTAAACGACTCTGTGAGATATGCAAAGAGATTTCTTCAAAAGTAATAATCATTTGTGATGTCATGAGAGCATTCATGATTAGACTAGAAGTTATTATAACAATAAAGATGTCATTACTAATAACTGACGCATTATCATAAACTCTTTAAAGTTCATTATAGCAGCAAGTGCCCTTTCAGAGCACCATGTACTACCAAACATTTTATTTGCAGCTGTTTCTTTAAAACGGCTCATCAGAGTTTACTTTCCAACAGGTTTTTATGTTTCGGCAACTTAATCTCACCATACCAGGAGCATGCATAAGGCTTAGCAAAGTATTATAGGTGATAAGGAATCATATTTTGAGTTCCAGTGCCAATCTCTATATCTGTTTCCTAGACACTATAAGACTATACATTCCTCTCTTCAGTCAAGGTTTGCATTAACCAAATGTTAGGAACATGTATATGAAGTTGCCAGTATAGGATTAATTGATGAGACTTTGTGTTAAGAAGTTCTATTAAAGTTTCGTGAGTTATTGGATATTTATATATTGCTACTCACATCCATGGAGCTTCAGCAACTTTTACTCGTGGCATTATACTCGTACTTTTTTTCCTTGTGTTTACATTTTTCCTCCCCTTCCAGATTGCACTCTATATTGATTTTCTTCTTTTTATTTGGATTAGAGCGTGGAAAAGCGAAGGACATCTCTCAACATCACAAAGAGCCAGCCAATGAACTTGAAATTTCTCTCTGTGTCGTGTCTGTTGTGTTGCGTGGTATAAAAAGACTACTAACAGCTAGTGAAGTCCACGCCTTTCTAATTTCAAGATTGTTTCACTTCGCTATCAAGTTTGACTGAAGGGTAGAGCTGTTTTTAATATGCTTCGTGAACTTCAAAGGAAGGGAGAACCATGAAGACCAGACAGCACTCTTCACTCGCTGCTCGACCATCGAACTCAGGGTCTGTGCGGAGTTAGGAATAAGGAGCTACATCACCTTCATTCCTGTAAGGTACGCGCTATTTTAACAGGTTGTCTGGTATATATTTTTAATTAAATTAAAAATTGTGCTGTTTTCACAGATTATGGAGAGGGGGAAGAAAGAAGAATAGATTGTTTGCTTGAGTTCTATCATCCGGCGACTTGTAGGTTAAATTACCTTGCTGTTGGCCTTTGGAAGGAATCAAAGGTTTTAGTACCTCAACTGTGATTATAACATGTAAACGTACTCAGGAATTGCAGACTAAGGCAGTAGGATGACTTCTAGCCCAAACGGATAAGTCTCTTTATCACAAGAAGCATTTAATTTTGTAGACCTCTTGGTTTCCGATACTAAAGTTATTAACTGCAGAGTATAGCACACTAGGAAATGGGATCAAATCTGCACCTGCGTTTAAAGATGTCAGTAATTATGAGTGTTGTCATTTTTTTTTTTTTTTTTTTTTTTAAGAGCATTTGCTTATACAGTCGCCTGGTTTAATAGGGAAGGACCAACATTGTGAACAGTGTCTCTTCCAAGCTGTCAGCATTTTGAACAATTATCTTCATTGATTGTATGCACTTTAAGCAAGAATGGCTTGATACCAGGATAGCTTAAGGGTATGCTATAGTCATCGCTAAAGACTTTATGAGGTGAATGATCAAGTGTGCGATGCTTACATTATTTATATCCTGGCAAAACGTATACGAAAGTAGTGATGTATTGTAATTATTATGAAGTTACTTAAGGTAGGTTAAATTAACTATAATGTTTGAGTTAAGCATCCATTCTAATTTGATTCATCATTCGTGAGGAGTGTGAGGCAGATTTATTTTCTTCTCTTTCCCATCTTTTCTTTTTTCTATTTTTTTTTTTTTTTTTTGCACATTGTTTTAAGTGGGATACTGTAGTTCCGAATCCATTATTGTTGAGCTGAAATTATATTTAACCTGGAAGTAATTTGCGAGGTCAAAGGGTAGAGTTTGAGCATTTGCATTGTAGACTAGGCCCAAGAATGGAATTTTGAAACGCTGAGTGAGGTTGCGCTTTGATCTGATTTCTGGCATTATTTGTTACCTTAAAACAGCAGCAGTGTGCATCGGAAGCCCATCGTTAGACAAGATTCAACTGGAAAGTAGAAATTAGGCTGTATTTGAAGGTATTTCTTTAAAAACACTTGAAAACATTGATTTGGCTTCTTGTACAGTTTTTATCGAATAGTTAACACTATTTTGTTGGAAGCAGAGGGTAGCCGGATATTTCATTTTAAATTTAATATTTTTATTTAACAGATAGCTACAAAAGGGAGATAAGGCTTGCCTTGATTGCTTAATTGGAAGCAGTAAATCTTGTGCTATGGTTATTCTGTAGCCATTCCATGTGATGCTCTTCTTTTTTTTGGCATTTACAATTATAGATTGTGCATGATCAGCATTTAGGATTCTAGCATATACTTGTCTCGGAGTATCAGATATTTGGGCTTTCCTAAGTGCTCTATGTATTCTCTCAATTTCAATCTTTTTAGATATATCTTTATTTTCCAGTACATTGTCAATGATTTCTTTTGCAATTCCAAGTAGCTGTGGTTGATCATATTTCTCCGGTATTCCTCTAATTAAGATGTTATTTCATCTAGCTCTTGCTTCCAGGTCAATAATTTTCTGTTTCATTTCTGTGATGATGGAGTCTCTGTCTGAGGCCTCTTTTTGTAGTTCTTGTATTTTCATCTCATTATTTAGTATTTTGGCTTCATTTTGCTCAATTCGTGTCATGTGTTCCAGATTGTTTCCAAATGCTGTTAGCTTTGTAGAGAATGTTTGTAATTCTGACTTAAGGGGGAGTAGAGCCTCTTTGAGGTCTTCTAGTGTGAGTGGCTGTTCATTTTTAGCTTTTCGAGTCTGTTTAGCTGCATCAGATTGTAGTTTATTTGTTTTTTGTCTTTTTGAAGAGGCTTCTTTTTCTGGAGAATTAATTAGAGAGAATCTAGTCTTAGTAGTTTGTTGCTCCATTTGTTTCAGTTTGGTTAGAGTGGATTTTTCTTTGTTTATTTGATTAGGCAAATCTTGAAGATTGGAAGGCCCAAGCACATGTAACCAGGATCACTACTGTGCCACTTTGTTTTGAAGAATTATTCATCCAAATGAGTTTTTCCAGAAACTGAAGGTCTGGTAAGTAACTTTACGAATCCCCTTATGTTCCTTGAGGCTTTGTGATTCGAATCGATATAGTAGCCACAAGTGATTTGGTTAGATTAACTTGTATTATTGAGAGCAGGCAGAAGTGTGTGCTTTCTATCTGGCGGCCATCTTTGAAAGTAAGCAGCTTTATTTTATACAAACACATCTCGATAGACGTTTACTGACTTTAACTTAAGTAACTTATATACAAACTAACTACTGTAATCATACATGCTTAATCCCTGGCTGCATTCTCAAAATGGCACTAGGAATAGCACGTGCTTGATATTTATACATGCACACTCAATCTTTGATGTGCTTCTTAAAGAAAGAGCACAAAACAAGTGCTCCCTTATGCATCCTCCCTCTTGATAAAACAAAACAGGCAATGCTATACATCTTTTTTGCATTCAGATTTCACAGACAATTATCAGTCATGCATTAATACAAGATATATAATACATATATACACAGTTAAGTCCATGTTGCTACATATTTCACACGGGGCTTAGATACTCGTCCATAACGTGGACATAAAATTGGGAATTGGGCTTAACTATTGGGGCTGTCTCTGAAAATTGTTCGATCTTTGATTTACTTGGAACATCTTCAGGAATGGAATCAGAGGTAGGGACACCCTCTGGGATGGAAACATTTGACTCTCTCTGAGATTTAGAATTTAAGTCGCTATGACAACGTTGGGATGATAATTCTGGTACAGGTAACAGATGTTTACGGTTTCTCCTGTACTGCGTATCTTGAGTCTATAAGGTAGGATCTCAGTTCAGGACATTTACCTATAACATGCCCTATGCAGTCAAAACCTTTTTCTGTTTTAAGTCTGACCATTTCTCCTTCCCTTAATGGAGAAAGAATTTTGCTCGACTTGTGGATAGAACGCTTCTTAAATAATTGAGCCTTGATGGTCTTATTATTCTTGGCTTTAGGTTTTAGTAGATTGGTAGTAATAGGTAGCATAGTTTTTCTTTGCCTGGAAAGAAGTCGTAGAGCTGGAGATCCGAGATCCTCATCATGAGGTACGTTCCCCTAAGGTTAAGCAGATTTAAGAAAACATCTGAATTGTCACATCTTGACATTCATGTAAGCTGTTTCACACTCTGAACAGCTCACTCAACCAGGCCATTTAACTGAGGACACTCAGGACTGCTAGTAATGTGTAGAAAGTCCTATTCTCTTGCAAATGTCTGAAACAACTGGCTAGTAAATTGAGTGCCATTGTCAGAAATAACTTTATATGGACTACCATGGACTGAGAAATGACATTCCAGCTTAGTGATAACAATAGTAGATGTTAGATTAGGTAGTAGATCAATCTCAAACCAATTTGAATAAAAGTCTACCAATACCAAGTAGTGTTGATTATTCCACTCAAAGATATCACAGGCTACTGTCGACCAAAGTAGTTCAAAAACTGGATGTCGCTGAAGCAGTTCCCTTTGCAGGTGCGGTCTAGTACATTTGAATACTGAACAAGAAGAAAGTACTTTATCAACATCTTTCGGTAATGAAGGCCAAAATACTAATTCTCTCGCTCACCTCTTGGTGGATGTGGAACTGGGTGACCACAATGCAAAATTTGGATGTACTGATGTTGTAAGGAAGCAGGAATAACAATTTTAGGACCTTTGAAAATAATGCCATCTTCCATCAACATTTCATCTCTGTAGGGAAAATAGGTTTGCACTTCAAGTGGTACACTAGCTTGCTTTGACGGCCATCCAGCATTAAGGCAGTGATTGTGCTTTTGTAAAATTGTATCAGTCTTTGTGTGACTTCTCAACTCAAGCCTAGTGGTAGAAAAATTACGCACTACCATCACATCAAAATCAAAATTCTCGGTGTCAAGCTGTTCCGTTGTATTCCTAGGTAATCTGGAGCCACTCAGAGTAGCTTGCCTTTCGTATAGATCATTTTAAGTTGTACTTTTACAATATGAGCATCATTTTTTGTAATCTCACTGAAGCTGAATGCATAGGCATCTTTAGAATAGTAACTAGAGGTTGGTGGTCAGTCTCAATCTGAATAGTTTGAATAAAAATATAATCATGAAACTTGGAACATGCAAATACTATTGTTAATAGTTGTTTTCTCAATTTGAGCATACTGCATCTCAGTTTGGGCAAGTGTTCTAGATTCATAGGTTACTGGTCTGCCCTTGAAGTATAACTGCACCTAGACCAACTTTTGAAGCATCACAGAAAAGACTAACTGATTTGTTATCATAATATCTTAATGTAGGCGGGGTGGCAATTTTCTGCTTGAAGTATTCAAACTCCTTCTAGTGCTGTTCTAACCATGGCCATGCAACATTTTTGCTCATTAGCTCTCTTAAAGGTGCTGTCAACTCACTGAAGTCTGGTATAAACTTGCCTAAATAGTTGACCATGCCTAAGAAATGCTGTAGAGCCTGAACATTGGCTGGTGCTGACATCTCAAGAAATGCTGCTTGCTTGGTCGGGTCTGGTCTCAAGCCAGTGGTGGCAAATAAATGACCTACATATGTAACTTCTGGGAGTCTGAATTTGCACTTCAGAGGACTGAGCTTCAAGTTTACTTCACGTGCTCTGTCTAGAACTTTCTTTAGGTGTCTGTCGTGTTCTGCTTCACCATTGCCTCCAACCAATGAAATCATCTACTATTATGGTTTATAGGTTCATAGGTTCATACTAGGCTATCTGCCCGAGGGCATTTACAAGCCTAGCCCATCGTTTTGTGGCTTACGCCACCCCTTTAGTATGGGGAACTATACCCATTATTTTGCTGTGCCTCTGTCGAGCAGTGACACTGAGGTAATCCCTGGGGTATATCTGCGATCTCCCATCCATTGGTCAAGATTTCTCTTGAACAAGGCCAGCGAGGTGCTCTGCCTCACATGTACCGGGATTTTGTTCCACAGCATAGGGAGTCTTTGGGTGATGAATCTATCCCTCCAGCACGTCCTATTAATAGCCGTGTCGAGGTTTAAGTCTCCCGCCCTTGTGGCTCTGATGGATCTAGATTTTTTGAGGTGAAGCATATTCATCAAATCTGGGTTTGACATGGCCTTGTATGTTAGGCAAAGGTCACCTCTGAGCAAGCGGTGGCGACTGAATAGAGCTGGAGTTCTTTCAGTCGGGCAGCATAGGACAGATTTTGAGACCCTTTATCCTTTTGGTGAGGAACTTTTGTGGCCTCTCCAGCTGCTGCAAGTGTCGGGTCAGATACATCCTGAATGGGGCATTGTACTCAATCATTGGTCTGATGAGTGATGAGTAAAGGGAGACTATGACCTCCCTTGATCTAGATGAGAATCCCTTCATGATAAGGTGGGCAATGTAGAAGGTCTTCCTAACTACTTTAGCTACATGGGTGTCGAATGACAGACTACTATCAACCTGGGTCCCCAAGTCCCTGATAACTTCTTCTGCACTCAGTGGATTGCCACCTATTTGGTAGCTAGGGGTAACTTTGTTTTTCCCAAAGGGTATGACTATGCATTTTTTGGCATTTAACTTCAGGCCGTGGCTCTGGCACCAGTTATCCGTTTCTGTGAGACCCTTCTGAAGGATATCTGTGTCAGATGTGTTTTCTACTATGGCGCCCAGTTTGCAGTCATCTGCAAACTTTGTCAGCCATAACCCTCCTGTGTTTGCTTGTACTTCGGAAAAGTAGATGCCAAACAAGAGTGGGCCCAGGACTGAGCCCTGGGGGACACCACTTGTGACAGGCTTTGAGTTTGACATGGCGCCAGCAATTCTGACCCTGTGGGTTCTGTCACTCAGCCAGTTTGCAACCCATCTTGTGATGTATGGGTTAACATTTAAGCTGATGAGTTTTTCAATGATACCCGAGTGGGGTATTGTATCGAAGGCCTTAGCCAGATCGAGGTAGGCTGTATGGACTGCCTTTCCCTCGTCAATGGCTTTGGTGACTGTTTCGAAGAAGTCAACCAAGTTTAAAAGGCATGATCTGCCTTTGACAAAGCCAAACTGGGTTGGATCCAAAGTCTGCAAATTCCCTATGTCTTTATTTATGAGGTCCATTATGATCCTCTCCATGGCTTTGCAGATAAGGCTTGTCAAGCTAATGGGCGGTAATTTCCAGGGTCGGTGGAGGCACCGCCTTTGTGAAGTGGGACCACAGTTGCAGTGCGCCACTCCTGAGTGCGTATCCAGAGGTAAGACTTTGATTAAACAGCTGTCCTAGCTGTGGGTTTAATTCCTCATTGAGTTCGTGGAGCACACAGCCGGGGACACCATCAGGTCCCATGGATGCTGTGTTTTTGCTTTGGAGAGAGCAGTTCTCACTTGGGCGCTGGAGATGTTTGGGGGGCTGCAATCGTTTGGTATAGATATCTCTCCTTTTGGGTGGAGGGAGAAGTTTGCACTGAACCTGTCAGCCAGTATGTTGGCAATGTCTGTAGGATCAGTAATCTTCACATCATTTTGAACTAGTTCTGAGCATATCTGGGAGTTTCCTCCTAGGTTTCTAACATAGCTAAAGAAGGCCTTATGATTGTCTTTTGAGTCTTTAGCTATTTTTCTCTCGAAATTTGCTTTGGATGATTTTATGAGAGCTCTTAGTTTTTTACTTATAGTGATCAAGGGTGTCTTACCTTTTAAGGATTTTGCTCTATCTTGTAGTAGCTTCCTCCTTTTATTGTAGAGTTTGTTTATGGCTGGGGTCCACCAGACTGGACGCTTGCCTTTGGTACTAAGAGTCTTTGTTTTGTTTGGGATTGCCTTATCCATGCAGTCCTGCAGGTGCTGGTAGAAGGTGTTTGTAAGTGATTCAGCGGCTTGAGTACTGTTTTCCCGGCTCGGGGGCCTTAAAGGAGACCACACTAGTCTTTAGAAGTGTGAAGTCGGCTTTTGAGAAGTTCTTTACTGTGGTCTTTTTATTTCAGGTGGAGGTGGGATGAGGACCTCCAGCGAGATTAGTTGTGATCTGATCTCACCAGTGAGGGGTATACTTCCGGTGTTGAACATTGTGCTCCCATGTTCGTGATGATGAGATCAAGTATGTTATCTCCTCTTGTGGGGATGGTGACTAGTTGTTCCATGGCATTTGAGTTTATGAATTCCAGGAACTTTTGGGCTAGGGTGTTTGGGCTTGAGTAGTGTTCCCAGTCTATATTTGGGTAATTGAAGTCACCTAGTATGATGGTGTTTGGTGATACATTTATCCCCTCTAGTGTTTTCAGGAAGGCCATGTGAGGTTCCTGAGTTTGTGAGGGTGGCCTGTAACATGCTACAATTTGCAGAGCAGTCTTGCCTATGGTTAATTGCACCTGGATGGTCTCCGATGAATCGTGCGTTGCCACCAGTCTTGAGGTGTGGGTGTCCTTGATGAATATGGATACCCATTATGGCATAAGGATAACCTGAAAAAATTTGCTCCATTGCACGCTGGAATACATCACTTGCAGAATTTATTCCAAATGGCATCCTTAGAAATCTGTATCTGCCAACTGGAGTACCAAAAGTAGTTAGTAATGAGGAGTGATCAAGCATCACTTACCAAAATGAACTCTTTGCATCCAAGACAGAAAAAAACAGTGGCATTTGGTATTAGAGCTGTAGTCTTTTCAACTGTGCACATTGGATGATATGTTCTTGTCAATGTTTTGTTCAAATCTCTTGGGCAAATGCATGTTCTGATTTTGTCTGAGCCTTTTTTGTGACCTGCTACAACAGACAACACCCATTCAGTTAGTTCTGTAACTGGACAAATTACACCTTGCTGCATCATTTTATCCAACTGAGCCTTAACTTTATCTTCCATAGCTATCGGAACTCTTCTTGCTGGTCTGACTACTGGCGTGACCTCTGGGTGTAACTTCATGGAATACGCTACTGGAAGTTTGCCCAACCTGTTATCAAAAATATCAGCATATTCTGAGAAAATGGCTTTAGAAAAATTAGAACTAGGGGATGCACCTATGCGATGAACTTCTTTGGTAAAAGAAAGCAGATTAATTCTCAAACTATCTTGGAGACCCATTAAAGACTGTACTTGTCTTCTGACTACATATAATAAGAATTCGTAACAGTTCTTGGCCAAATAACATGAAAGCATCACTGAGCTTTCGGTATGAATCTCTTCACCTCTGTAAGCAACATGTTTCGCACTACTGGCCACACTGAGTTGCTCATTAGCTCTCACCTTAGCAAATGTGTCTGCGGATATAACATTACACTTTGAACCAGTGTCTACTTTAAGCTCTGTGGATTTACCATTGATCTGGACTGTACAGAACACTTCATTCTTTGCCAGTAAATTCACTGCATCAACTCTCTCAACAATTACTGACACACCATCTACATAGAAAGTTGGCTGCTGCGTCTCCACTCGATCAACCTGCTTTTTTGTGAGACTTTTCTTTACCACTGCATGAAGTTTACCTGATTTGCAAACTTTTTGGAAATTGCTAAGCATTTCTTTCTTTTAGACTCATGATTTGCACCACAATTGCAACATTAAACAATAAAGCTGGACTGGTGTTTTGCTGATTCATGCTTGTACTGTACTGAGCATGCTCCTTTAACTGAACTGGTCTTAGAACTTGCTGGAAAACCACATAGCTTTCCTGGTGAGCCAGCAGGGGTTGTGGCTACCATGTACTTATTAGGCCTATTTTGTTTGCCATGTGTTCCATGTGGTCTACATTTGCTATGGAGCCTGCTGAAACCATGCTCTTGTCACTTGCAAGCATACTTGTGTGCTTTTCTGTCATTTCATGGATTTGGCAAATCTCTATGGCTTTACTCAACATTAAAATCACTATCATAAAGCAACACCTTTCTCACAGCAGCACTATTAATACCACACACAAGCCTGTCCTTTATTAACTCATCTTTTAAGTCACCAAACCGACACATTTTAGCCTTGTTTCTCAGATTAGTTATATAAGCTTCAAAAGTTTCCCCTGGTTTCTGATCTCTCATGTAAAACAAATGTCTCTCTAATGTAATATTTGTCTGGGGGTTACACATTTCTCTGAACTTCAAACACTCAGGGTCTTCCCTTGACTCAGCCTATACAACAATACAACAGTTTTCACCTTCTCCTTCATATACTGCCGGTGTATACACAAACAAGCGCTATCTTTCTATGGCCTCTGTCCCAGCTAAGTTTAGAAAAATTAATGCCTTGGTGTGTGCATCCTTATCTGAATAAGCTGCTTATATAAAAATACCATACTCTTACTCAAATATTTTCCATTTCTCTGCAATATTCTGATCAAATACAAGTGGTAAGGGCTTTCAAAATCCATCTGCCATATACCAGTGAAGGGTTTTGCAAATAAGCACGATATGCCAGAAACACGTATATATTACCAGATCAAAAGTTTAGGTTAGCGAATACCTAAACGTCGATCTGGTAATATCGAAAAATTAAACCAGCGAATGACCGATTTAATGTAGGGAATGAATTCCCTCGGCCGCAAAAAAAAAAAAATTTTAACATCGCCACACACACACCCCCTACTGTAGGGGGCTGTGCCCTCCACACCCCCCAACTAAATACACCAACTCCGAGATCACTCTACAGTGGGGAATCGGGCAAAATCGGCATAATGGCCAAGGGAAATCTTTCCCTGCATTAAATTGGCCGGTCGCATTTTTTGCTTTTGCTATTACCAGATTGATGTTTAGATATTTGCCAACCTAAATATTCAATCAAGTAATAGGAACCCGCCAGAAACTTATGCCAACACTTGTAACTTTGCTCAATAGCACAACGAGTCGCTGTATAACTGAACTTTGCAAAATAAGTTTCTAGGGCAGCGTAATACTTTTGAACTTATTGTTTTGCTAAAATAATTTATCATCATTTTAAGAAGCACTTCAAATCACTGCATGACACGAATGAACTGGGGAGGAGAAGCTCAGAGTCCATAACATTTAGAAGCAATAGCACTTTGCGAATAAATTGTACACAACACACTGAAACGTCCACAAAATGGCAGTACCTTTCTAGGCAATTCTCTACAGTGCAAGGACCGCTCTGTAATGGCGCCACTTTGCAAATTGACACACCCAGCACAAGAAACTTTTTGAAATGGCTATACTTTGCACTTCATGAAATAGTTGCACTTTGCACACAAATAACTCTTTGAAATACATGCACAGTAATAAGCACACACTGTAACCACTTTTACACACTTTGAGATACTTTGAATAACTTTAGTTATGCCCTTGATACAATATGAAGTCATAGTTATGCCCAAACATAGCACTTTGCAAAAAAACCTGCAGTCACCTTGCTTTATTCACATTTATGTGCCCCTTTGTTTTGCCTTTATTATGTTCATTTTGCTCGTTTAATCTCTTTTCATGCCCATTGTGCTGTTCTTGTGCTAGTTTTATTCTAAACATGCCAGTTTTGCCTTAAACATACTTGTTTTACCTTTAAACATGCTCATTTTACTTTTCTGTTAACCATTTCAACCACCTTTACTTTAAACATTTCCCTTGGTTAATAAGCCTTTTGTGTCTCCTGCTTGTTTAATAATGCATTTAGTGCCCTTGTAATGCCCTGTTCTGTCCATTTTATAAAGCAAATAGTTTGTGCATATTCTCATTACCTTTGCTTTTCTGTCTCTTTTTCATGCTTGTTTCTCTTAGTTTACCTTTACTGTCATCTCTGCACCTCATGGTTCCGAATCTTATTCTCTGCAATCCCAATTCTGATACCATGTCACTCTCCTACTTTGGACACAATAGAAGAGACTTTGTAGGTTCTGTTAAATCAGCTTTATTTTATACAAACACATTTCAACGGACTTTAACTTAAGTAACATATATACAAACTAACTGCCGTAATCATACATGCTTACTCTCTGGCTGCACTAGAAATGACACATGCTTGATATTTGTATGTGCACTCTCAGTCTTTGATGTGCTTCTTAAAGATACAGCACATAGCAAGTATTCCCTGATCTATGCACTGTTTTTTTACAATGTAAAATAAATAAGCCTTTTGGGAAAACTTTCAAAATGTATATAGTTGGGAATGTTTTAAGGAAATGAATATGGAAATCTGGTAACAATATGAAGTGCCAAGATCCACTACAGCAATTCCTAATGGATTTACATACATAAAGTCCATGACAGCCATTTCCAGGAATATTCCTTTTAATCAGAGGTATGTCGAGTTTGTAGTTTTCTAAACTTGTAGAACATATACAACAGTATACAGCTCAGCAAGCTCCTGCCTAGTGCCCTACGGAATTCTACAGCAGCAGAGAGACAAAAGAGAGACTTTGGAGTGATTAAGTATAATGTTTCTGCATTTTCTTGCTGCCTTTAGCTAATTCCACCTAAAACGCAGATTTTCTAGAGTTTCTGTGACTTAAAACATTTGTTTTAGCTACATGTTGTACTTATTTTACTGCTTGCACTTTAACAAAGTCATTTGTGTGCTTAAATTACCTGTTTAACTGTTGTAGGCTACACACTCAAGTGTGATAGCCATTTCTGTGCATTTAAAGTGTTTTTTTTTTATTGTATCTGCTTTATTTTCTGAAAAAAAAAAAAAAGCTAGTGCAGTCCAGTTTTCAGGTTAGTGCTGAATTCAGGGCTGTGTTACAAGTTTCTGTGTTTGCCTATACCTTACTTGGATAGAAGGAAGTTTCTCTGTTCACTGTGAGAGAGGGAGCTTTGAGCAGCCTATCTGTCCCTGGAGGAGTGGTTTCAGCCCAGAAATTAGTAGTTTATTGGCCATTTTGGGCTAATTTCTATCTCTTTCATTTCCTTGCTATAAAACCCGCATTTGCGCGGCTTTGCACGCCGGGCAGCATCTGTTAGCTAGGGTATAACTATTCCTGGCTCCACAAAGTCTACTCCTCAATTTTTCCCTTGGAACTAGACAAACTTTCAACTTAAGCACTCAAACCATTCACTTCTCATACTGGCACTTGCTCAAAACTCATAGCAAACACTAATAAACCTTAGCACTAGACTCCCCCTATACTGTAGAGAAGGACAAGGCTCTCTATTCGACCTTACCAGCCAATCAGTAAAACAGTTCACTGTACCTATCCAGGCATGTCCAAAGGGCAGTTTCAGGTGTACTCTCCCATCCAACTGGTGACTCTGGGCATTTTGAGGCAATGTTACAATTGCCTCATGTACACAGACAACCATCTCCTCCTTCCACCAAACACTAATACACGCGAGAATTTCTCAAAAACTAACTTCACACTTCTCAAGACTGAGGTGGAATCCTTCAAAGCCCCCGGGCCAGGGGATAATACAGCCCACTCCGCAGAATCCTTTACAATTGCATTCTATGAGCACCTGCAGGAATACATGGATCGTGCTATCCCAAATAAAACCAAGACTCACTCCTCCAAAAACAGGAGACCTGTCTGGTGGACCCCAGCCATAAATAAGCTATACAACAGCAGGAGGAAGCCACTACATGACAGAGCAAAATCCCAAAAAGGGAAGGCATCTCTGATCAGTATTAGCAAGAAACTACGATCCCTCATAAAATCATCAAAGGCCAGTTTCGAAAGAAAAATTGCCCTAGACACTAAAGATAATCACAAGGCCTTCTTTAGTTATGTCAGGAATATGGGTGGAAACTCCCAGATATGCTCTGAATTATTGCATAACGGTACAAAATATACCGAACCTACAGACATAGCCAACATCCTGGCAGACAGATTCAGTGCTAACTTCTCCCCCCCTTCCCCCGCAAAGGAGCAAATGCCTATCCCAAATGAATGTAACCTCCCTGACATCACAGCTGCACAGGTGAAAGCTGCCCTCTCCAAAGCAAAAAACACAGCATCTATGGGACCGGACGGTGTCTCAAGCTGTGTCTTACACGAGCTCCAAGAAGAACTGAACCCTCACATTAAGTCACTGTTCACACTTAGCCTTACTACAGGATATGTACCCAAAGAATGGCGTACAGCTACAGTGGTCCCACTCCACAAAGGTGATGCCACAACGGACCCCGGGAACTATCGCCCCATAAGCCTGACTGGTCTGGTCTGTAAAGCTATGGAGCATATTATCATGGAACTCATAAACAAAGACATTGGGAGCCTCCAGACACTGGACCCTACGCAAATCGGCTTTGTTAAGGGCAGATCCTGCCTCTTAAACCTAGTTGATTTCTTTGAAACAGTTACCAAAGCCATAGATGAGGGCAAGGTAGTCCACACAGCCTACCTGGACCTCGCAAAAGCCTTCGACACAATACCCCACTCGGGCATCATAAATAAGCTTACCAGCTTAAATATCAACCCCTATATCACAAGATGGGCTGCAAACTGGCTCAGGGATAGAACTCACATGGTTAGAATCGCAGGTGCCACGTCCGAATCCAAATTAGTTATAAGTGGCGTCCCACAAGGCTCAGTTCTGGGACCTCTCTTATTCGGTATATACTTCTCTGAGGTTCAGGCTAACATGGGGAGACTATGGCTGACAAAGTTTGCAGATGACTGCAAACTGGGAGCCATAATCGACTCTCCAGCTGACACAAGCATCCTCCAAAAGGGTCTCACTGAGACGGATGCTTGGTGCCAAAACCACGGCCTCAAGCTAAATGCTAAAATGTGTATAGTCATCCCCTTTGGGAAAAACAAAGTGCCCACAAACTACCACATAGGTGGTAATCCATTAAGTACGGAAGAAGTAATTAGAGATTTGGGGACCAACGTAGATAGTAATCTCTCCTTTGATAATCACGTTGCCAAAGTGGTTATAAAGACCTTCTATATAGCCCACCTTATCACGAAAGGGTTCGCATCTAGATCAAGAGAGGTCATTGTACCCCTCTACTCATCACTCATCAGGTCCATAATTGAATACAATGCCCCTTTTGGGATGTACCTTACCCGACACCTACAGCAACTGGAGAGACCCCAAAAGTACCTCACCAAGAGGATCATGGGCTACAAACAGATGTCCTATGCAGCTCGACTAAAGAAACTCCAGCTCTACTCAGTTGCTTACCGCCTACTCAGAGGCGATCTATGCCTGACGTACAAAGCCATGTCTAACCCAGAATTAATGGACATGCTCCACCTCAAAAAATCCAAATCCCTTAGAGCTACACACTCCAGGGACTTAAACCTCAGCACAAAAATAAATAGGACATGCTGGAGGGACAGATTCATTTCCCAGAGGCTCCCCTCACTCTGGAATAGAATACTAATTCATGTTAGACATAGCCCCTCGCTGACCCTCTTCAAGCGAAATCTGGACGCATGGATGGGAAATCGCAAATTCACCCCTGGGATCTCTTCTGTGTTCCTGCTCGACAGAGGCACAGTAAACTAATCTTAAATGGCTATCTTCTATGACCTACTATACAGAGGCACAGTAGGCTAACCTAATAGGGAGGTGAAAGCCAAATACACTTGGGCTAGGCTTATAAATGCCCTAGGGCAGATAGCCTAGTATCTACCTATGAACCTAATTATACAGCCAAAGAGGAGGCTAAGCTCTCTCAACCCAAGACTGGACCAGACAGTCAAGAGGTGAAGGGAATTATTTGCATCACACCACCAGTCTCACATAGACCTATGAAACCAGCACCGGCAAAAAACACACATAAATACACGAAAGTATACTCGGAGGCTCTAAATAAAAATCTGCAGAAGCAACAGAGACCTCCAAAGCAGACATCCAAGAAACCTCCACCCCCCCAACACAAACCATGAAACACATACTTCACAAAACCAGTGTGCCACACAATCACAGCCCTTAAGGCAAAATAACATACTCAACACACTAATAATAGGTGACTCTATAGTCAGGCACACTGACGTCCCACTCACTAGGCGGAACAACAGGAAGGTTACTGCTAGCTGCCTGTCAGGTGCCAGGATCTGCCACATAACACAAGCACTCAGATCACTCCAGAACAAGTACAAATACGACTCTGTCATTGTCCATGTTGGTGTGAATGACCTGAGCTGTACCTCCCTGGACTACATGAGAAAAGATATGGCGGAGCTCTCTGATCACGTAGCCCAGGCCAGTATGACCCTGACCCTGAGTAGCATCCTGCCTGCACCAAGAATGATACCACAGTATAGAGAAAAAAATTATCAATTTCAACAATTGGCTCAGCTTCTGGTGTCATTCAAAGGGGATGCAGTGTCTGTCAGCCTGGGATGACATGCTAGAGACAGCTTGCACCTATCACCCTTAGGCTTTCAAATACTGGCCAAGGCTCTTGCCACCCCCATAGTGCCTTTTTTAGGCAAGGCTCAAAAGACAAACCCACCATTGTAAATAGCACAAGTAACAAAAAACTGAGGGTAATGCTACTCAGTGCCAGAAGTTTAAACCTCAAAACGCACGCACTCGAGGCACTCCTCAGTATGGAGAAAATCGATATATGTGCAGTAACAGAAACCTGGTTTAAGGCTCCAGAGGGCACCCCAGCACTACCAGGCTACAACTCATACCATACATTTCGGGCACAAACCCCGGACCGAAATACAAAAGGCAGGGGAGTATCTATATTCATCAAGGATACTCACACCTCCAGGTTAGTGACACAGCACGATGCTTCAGAGATCATCCACGTGCAACTAACAATGGGCAAAACTGCTATTCAAATTATAGCTTGCTACAGATCACCCACCATGTCCCAGGACCCCCACTCCACATTCCTGGAAACACTGGGAAACATTAAGGTCCTACCAAACACCCTGATATTGGATGATTTCAATTACCCAAACATTAACTGGGAGAACTACTCAAGTACAAACTCCCTTGCCCAACATTTCCTAGAATTTATAAACTCAAATGCCCTGGATCAACTGGACAACACCCCCACCAGAGGTGACAACATATTGGACCTGGTCATCACCAACATGGGCGATCGGTGTTCCACACCGGAGGTCAACCCCTCGCTGGTTAGATCTGACCATAAACTAATCACTCTGGATATCCACATTCCGCCTCCACCCCTGGTCAAAGAAACCACAGTGAAAAACTTTTCAAATGCAAACTTCACATTACTTAACACTGAGGTGGAAAGTTTCAAAGCCCCCATGCTAAAGGATAATGCTGTCCAAGCTGCAAAATCCTTTACCAATTACGGTTAGACATAAAACAAAACTACGGGCAGCTACAAGAATGCATGGATCATGCTATCCCAAACAAAACCAAGACTCACTCCTCCAAGAAAAAGAAACCAGTCTGGTGGACCCCTGCCATAAACAAGCTATACAACAGAAGGAGGAAATTAGTACAGAAAAGAGTAAAATCCCAAGAATGGAAGACATCCCTGATCAGTATCAGCAAGAAACTACGTTCCTTCATAAAATCATCCAAGGCTAGCTTTGAAAGAAAAATTGCCATGGACTCCAAAGATAACCACAAGGCATTCTTTAGCTATGTCAAGAATCTAAGTGGCAATTCTCAGATCTGCTCGGAGTTAGTGCAGAATGGCACAAATACACTGAACCGACCGATATAGCCAACATCCTGGCAGACAGGTTCAGTGCAAACTTCAACCCCCTCTCACCACCAAAAGGGCCCCTAACTATACCAGAAGAATGTAGTTCCCCTGAAATCACAGACACTCAGGTTAAAACAGCCCTCTCCAAAGCCAAAAACACAGCATCAATGGGACTGGACGGTGTTCCCAGCCGGTGTCCTACATGAGCTCAAAGATGAACTAACCCCTCACCTAAACACACTGTTTAAACTCAGCCTCTGCACAGGCTACGTACCCACAGAGTGGTGCACAGCAACGGTTATTCCACTCCACAAAGGTGGAGCCACAATGGACTCCGGGAACTATCGCCCTATAAGCCTGACTAGCTTGGTCTGCAAAGCTATGGAGCACATCATCATGGATCTCATTAACAGAGACATTGGAAACCTCCAAACACTGGACCCTACCCAGTTCGGCTTGGTTAAGGGCAGATCATGCCTCCTAAACCTGGTGGACTTCTTTGAGAGAGTTACCAAGGCTATAGACGAGGGAAAGGTGGCCCACACAACCTACCTAAACCTTGCAAAGGCCTTCGACACCATTCCCCACTCAGGTATTACAGACAAGCTCACCAGCCTGAATATAAACCCCTACGTCACGAGATGGGTTGCCAACTGGCTCACGGACAGAGCCTACATGGTAAGAGTTGTGGGAGCTAGGTCTGACTCTAAACTGGTTACAAGTGACATTCCCCAGGGCTCAGTCCTAGGACCCCCTCCTGTTCGGCATATACTTCTCAGAGGTACAGGCAAGCACAGGAGGACTATGGCTGACCAAGTTCGCAGACGACTGCAAACTAGGGGCTATAATTGACTCTCCAGCTGACACAGAAATCTTCCAAAAGGGTCTCACTGAAACAGATACCTGGTGTCAAAACCATGGCCTCAAGCTAAATGCCAAAAAGTGCAGTCATCCCCTTTGGAAAAAACAAAGTACCCACAAACTACCACATAGGTGGTAGCCCCCTAAATATGGAAGATGTAATAAGGGATCCGGGGACCCAAGTAGATAGTAACCTCTCCTTTGATAATCACATTGCCAAAGTGGTTAGAAAATCATTCTATGTGGCCCACCTAATCACAAAAAGGGTTTGCATCCAGATCGAAAGAGGTCATTGGGCCCCTCTATGCATCACTCATCAGACCCACCATAGAGTACAATGCCCCATTTACAAGACACCTGCAACAACTGGAAAGACCACAGAAGTACCTCACCAAGAGGATCACTGGCCTCAAGCAGATGCCCTATGCAGCTAGACTGAAGAAACGCCAGCTGTACTTGGTTGCATACCGCCTACTCAGAGGTGATCTCTGCCTGACATACAAGGCCATGTCCAACCCAGAATTGAAGGACATGCTCCAACTAAAGAAATCCATATCCCCTCGAGCCACACGCTCCAGGGATCTAAACCTCACCACAACAATAAATAGGATGTGCTGGACAGATAGATTCCTGTCCCAGAGACTTCCTATGCTCTGGAACAAGATTCCAATCTACATTAGGCAGAGGTCCTTGTAACCCTCTTCAAGAGAAACCTTGACGAGTGGATGGGGAACAGAAAGTTTACCCCAGGGATCACTTCAATGGCTCTGCTGGACAGAGGCACAGGGAACTAATCTAAGGGGGCGGCAAAAGGCAACATATTCCGGCTAGGCTTATAAATGCCTTTGGGCAGATAGCCTAGTACCCATCTATGAACCTATGTTGGTGAGTGACAGTGCATTTGCTAAGAAATCCATGTCCAGATCCTGTAAAACACAATGTCAAAGTGTTATGTATATTAAAGAAATGCAATTTTTACTCCTGATTTCCAAAACAGGTTTTCTTCGATTACTTTTTGATCAGACTTGGAGTGTCCCAGCTTTAAGCTGTCTATTCTGTTTTGTGCTTCAAAATAACATGGAAGCATCCAGCTTAAACTCTGAAACACACTACTTCTCAGGGATGGAAACACACTCTACTCCTCATTTACAACTTTCTATTAGTGACTTACTTATGTATGTGACTTACCTTTTTCTGCAGCTAGTTATTTTCTGTTCAGCAGATAGCATCTTGGCAGAGTCAGCCACAGCTGGTTTCAGATCCTCTTCCACACCTAACTGCTCCATTTTTTTTCTAGGGCCACCACAACTTAAGTTTACCTTGGAAGTACCTCTTCTCTGTGAGAGCTCTCAACAGTTCCTTGTAGAAGCTTTATTTTGAAGAGGCAGCAGCTTAAAATACTTCTGTGGGAATGATGAGTGATAAGAAGTCTAAGCTTAGATTGCAGGGATATTAATAATTATAAGAGAGAAAGCAACATGACATTGCATTAGATGTGGAAGTCAAAGTGACTATTTTGGAAATAATAAGCATTGGTTGTAGGGGAGTACACAGCTGAAGAATTTACTTCTAAAATACACACACACACACACACACACACACACACACACACACACACACACACACACACACACACACACACACACACACACATTTATTGAAAGGTAGTACCCTAAATGCTTAGGATGAAATTGCGAGGTTATTTATTGGCAAAGTGGGGTGCTTTTAACTGATTTTTTTACTTTTTATTTTACACTTGTTTAACGGGTAGTACACTGATCACAAGTAACCATTTGCAGGTACTGCCTGGGTGAAATAATTCACAAAGAAGAAAAAAGTGGAACAGAGAGGCAGTAAGCTGTACATATCAAAAACAGAACCGAAAGTAACCACATGCAACAAACACTGTACAGTAGATATAAATAGATGTAGCAACAATTATGACAGAAATGCACACTTGACAGTTTTGCGTGCTTATATTTAAGGATGAGATCATGGTGGAAAATCTTGTGGGGGGATGAGAGTCAGAATGGGTTAGTGTAGAGAAGGTTGAGTAAGGAGGTGTTAGTAGTTGAGAGGGAGTAAGGCCAGTGGTTGTGAGGCCCTGACATGATGAGGTCTGCTGTTTGACAAGTACAGTTTAATTTGGTGGGGAGGAATTTTTTTTTAAGTTAAGCTCTGAAGGTAGACAAGAGGGATTGTAAATCCTTTAGATAGGGTGAGGGATTCCCATTTTAGGAGCAAGATTGGAGAAGGAATGGTTGGTTTAGTGTAGCCTGGTTTGTGGAGACTGGAATGGGGGTAGGGTGGGAGAAGCATATGATGTTGTAGTGTTTGCTTTGTATAACTTTTAGCGGCTAGTGGAGGAAATGAGTTAGGCTGGAGAAGTTTGAAGATGAGAGAGCCTAGTAGCAGGTTTACTCTGTCCTGCACTGGAAGCCACTTCATCCTACAGCTTGTGGAGAGATTTAAGTTCTTTGGTGAGCTGTGCAGTCTGCCCTTTTTTAAAAGGTGTTTGTTTTACCATGGGGAAGAATTTGTCCTGGAATTTGCAGAGTATTTGGGTTAGGGTTGTAAATGCTATGTTAGGGTCTTGAATATTCAGTAACCGACTGTAATTCTTTGGTGCTTTTCTAACTCTCTTTGCTATACAATGTGTGACTTTAAGAATATGTTTATTGCCTAGTGAAGCATTACTTTAATATAGCTCAAGTACATTGGTGTTTTTTTTTAATTTTTAAGGCATTTACTTCATGTTATAATTTGTTTTATTTTATTTCTAAAATATGTGGTGTACAAGTCTGAGATCTTCATTAAAACATCTCTCAAGGAAGACTACACATATGCTTGCAGTTACTTTTCACGTAACAATGTTACAGAGATTCGTTTTTTTTTTTTTTTTTTTACAAATCTCCAAAGGGCATGTCTGAGCATTCCTCTGTGCCAGGCTGATCCCACTAGTGGTACTGCTCAATATGCAGGCATTTGGGTAAACATGATAACAACTCTGAATCACTATACAAAAATACTCAGAAATCATAGTCTAGCTGAAGCCAAGCAATAAGCTGCATTCTGCTAGTTATGCAATATGTCTACACAATTATGTCATTACTCCAAACTACTCTAAACAAAGTATGCTGCTTGCTTTTGCTGTTCTGATACCAGACAGCACCACTGCCTCTCACTTTGGAAGGCAGTCTGGCTACTTTTCACCGAGTGCCCACCTCTACTACACACCTATGTTATTTAAACACATTTGTCCTGAGCACTGCACACCTGTTTTAAATAAATAAACATGATATGCTGCTGACAAGTAAGATCACTAAATGGGGGGGGGGGGATATTACCCTCAAAGCCCCTCTCCTTCAGTATTTGGACATGAGAGAAAGTATTTTCTAAAACACCCTCAGCTATGTATAACTACTTACCACCTAAATACAGGGTGACTTGACAGCTCAGTCCTTCTAACACTGGACTTCTGACTAGCTGGTTACATTAGGTGTTTGGATGTTTTGTAATGATCACAGCTGAGGAACCCTTGGATTAAGGGAATTTAAATACTTTCTGGAATTTACATTTATATTTGTATCAAATTATGTGCCAGATTTTTAATAGTTTATCAGATTCTGAATTTTTAAAACATCTCCTTTTGACTAGGCCAGGTTTCATAAAAGTAGTTGAATCATGGCTCAGAGAAAAGACAAACCATTGATCAAGAACCACCGCATGCAGTAGCTTAACAGTGAATGTACATATAATCGCCTGCTTCCTCCCAGGATGGGCAAATTGTATGCTCCTCAGTCCTCACTCCCATCATCTGTCTTCTACTCCATCAGGCATTTATCTCTCTGTGTCACAGGAAGGGGTCCCAACTACATTCTGTTTTGTGCACATTCTACCAATGACCCAGGGTAGGACCTGTGTAGAATAGTATACATGTTTTGGGAATCCCCCTTTATTCATTTATTTATTTAAAATGACATGGAATATTTTAAACCCTCTGACTAGCCCAAAATGGTAAGAGAGATTTGTTTGTCAAGCAGGATATATTTAACATGAACTGTTATGCTAAAGGTGACTAAAATGGGGAACTGACAGGATAAAAGCCAGTAAACAGATAAGTGCTAGTGGATCCATACTGTGACCAGTCCTGATTAGTAGATTTTTGTCAGATAGCAAATATGTCTCCAAACAGAAAAAAACATGCTGTCACTTACAAAGAGGCAGTCAATGATCTTTGTGGAACAACAACTTATGATAGGATGAAGGAAGTCGATAACATGTTGGCAGTTTTTTTTTCTAACAGAATTAACAAAATCACGCAGCCTATGACAACTCTATCCTGCATATGCATGTCTGATTGTGAGAATACCACGTAACAAGGATGTGTCAATATGCTACACTACATTTCTTTTAACTGTATTTTCAGCATGGTTATCTGAAAACAGGGCAAATGCTTGTATTGTTTTCTGTGGTCTTTTTGCTTTTGATTAAAAAAAACAGCACAGAGTATCTGTTGGGAAAAAGTCACACTCAATCTGAAGTGCAAATGGAGTCTAGAAACTGATGATCTGAAAACAGGACACAGATAGCACTATCTGCCTCCAAAGAGATATGTTGAGTTTTGTATTCTACAGCGGTATCTGGCAGCCAGGATTTAATGTAGAAGTGCAGTTGGAAGGGGATCATGTGAAAAACATGCAGTCGTAATGGGAAGACACCCACTAGTAGGCTGGCTAAGCAGACTATAACAGATACAAATACTGGCACAGACAAAGATGAATCCAAAAGAACATGTACATTTTTGCATTGCCCTTCCCCAAAATTAAGCATTGGGAAGACCCTGGGCCCCAGGCACACTTAATCAGCTACTAAACAGCAGTTGTACCTAAACGTACACCATACTCTTTTGCACTTTATCAACCTGTGCTTTGTGTTATGTATTCAGAATAGACACAATATAAACAAATGTTTAAATTGCACACAACTGACCATTGCTTGTGTTACCCATTTTTCCATATTAAGTGCAACACTACTGGTGTATTTCCTATTTTCAGGCAAGTGTCATTATTTTGCATGATTGAAGAGTATGTGCCAGAGGCAAAAATGTGTGCAACATGGGACATGGGGAGGGTTGTGATCAAACTAAAAGTACAAGCATCTGTGATACCATTGTCGTTATTTAATTCGGTTAAAACAGTCATCCTGTGTTTTGTGTATATGAAATTACTCAGGGCCACTAAAACAGGAAGGTGAAATACTTGCGAAACTACCACAAACATCAGAAGTCATCCAGTAGCAAGGAAAAGTAGACACATCTCAATTGTTAATAGCCATTGAGAAGGCAGTCATTTAACAGCAGAACACAATTGCTTACCTGCCAAATACAGGACCTCCAATGAGCTGTAAAATGCCAAACGTTGTCTGAAGATATCCAAACCAAACTAAGCTCAGACCCATTTTTTTCACCAAGTACTGAAATAGAAGAACAGATATGCATTAGGAGGTCAATACTGTTCAAAGAACAGATATGCACATTTCATGTACAAACCAGCTTAATGATACCAGCTACAAACTGTACTCTTTTTTTTTTTTTTTTTTTTTTTTTGAAAACTGCATTACTGCAGGTTGGCTGCTCTAGAAAATGGTAAATGCATATTATTTGAAAGCTTAGATCGGGGACTTTTGTATTATGCCCGTATGCTGCTCTTGTCCCTGCAGCCACTTTCATGTGCTCAGTCAGATTACAGCACTGCTGTCATCTTCATCAACTGCAAAAAGAATGCTAACGTGGAGAGTGTACTGAAATGGAATTAAGGAACATGGAGAGTGTACTGAAACAGAATTAAGGAACATGGAGAGTGTACTGAAATGGAATTAAGGAACGTGGAGAGTGTACTGAAATGGAATTAAGCAACATGGAGAGTGTACTGAAACAGAATTAAGGAACGTGGAGAGTGTACTGAAATGAAAATAAGGAACGTGGAGAGTATACTGAAATGGAATTAAGGAACGTGGAGAGTGTAGTGAAATGGAATTAAGGAACGTGGAGAGTGTACTGAAATGGAATTAAGGAACGTGGAGAGTGTACTGAAATGGAATTAAGGAATGTGGAGAGCGTACTGAAATGAAAATAAGGAACGTGGAGAGTGTACTGAAATGAAAATAAGGAACGTGGAGAGTGTACTGAAATGGAATTAATGAACATGGAGAGTGTACTGAAATGGAATTAAGGAACATGGAGAGTGTACTGAAATGGAATTAAGGAATGTGGAGAGTGAACTGAAATGGAATTAAGGAATGTGGAGAGTGTACTGAAATGAAATTAAGGAATGTGGAGAGTGTACTGAAATGGAATTAAGGAATGTGGAGAGTGTACTGAAATGAAATTAAGGAACGTGGAGAGTGTACTGAAATGAAATTAAGGAACGTGGAGAGTGTACTGAAATGGAATTAAGGAATGTGGAGAGTGTACTGAAATGGAATTAAGGAACGTGAAGAGTGTATTGAAATGGAATTAAGGAATGTGGAGAGTGTACTGAAATTAAATTAAGGAACATAGAGAATGTACTGAAATGAAATTAAGGAACGTGGAGAGTGTACTGAAATGAAATTAAGGAATGTGGAGAGTGTACTGAAATGGAATTAAGGAACATGGAGAGTGTACTGAAATGGAATTAAGGAACATGGAGAGTGTACTGAAATGGAATTGAGGAATGTGGAGAGTGTACTGAAATGGAATTAAGGAACGTGGAGACTGTACTGAAATGGAATTAAGGAACATGGAGAGTGTACTGAAATGAAATTAAGGAACATGGAGAGTGTACTGAAATGAAATTAAGGAACATGGAGAGAGTGTACTGAAATGAAATTAAGAAACGTGGAGAGTGTACTGAAATTAAATTAAAGGACCACACCAAAGATATTTTCCCATTTCTCTGCCTCTATTTCTCCTTCGGCTTTCACGGTCCAAATCTTTTTAAAAAAACAGTACTGGTTAACCCCACTTCACTGAAAACTCTCCAGAAAAGAGTTATAAAAAATTTAATTCTGCCACAGTTGTCCTTGGAGAGGTATGTCTAATGGAGGTTCAAGTGCAGCATACTTTAGTTCCTGCCAAGCACCAGCTCAAACAGCTGGAGATGCTCATGTGAGAGATTTTGCAGCTTCTTACAGTTTATTCCCAGGTTACAGTGATAAGCTCCCAGGTTACAGTGATAAGCTCCCAGCTTAGTTAACTCCGTAGGCTGGAATACATGCTGCTTTAGGAAGCTGCTGGTTTCTCCTTTTTGTTCAAAGCACAGAGTAGCTGTGATCTCTACATTGCAATGTCAAAGCCTTTTCCCCAAGAATTTCTAGTTTCTCTTTTTCATTGTTTCTTACTGACTGATTATTAAACATCACATAAACAACTTAGCAACATATGCAGCGTCTAGTAATTCCCTTCCTTCTGTTCTGCTGTTCCTCATTATATATGTTATGTTCTCTGCGAGTATTCCCATAAACAAGTCACAGCCTTCACCTACATTACCTATGGCTTTGTATTTTGCTTTCCATCTATAATACTCAGCTACTAATACTGGGACTTGGAGGTGATGAGATACTTTTCACTGGACCAACACATTTTATAATACAACTGCTAAAACATTAAGAATAGCATTAGCCCTTTGTCAGCAGCAAGTAAAATATCAGTATTAGATACAGTGCTTTAATGCCCACCTGTGTGCATAGAGGGAGGAATGAGTACAGAATTCCGTTCCCACTAGCTAAGACACATTTTTAAAACCATCTAAAATAATGCAGAATGCTGTACGACTGATGCTGTAAACTTGGGTGTATACTATTACCTCACTGATTAATATATTGTAACTGATTTACTATTGTGACTCATGTCTTACAGGAGTCCCCTCTAGTCTCACACATGGCAAAGAAGAAACAGGCAAACTTTAATCATCATTAAAAATAAACCAAAACATTGTCAAAACTGCAATATACATTGCAAAATACTTAACTCTGAGCTCATCACGGGATTTAGCACTGGGACACATCTTCATCAGTGTCTTCAATCATTAGCAAAATGAAGGCTGCCACATTACAGTGTGCATGTATGATTACTATGATTAGTTTAATAATTACAGATGTAATTTTTTTTGCCACTTGTACATTTCATCTGCTAAACACTTTAAAACCATGGATCTTGACAGTAACTGGTTCTGCAGTTCAGTTAACTTACAGTTCAGATGATGCATTTGTTTATTTATTTTCAAATATTTATGTACTTTTTTATGTACTGGGCTAATCAACTAGGACTTGTCTATTTTCACAGAAAAGCTAAGTTGGTAGTTACACTGACCAGTGTAATTTGAACACTACGGAAACTGTACTCTTCTGTAATGTTAATAGCAGAAACAGAAAATAAGCACTTAAAACAGATAAAAGCTGCTTTAAAATTGATGGTGACGATTAAGAATGAGGTACTATGATGTTTATTTAAAGATGAGGGATTTATATAAAAATTGGTTGAAATGGTAGAAAAAAAGAAGTTTAAATTAGGAAGAGAATCTGGATGAATAAGGATGTTAGAAAAAAATAAGAAACTAAACTTACTGAGGAGATGTGATGAGGAGTTGGATTGAAGGGCAATTTGAATAAAGACAGAAATTAAAAGTGTTTTTAACATAAGAAAAATAAGAAGAATGTGGAGGCAAGAATTTGGGACATACAGTGGATATAAAAAGTTTACACACCCCTGATAAAACGCCAGGATATTGTGATATAAAAAATGACACCACAATAAACAATTTCAAAACTTTTCCCACCTGTAATGTGACCTATAACCTGTACAATTGAATTGAAAAACAAACAAATATGTTAGGGGAAAATATAAAAAATAAAAAACATATAGTATGCTGGTTGCATAAGTGTGCACACCCTTAAACTAATACTTTGTTGTAGTTGCACACCCTTAAACTAATACTTCGTTGATAAACCTTTTGATTTAATTACAGCATTCAGTCTTCTCTTGGGTAGGAGTCTATCAATATGGCACATCTTGACTTATTTGCCCACTCTTCCTTGCAAAAACACTCTAAATCTGTCACAGCCGTCTTCAGGTCATCCCACAGATTTTCTACTGGATTTAGGTCCGGGCCATTCCAAAACTTCTGGTGAAGCCATTCTTTTGTTGATTTGGATGAATACTTGGGGTCATTGTCATGTTGAAAGATGAAATTCCTCTTAATTTTCAGCTTTCTAGCAGACGCCTGAAGGTTTTGAACCAAAAGTGACTGGTATTTGGAACTATTCATAATTCCCACCACTTAGACTAAAGTCCCATTTCCAGCTGAGGAAAAGCAACCCCAAAGCATGATACTGCCACCACCATGATTCACTGTGGGGATCGTGTTTTTTTGGTGATGTAAAGTGTTGTTTTTGCGCCAAACGTACCTTTTGGAATTGTGGTCAAAATGTTCTGCCATGGTCTCATCAGACCATAACAATTTTCCCACATGCTTTTGGGAGACTTGATGTACTGCTTTGCAAATTTTAGCTGGGCCTGGAAGTTTTTCTGTGCAAGAAAAGGCTTCCATCTTTCGATCCTACCTCATAGTCCAGACATATGGGGAATACGGGAGATTGTTGTCACATGTAGTACACAACAAATACTTGCCAGAAATTCCTGCAGCTCTTACAGTGTTACTGTAGGTCTCTTGGCAGCCTCCCTGACCAGTTTTTATCTCGTCTTTTCGTCAATTTTGGAGGGACTTCCAGTTCTTTGCTACGTCACTGTTGTCCCATATTTTCTCCACGTTTTGATGGCTGTCTTCACTGTGTTCCGTGGTATATCCAATGCTGTGGAAATTATTTTTATCATTCTTCTTACTGATACCTTTCAACAATGAGATCCCTTTGATGCTTTGTAAGCGCTCTGCGAACCATGGCTTTTGTTGTAGCAAGCAACTGAGTAAATGTCAGGAAAATCATACTAGGACGGCTTAATCAGAGTCTCTCTAATTGATGGCAGGTGTGTACCCAAGAAGACTGACTGCTGTAATTAAATCAAAATGAGTTTCAACAAAGTATTAGCTTAAGGGTGTGCACACTTATGCAACCAGCGTATTGTACTTTTTTATTTTTTATATTTGTTCCCCTAACAGATTTGTTTGTTTTTCCAATTGAACTATACACATTATAGGTCACATTAAAGGTGGGAAAAGTTTTGAAATGATTTATTGTGATCTCAATTTTTTATATCACAAAAACCTGGTATTTTAACAGGGGTGTGTAATCCACTGTATATTACCAAAGATCAAATGTGTCCCATCACTTTTGGATACAAAAATAAAACACAATCAGTATATGATAGAACTGCAAAGCTGACAAGGAGGGACTTAGATTAAATGTAAACATAACAGTGACTGTGCTGAAATTATTTATAATACAAGTTTGGAAAAATAATGTATACTATTAATATGAAAGAGTTCAAAATGTGGAAAGAAATGAAGAAATCTAGAAGGTTTTAAAAGGTGTAAAAACAGAATATACTTTACACTAGAAGAAAGCACTGTTGTGGAAACAAACTTACCGTGACAGTAGGTGTTCAAATGATCACTGCTGCAGTAGCCTTAACTGTATAGGGTTATGTTCTGCCTAGGATTACTTCAACTTCCAAAGGTTAAGGGCACCTCCTATGTGCCTACAGCATTCAGTGGTCCGGGTGCCAAGCCCTTCAAAACTTTCATGCAAACTGAAAAAGCGAGATGACAGCCCTGAAAGAGGTCAATGCTTGGTATACAACAATCAATGTCCTCACCCTAGGAAACAAAAATCAAATGAAAAGTATGGAGGGAGGGAGCAGCTACCCCAACATTGATCATCTGAAAGTCTGCTGTTATAGTCAGTTTTCTTACAAAACTGTACTTTGTTAATTATTTGATCACTGATGCAGTAGCCTTAGCTATATGGCTAGAATACCATAGCTTATAAGGTTTAGTAGAAGGGAGGATACAGATGTATGATCGAATCATTAGTTTATGATCAAGGGTTCACACCTGTACTGATGCTGCTTCCTTTTTTTAATGCTATATACGTGTGTTTGGTGTCATGTGTTTGTACTCCTTAAAGGTGGATGAGCCAAGGCACTAGAGGTGAATAAAATTACATACAAGACACCTGTGGCAGTTTTTTTTTCAGCCAAGTTACAAGAAATACATAGTAAGCTGAAAAGTTTATTTAAATAAACCAGTGTGCATTTTAATATCTTGTGCTTAAAAAAAAGATATTTAGAACTGGACATTGCAACACAGAGCTTGAGAGCATTCAAAAGCCCAAGTACTGTTTGACCCAAATAGTGAGGAAGATAAGGGTTTTAGGGCATGGTGGACTGTAGCGATACACCGTTGCTCTATAGAATGGGTCACAATCTTGGTAGAACGAGACCTGATAAAACAAAAGAAAATGAAGGAAGTTGTTTTATTGTTGTGTTCCATACTGAATGGACAATAAAATTCATCACATTTAGATATTTTATTGGCAGAAATAAATGAGAAATTGAAATCTTATGACACAGATTTAATAGATAGGAAAAAGAATAAATTAAAATGTGATTTACAGAACTTCAACAACGGTAAAGTGTTCCTATGGAAACACAAATCAAATACTGCGAGCTCATCATGCCAAGGGGTGGGTTTGAAGAAACCTCCTGTGGTTTCATTTGTTACATCGGATGATACAGAAACGGTTATGGATGGAGATAGTGAAGGAGGTTCTTTTCTGCCATTGCTTACAGCACAGAATCCGAATGCACATTAGGAACAGTTTTGTAAGAACTCCCATACAGGTCAACAACAGATGAATGGAAAGAAGAGAGGAAGAAATGGTTGACTACATTATAATCATGGAGAAAGACAATCGGACGGTAAATTTAAAAATGAGCAAATGGCACTAATGTCTGTAAAAGTTATACAATGTTGCTAAGTCATTCATTTTAAATTTATCAGATTGTGATGTGTCAGAAGCAGCCCTATCAGTATTGAACTTTGGCTTAACATTCGCAAGACGGCAGTGGATTCTTTGGCTCCCATTGCTTGTCTTGTGTTCTTGTTGAAAGTTGCCATTATATGTTCATTTTTATAGGAATCACCTGTGGATGGGTGTAGAGCGGGTGCAGCTGTGTTGTTCAGTGGTGGCATAGGTGAATCAATTGGATCAGTGGACCTTTCAATTTAGCTCGGGTAACTTGGAGAGGCTGAAGTGGTTGGTCTGGTCGTGGCTGTTTGGGCCTACATGTGGGGAAGTTTGCAGAGCGGAGTGGGTGGTGGAGACCAAAGTGTTGGAAGGTGTTGGATGAGTGTCAGAAGGTGTTGTGTTGGATCCGGATTTGATCTTGATGAAGGAACTGGACTGTTGCTGGTGTGCAGACAAGGTTGGTGACAGACTGGAAGGTGGATTGAGATCATGGAGGACAATGAAACTGTGATCGTTGATCTGAAAGAGGATGGATGGTAGAGACATGATTGCCTACTGCATGTGTGCTGATCCAGGTTTTTGATTTTTGGGTTTTTTTTTTGTTTTGTTTTGTTTTTTTGGGTCAATGGAACTGGACTGTGACTGCTGGTGTGGAATGGATCTTCAGTTGGCTTGGACTCTGTGTTGTGTGTGTAATATTGTTTATGTGCTTATGTGTTTTGTAGAAATGGTTCTGTGTTAAGTGTATCCATGAGCTTGAAGAAATGGAATTTCGCACAGCTGTGCACTTTGTGGTTGTATGGTCTGAATGACAATAACATTTTACTTGACAAAGTTTATACCTACTGTTTTGCCGTGTCTTTATGTTTTTAAATGTGAAGTATTTTGTCTTACTAGGAAGTTACATCTTTTATATCTTTTTAATAAACAGGGTGTGAATACAAAACTTAATAATTTAGATAGTAGTATGGTTACCTCATTTTTGTTTCATGTACTTCCGATGAAGATGAATTGAATGAAATGCAATGCTTATTGTGCCTTAGACACAAATAGGATTAATTGCAACAGTATGTTTATACCACCATTTGTCAATGAGGGTATACAAAATTCATTGCAGCTTTAAGCCATTCAGTTGATAATTTGTTTGTTAATTTTGTAAAAACTAAACACTTGGTGAACTATGTGTCTTGAACCTGCTTCAAACTGACTGGTTATGGTGGGAATAACAAAAGGAGATTGCGTGTGGCAGCCATTTGGAAACGGTCTACTTTGGCATAGTTTGTACCCTTTTTTACTTTCATAAGATACAGGCAACTGATCAGAAGTTGAGGGTGTTAATTCTGTCAAGATACTATCAGAGTTGTCTGTGGACATCCAAAGTATAAAAAATCCTTTCTCCCCCACTTTTTATTTCTGGAAAGAAGGCAGCGAGATGAATAGCTTGGCTCAAAGCAAATTTGAATACCACTTTAGGCATAAATTAAGGATTAGTTTATCTTTGTGAAAATGAGATATGGTTGACCCACTCTGAGAGCTTGTAACTCAGACACTCTTCTTTTAGAAGTTGGAGCAATCAGCAAAACTGTGTTCTTTCAAATCAGCCTGCTGTGCTGGTTCAAATGGATCAACAGTTAATTTTTCAAAAAAAAAAAAAATAAGATCCCAGGGAGGGGCCACCTGTTTTCTAGATTGGATGGGTATGCAGAACACCTTTCAAAATTAACTTGACATGAGAATGCATTGAAACACAGGGGATCCTTTGGCGAGATGTGCTGAAATGGCCAACAAACAAACCTTGACAAAAGAGTAAGAGAGGCTAGAGCATAATAACTTACACAAAATTTGTAGAACCAGAAAAATACTAACCTTAAAATGGTCTTGGCTCTTAGTATGACACCAACTAGAAAATATTTTCCATTTGCTAACATAGGACTTCCTAGTAACATGATTCTTTGCCTACTTTAGTATCTGCTGCATGTCCTCAGAAAACAGGTGTCTAAAACGTATTAAAACTCCATCACCCAGACAGTTAGTTGAAGATGCTTTAAGTTGTGGTTATTGAAACAACTCCTGTCTTGTATGAACAGGTCCAGTATGTAAGGAACATTGTGGTAATTGTCCTTGGCAATTTCCAAAACAACAGAGAACCATTGTTGCCTGTGCCAGAAGGGAGTCCTCAGAATGACACCCTGGATATGAGTGGAAAGGCATACAAAAACATTCCTATTCAAGGAAATGAAAACATCTGTTTTCCAGGCCTGCTTGCAAATAGTCCTAGAGGAGAAATTTGCTAGTTTGTTGTGAATAGAGGTGAAAAGATCTGAGAAATATTCTCCACATCTGGAACAAATCTTGGAAGATCCCCTGAATAGATTTCCATTTGTGAGGGTCTATCCTGGTTCTGCTCAGCTTATCTGCCACAATGTTTTGTTCTGAAAGAACACCTGTATAGTGTGACTGGGCCAAATAGCTATATCCCAGGCTACCATGGCTACTATACACAGAGGGTAAGATCTGGGATCCCCCGTTTATTTATGTACCACATCACTGTGGCATTACCCGTAATCACTTAAAGTGCTCCTGGGACCACAGAAGACTGAGACAGATGTCAACATCTTTTACTTTTACATGTTTTGGTCTGTCTTTTTTGTTCCAAAGAAACTGCACCTTTTACTCTGAAAGACACAGCTCCCCAAGCAAAGTCTGAGGCATCTGTTACAGAGTATTGGAGCTGGAACACAGAATTGGTGACCTGGATTCAGATAGGACTGGTTTCTCCAACAAAGTAATTTCATTTTTACAAATCCCAAAATCTGAATTTTAAATCTTGGGGATAATGATGTCAGAATCGCACATATTTTAAGTACAACTGAACCATTCTCATTTGGAGTCTGATTAGAGGAATCATAAGAATCATAGATGCCATTAATCCTAGCATCCTGAGAAATTCCCTTGGTCAAGTGCTAGACTGAGTGGGAAAACTCTGGTATTAATCTAGGTATAAAACTTTTTCCCATGGAAGAAAAGCTCTGACTGAAATATCAAGGTGACAATCCAAGACACAACCCTGTGAGAAGGGTTCAAACTAAACTTTAGAATGTTCTTCTAGAATTCTGTCTCTGAAGGAGACCTCTTACCCAAGTGAGACATTCATGATACTTTGAAAAAGACTCTGCAAAGATAACCAAGTCATCTAAATGAGGAAAATGAATACCTTGCTGTCTGCAATAGGCTATCATTGGAACTAAACATTTTGTAAACACACGTGGAGCAGTGGATAACCAAAAGGGTAATGCAAAGAACTGAAAGCATAATTCAGACACAGAAAACCTTAAAAAAATGTTTGAAATCTGGGGGGAATACAATGATAAGCATCCTTTAAATCAAGAGTTGCCAAAAAAATGAAAGGGGGAATAACAGGTAAAAGATTGTGAATGGATAGCATTTTGAATTTTGGGACTTTCACAAACTGATTGAGAAAGGAAAGCTCTAGGAATGGGCTCCATGAAGCTTCATTCTTTGGTACCAGAAACATTCTTGAATACAAATTTGCATGTCAGAGAACAAGAAACAGGTTCAATTATCCCTGAGTCACAAGATGCTGAATATCAGGAGGGGAAAAAGTCTGATCTGGTGGATGAGGAAGTCCCATGAAATGGAGGAAGGGACTCCCCAATTTCATCCATATCACTGATGGATTGCTCTCAGAACCCATTTTTCTGACATTATCAGTTACAAAAGAGAGGAATGGAGAGCCAGAATTTGAGGAAGACTTAAAAGACTGCCAGAGTGGGGAAGGAGGGGGGGGGGTGCAATTTGTAGACTGTCAGACTTGTTGAACTGTCATGGATTCTAGGAGGGTTTCCCTTATGTTTGGAGCCTCCTTGCCATTGTTATAGGAATGTCTTGCTTACCAAAAGTTTACTGGATCTACTTTTTTTTTGCTTTTTATATTAAGGTCCCAAGTTGGAGATGAAACCATTAACAAACGTGGCAAAGGAAGGCTAAAAAATCTGAATCACCCCTTCATTCAGTTACACACTCTCAACAGCCTTTGTCTGGACCTTAACAGCAGACAGTCCATCTTCCCTATCAATGGGGAGAATTCAAAACCTCTGCTTTAAGAACCTCAGACAATTTTTGAGAATATAACCATGCAAACACTCTCATAAAACAGACCCAGTAGCTACTGCTCTGAAGATGCATCAGCTGAGGCATAAGCAAACGTCAAGGAATGTTTGGTGACCAGACGCAGAAGCAACAAGAGAATTCAGACAAGATCTGCACTCAGATGGAGGAAATATTGCAATAATATTCCTCATATTCACAAATGAAGCAAGTAAAAAGTTAAGACATGAGGCTGACAATTAAGAATCCTAATACAATATTGGCAGAGGAAAACACTTTCCCCAAACCTATCGGAAGCTTTCAGAGGAGGAGGGATCAGCATGTAGTAAATTTTAGCTGCAGAAGGATTTGCCTCCCAAAAAATAAATAAATAAATCAATGCAGAGTCAGATCTAGAATTAGAAAAGAAGAATTTGTAAGACTGAGGAACTGATCTGCCTTCTTAGGGGCTGCAGGCTGGCTGTCAGCCATGATGCAGGTTGTAATAAACATACCCTTCAGAGCTGGAAGAGCAAGAGGAGCAGGAGTAGGATGAGGCATTTCCAGTTGTAATGAATCATAATATTTTTTCAAGGAAAATGTAATGACATTATGTTTCCAGTGAAACGGTTCATTCTAGACCAAGATTCTTCCAAGAGGCGTTCAGAAGAAATATTGTCCTCAGAACCAGAATCACTTTCCTGTAGAGAAAAAAACAGATGTTATTCCCTCACAGTCATTTCCCTGTTCATCACCTTGATGATCTTCAGAGAATGAAGAATTTCTTTTTCTCTTAGCAGTAGAATGAGAACAGTGTAGAGCCTGAACTACACCCAATAAATTCTCTTGGGTTAAAGTAACAAAAAGAGTCAAAGACTGGAGAAGATAAATGTTTAACTTTCTGCTGATTTGTAACAGGAATTCCATAGACTCAAAACAACTCCTGTCACAGAGATCTTCCCAGGGAATAGGCATCCCAGTCAGGCTAGGCAGAAAAGCACTTCACACACATTCCACCAAGACTATGGAGAGTGGTTCTACCATGTCCACCAAAGTCACTCCAACAGCTGCAAAGGATGTGGCTAACTCCTCCTGGTCCATGGTGGCTGAACGGATTACACCAGAGGAAACCAAGGTCACCCATCTGCAGCCAAGGCAAAATAGTAACCAGATGAGGGAGCAAAGGCTGTCTAGAAATTTTCCTCTTTTTGTGGCCAGAGGAAGGAAGAACTTGGGGACTGGAAAGTTATTTTGTGGTAAAGCAGAGAAGAAAGCCTGAAACCTAGGTAAAACAGCAGCAGTTGGTAAAAAGAATGTTTAAAAAACAGTGTTTTCATGCTAAAAGCATTGTGACATGCACAACATTCACTTGCCCCAGATGATAATTCTAATTTATAAAGATATTTCTGACAAAATTTAGAGAAAATTTTAGAAATAATGTTTACACTAAAAGTACTAATAGAGCCACTGTCTCTTGACTTAAAGAAAAGTTGCATAACAGTCCAATGGAAATTAAATTCCTAGCATAAAACAAACAGTTCTACTTAAAAAGAAACATATTATTTTAGTCATAAAATTTATTGCGAAAGTTTTTTTTTTCTGTAGGAAACTGCTTACCTGCCCAAGCACTGAAGAAACGATGGCCAACTGTTGAGCCTCAAAAGCATGCAAGAGTAGCGCTCTTAGGGGGAAGGCAAGCTCTGAAGGCCTTTGTTCCCAGACTGCCAATCTACTCCAGCTCTTCTTAAGCTGTCAATGGTCTGCATGCATGAATGGTAATGCTAAGCTTTGGAAGCTGGTAGAATGCTATATCTTAAGGAGAATATAATCCCTTGTAGCTAATGTTACTGCAGCAGTGATCAAATGATGAACATGTTATGTTTCAAGATCACTTTTTTATAAGTAAATGAATAATGAACAAATATGGATATTTTAGAAGTGTCACAAATGATTTTTTAAAGTAAAGAAAAAATCTGAGTATAACAAAGTTATTTAATTTACTAAATTGATAGGAGATAAGCAGTGATACTTGCATTTATTGGAGGCCAACAATATTGTTAAATGTCAGTAACACTGTTAAATGGGCTCCCTATTGAAATGGCACTTGGCCAAAACTAAAAACGGCAGAAAATGCAGAAGAATGGAGCTAGATCACTCTCCTTTAAACTTCTTTTTTGCATGAGGGGAAGCCTTCCCTGCACCCACCAAATTTACATATACCAACTCTGAAATTACCATACCTTCGAGAAAGGGAAATATTCTCGGAAATGCAATCTTGGACTTGCTATATACAAGCCTTTTTTTTTTTTTTGGCCATTCAGTCTCCATGTTTTGGGACTCATCCTATCGTGTTCTGACATTTAAAATAGTTACAGTTAAAGATCATATACAAGGTACTAACAAGAATAGTGCATGGGATGTTGAGTGGGAAGTACGATAAGAAGTTTCTTACTTAGGTAGGGGGAAGGTTTACTGTCGTTTTACTGATCAATACAATGTTGGATTGCTAAATAATGCAACAAGAAGGTCACAAGATGAGAATGCCAAGAAGTACTTGTTCAAATGCCTGGACTTGACCCCCCCCCTCTTCTGGACCCAGGTTAGCACTTGTTCCTGTGTCCGCACAGGTGAGAAGTTTTGATGTTCGACATTCTTTGAATAAGCAGACCCTTAGCACTCTCTTTTTGTGACCTTCTGGTCTCATTATTTATCTATTCGACATTGTAACAATTGCTAAATGACAATAAACATAGGAAGAATATGTAAACACAAAGATAAAAGAAACATGTTATTACAGATAACAGAAATCACATAACAACCTGACTGTACAAGTGAAAAAATATTAGCTGACATAACCCTGGGGAAAGCTTTTTATAGTACTAAGCATGAATAAGTGATTATTTCTATAACAGTTATAAAATAGACTGCAACATAATAAAATAAAGAAATACAGAGTTCACGTATTAAAAGTATAAGTGGTTTAGAAAAGGGTTAAAATTATGAATAAATCAAAGCCTTCCTTTAAGTTCATTATTTATTTATTTTTTTCAGTTTGTATGAACTCTACATTAAAAAGAAATTTGCCAAAGTTTGAATAATTAGGTGGCAGCGCACCTGAGTGTTGAACCACTAACTGATTGTCTTAGTTTGTGTCTCTTCTTCTTCTTTCGGCTGCTCCCATCAGGGGTCGCCACAGCAGATCAACTGTTTTCATTTCTTCCTGTCCTCTGCATCTTGCTCTGTAACACCAACCACCTGCATGTCCTCTCTCACCACATACATAAACCTTATCTTAGGCCTTCCTCTTTTCCTGTTACCTGGCAGCTTCATCCTTAGCATCTTTTTCCCAATATACTCTGCATCCCTCCTCAACACATGTCCAAACCAGCGTAATCTTGCCTCTCTGGCTTTGTCACCAAACCTTCCAACCTGGGCTGACCCTCTAATATACTTATTCCTAATCCTGTCCATCCTCGTCACACCAGTGCAAATCTTAACATGTTCAACTCTGCCACGTCAAGCTCTGACTCCTGCCTTTTTGTCAATGCCACTGTCTCCAACCCATATAACATAGCTGGTCTCACTACCCTCTTGTAGACCTTTCCTTTCACTCTTACTGGTACTCATCCATCACAAATCACTCCTGGCACTCTTCTCCACCCACTCCATCCTGCCTGTACTCTCTTCTTCACCTCTCTTCCACACTCACCATTACTCTAAACTGTTGACCCCAAGTATTTAAACTCATCCACCTTCACCACCTCTACTCCCTGCATCCTCACCATTCCTCTATCCTCCCTCTCATTCACACACATATATTCTGTCTTAGTCCTGCTGACCTTCATTCCTCTTCTCTCTAGAGTATATCTCCACCTCTCCAGGGTCTCCTCCACCTGTTCCCTACTCTCACTACAGATCACAATGTCATCTGCAATCATCACAGTCCACGGGGACTCCTGTCTGATCTCGTCTGTCAACCTGTCCATCACCATTACAAATAAGAAAGGGTTCAGAGCTGAACCTTGATATAATCCCACCTCCACCTTAAACGCATCCATCACTCCCACCGCAGACCTCACTGCTGTCACACTACCCTCGTACATATCCTGTACCACTCTTACATACTTCTCTGACACTCCCGACTTCCTCATACAGTACCACAACTCCTCCCTAGGCACCCTGTCATATGCTTTCTCTAAATCCACAAAGACACAATGCAACTCCTTCTGACATTCTCTGTACTTCTCTATCAACACTCTCAAAGCAAACATTGCATCTGTAGTGCTCTTTCCTGGCATGAAACCATACTGCTGATCACTAATCATCACCTCCCTTCTTAGCCTAGCTTCCACTACTCTTTCCCATAACTTCATGCTGTGACTGATCAATTTAATCCCTCTGTAGTTACTACAGCTCTGCACATCACCCTTATTCTTAAAAATCGGTACCAAAACACTTTTTCTCCATTCCTCAGGCATCCTCTCACTTTCCAAGATTTCATTAAAAAATCAAGTGAAAAACACCACTGCCATTTCACCTAAACACCTCCATGCTTCCACAGGTATGTCATCTGGACCAACAGCCTTTCCATTCTTCATCCTCTTCATAGCTATCCTTACTTCCTCCTTGCTAATCCACTGCACTTCATGATTCACTATCTGCACATCATCCAACCTTCTCTCCCTCTCATTCTCTTCATTCATCAGCCCCTCAAAGTACTCTTTCCATCTGCTCAACACACTCTCCTCACTTGTGAGTACGTTTCCCTCATTATCCTTTATCACCCTTACCTGCTGCACATCTTTATTAGCCCGGTCCCTCTGTCTAGCCAATTGGTACAGGTCCTTTTCTCCCTCCTTAGTATCCAACCTTTTATACAACTCGTCATACGCCTTATCCTTAGCCTTCGCCACCTCTCTCTTTGCCATGCACCTCATCTCCTTATACTTGTCTACTTTCTTCATCTCTCTGACAATCCCACTTCTTTGCCAACCTCTTTCTCTGTGTACTCTCCTGTACTTCTTCATTCCACCACCAGGTCTCCCTGTCCTCCTTCCTCTTTCCAGATGTCACACCAAGCACCTTTCTAGCCATCTCTCTTACTAGCTCTGCTGTAGTTACCCAGCTATACGGTAACTCTTCACTGCCACCCAGTGCCTGTCTTAACTCTTCCCTGAACATAACCTCACACCATTTTTCAGTTTCCACCATTTGATCCTTGGTGCTGCCCTCACACTCATCCTCCTCTTTCTTGATCACCAATGTCATCCTACAAACCACCATCCTATGCTGCCTAACTACACTTTCCCCTGCCACCACTTTACAGTCTCCAATCTCCTTCAGACTGGCCCTTCTACACAAGATGTAATCCACCTGTGTGCATCTTCCTCCACTCTTGTATGTCACCCTATGCTCCTCCCTCTTGTTAAAATACGTATTCAACACAGCCATGTCCATCCTTTTCGCAAAATCCACTACCATCTGACCTTCTGCATTCCTTTGCTTAACACCATACCTACCCCATCACTTCCTCATCCCCTCTGTTCCCTTCACCAACATGCCCATTGAAATATGCTCCAATCACCAGTCTCTCACCTTTGGATACAGTCATCACCACTTCATCCAACTCACTCCAAAATTTTTCTTTCTCATCCATCGCACACCCAACTTGTGGAGCATATGCACTAACAGCATTCATCATTACACCATCAATTTCCAGCTTGTATTGTATTGCTATGAGATGCATTCACATCAAATACAGATTTTCATATTAATTAAATTTGTTAACATTCATTCTAAATTTAATATTTATCCTATGTTGCCTTCATATTGTCTATACTTTTGTTTTGCTTAATTATTCCTCTGGATATTGACTGCTCATTGAACGGTGTTACTTTATTTCTTTATTTATTTTTGAAACTATGTTCAGTGCTTAGGTAAAACACAAATAAAACTCTGAATGACTGGTAATCTCCTTTTCTTCTGAATCGATGTGCTGTATTACTCTGATGCACCCCCATTTGAAAAACGTTACTAACCTGACTGTTTTCCTAGGCCACCTTGAATTGATAATTTGCTCTCCAGGTTTTAATAATACAGAAGGGTACAATGACAGGTAAGGGTTTAAGAACTAACCTGAGGTACAAGATCACAATGTTTGCTTTATACTGCAACAACACATAAGTTGTACTGGGAGAGGACTACAGGGCTTGGCTAAGGGGCAACAGCTGTAGAGAACCAGTGGTGAATTTAGGTTTTGGTGCAAGGTTGTGCACAACTTCTGTAGTGAAAAAAGCTTTTACATTTCAGTAATTCATGGCAGTAAATTCTGATTTTCTTTTCAGCCACAATTTATGGAGGTACACATGCTGTACACACCTCTAGACTATATTACTTTGGTTGTACATTCTGATTCAGGCACACTTTTAGGTTACTTATTTATTTTATTTTGCTGAGTACCATCACATTTCTGGCCTAATGGCTCCTCCAGCCATCTCACCTGGTGAGCCATGCCATGCTACATGACTGGAGGAGCTGTCAGGATGACCTGGAGACTTAGTAAAGAGCAGAGCTGGGAGACTGAGAAACTCTAATCAGCAGTGTCAGTCTGTGCATGGAGGAACAAAAAACTTTAAATTAACACACACTCCAGACTACAGTGTTAATATATTAAATTAATAGCTAGAGCTGTGCACCATGGCACAGTTATGGTCAGGCTTCCTGCTTATTCTTGCAGATGGTACAGCTTATTTTGGAATCCTGTCAACTTGATGGTCAAACCAGACAAAAATCGACAAGACAAAATTTAATTTTGTTGTTTTGCATAAAAGCCTAAGTACTCATCATACAACTAATATAGATTTTACTCTGAAAAACTGGAGAAGACACTTTAAGAGTCTGGGTGTTCAATTCTGGGGTGTGAGCAATGTCAAATTCTACAGTGCTTTGAATTCTATAGGATACACTGCATAAAGAATAGAATGTGATGGTACTGCAAAAACTGTGTAGAACAGTAGAAAGAGGTTGACAACAGGTTCATCTTACACTTAGCCAGTACAAAGTGTATGCACCATACTGGCCAGATGGAGGGTAACATGCTTCGCAATGTATGTCATACTGGACAGTTGGATGACAATATATTAAAGTGACAAGATATTACAGAAAGCATAGCTGTAGGAAAGTGTCTGTTGTTGGATAAATGGATGAGACCCTACAACATAGATTAAAATTATCTGATATGAAAATGTAAAATGTTAAGTACATGAAAATAAAAATATTGTGGGGTTAATTAAATGTCTAAAACATTTGGATAATTTAAAAAACAGCTACTGCTATATACTGTTTTTGCTGTTGAAAGCTGGTTCCAAAATATACTTTAGTTGACCAAAAATAATGATACATAGCTAAATTTGCTTATTATGAATCAAAACATGATACCATCCTTGTGAGAATATTCCCTCTTGAAAATTTGTTCACTAAACTACGCATTTTTTTCATTCATTCTGGACACTTTGCACTCTGCTTTTATTTCACCAGCGAAAACACAAGCTTTTCTTTGGTGACTTCCTGTGTTTCTCTAACAAAGATACAAAAAGACAATTTGTTAATTTCCTTACTTTAACTATTACATACCTGTGGCAACACATACAAAACCAATAGGTGCATTCAAAAAGGAGCTACTTCAATTTCCTAGTAATGAATACAAGTGCCCATGCTACAATAATGGCCTAATCAGGCATATGACAGGTAGCTCAATATTTGTACAGCTAAGCACCATCTTATGTTCATTATGTTCATAGGTTCATAGGTTCATAGGTTCATACTAGGCTATCTGCCCGAGGGCATTTATAAGCCTAGCCCATAGTTTTGTGGCTTACGCCACCCCTTTAGTTTGGAGAAACTATGCCCATTATTTTGCTGTGCCTCTGTCGAGCAGTGACACTGAGGTAACCCCTGGGGTGTATCTGCGATCTCCCATCCATTGGTCAAGATTCCTCTTGAACAAGGCCAGCGAGGTGCTCTGCCTCACATAAACCGGGATTTTGTTCCACAGCATAGGGAGTCTTTGGGTGATGAATCTATCCCTCCAGCACGTCCTATTAATAGCCGTGTCAAGGTTTAAGTCTCCCGCCCTTGTGGCTCTGAGGGATCTAGATTTTTTGAGATGAAGCATGTTCATCAAATCTGGGTTTGACATGGCCTTGTATGTCAGGCATAGGTCACCTCTGAGCAAGCGGTAAGCAACTGAATATAACTGGAGTTCTTTCAGTCGGGCAGCATAAGACAGATTTTTGAGACCCTTTATCCTTTTGGTGAGGAACTTTTTGGCCTCTCCAGCTGCTGCAAGTGTCGGGTCAGATACATTCCGAATGGGGCATTGTACTCGATCATTGGTCTGATGAGTGATGAGTATAGGGAGACTATGACTTCCCTTGATCTAGATGTGAATCCCTTCATGATAAGGTGGGCAATGTAGAAGGTCTTCCTAACTACTTTAGCAATATGAGTGTCGAATGAAAGGCTACTGTCAACCTGAGTTCCCAGGTCCCTAATAACTTCTTCTGTGTTCAGGGGATTGCCACCTATATGGTAGCTAGGGGTAACCTTATTTTTCCCGAAGGGTATGACTATGCATTTCTTGGCATTTAACTTTAGGCCATAGCTCTGGCACCAGTTATCCGTTTCTGTGAGACCCTTCTGAAGGATATCTGTGTTGGATGTGTTTTCAACTACGGCGCCCAGTTTGCAGTCATCTGCAAACTTTGTCAGCCATAACCCTCCTGTGTTTGCTTGTACTTCAGAAAAGTAAATGCCAAACAAGAGTGGGCCCAGGACTGAGCTCTGTGGGACACCACTTGTGACAGGCTTTGAGTCTGACATGGCGCCAGCAACTCTGACCCTGTGGGTTCTGTCACTCAGCCAGTTTGCAACCCATCTTGTAATGTATGGGTTTACATTTAAGTTGATGAGTTTTTCAATGATACCCGAGTGAGGTATTGTATCAAAAGCCTTCGCCAGGTCTAGGTAGGCTGTATGGACTATATGTTATTTGATACACTGTTTGGTAACAGTGGAAAAGAATGTTATTTTAAACTACTGATAATTGGGCATGCAAAATGCATTACTAGTCAAATAACATAACTGAAGAGAGAATATAGTACACTATCTTCTTTACCAGGGTTGAAGTTTATTTATTATTTAGATTTATTACCAAGATTAACTGGGGTTAAACTGACCTGTAACAAATTTATTTTGCAGGGAGGTACTAATGACTTAAGGTGTACACCATTAAAGAAGAAGAAAAATGCAATTCTTGATATAACTAAGTATTTTAAAACTTCAGATCTAGAGTTTCCATTATGAGAACTCCTTAGTTTGTGTTGGTCAGATTACCAGTGGGTGAAGGCAAAATTATTTAACAATTGGCTAATACAACGTTGTTTTGTCTACAATATTAAAATAATAATAATTTAAAAAACAATCCCGAAGACTTGTAATTACTGTGATTCTATGATTTTGTCAGGCTTGTTTAAGAATTCTGCTGATATCTTTTTAGGGCTTCAAATCCACTTGTGCAGTAGAAACAGGAAATGTAATATATTTTTAAGATGTTTCTATTGTAATGCACAAAACCTGTGAAACAAAGGGAGGTGATTTAAAATGTATTGCACTTTCTGAGGGATATGATTTTACTGCTGTTACTGACACATGGAATTCATCTGATTTACAAATATAACATATAATAAATCTGAATGCTCTTGGATAAGCAAAAGAGTTGGACATAGCTTTATGGGTTAGAAATTCAATTTCTTGCAAACCTGTAAAGTCTACTGCTGAGCTGAACAGTACAATAGTCCAAGCTTATGTAATATCGTTGCACAATCCTATAACATTAATACTTTGATAATGTACATCTACAATGTATTTAGATACTCATAGTTGTCTGTATTTGTCTATATTAAATATGAATTTAGATTACAGAAATCTGGTACTGGTAGGCGACTTTAATTATCTCATCATTTATTGGCAAATAAATGAAGGAGGAAATAATTGTGAAACAGAATTTACTGAGATTTTTGAGTTTCATAAAATTACACAATTGATTTTGGAACAGACTTGAGGTAGTAACATCTTAGACTTGTTAGGTACAAATAATCCAATTTTAACTGAAAATATTCGTATTTCTCCTCTACGATTATCTGGTCATTTGTCTTTCTCACATGAAATAGTTGCTAAGGGTTAACCAAGAGTATGGACTAAACATTATAATTATGGTCTAATTGATTATTACCAGTTAAAATATAATTTGCTATCTTTGGATTAGGTAGAGAAGGCTGAGCTAGTTAGTGGAGGTTATGATAATAAACAATCTCTATTGCATTACAGTATAGTGGGGACAACTTGCTATATAACAGTAAATTCCAAAAGTAAAATTACGATATGGCGGAATTATAACTTGAATAGATTACATAACAGGAAGAAGAGGGCTTCTTGTGTTTGCTGTAAATTCCCAATTAAGTATAAATAAAGAAGTTAAGGTTGAGAAGCAAGGAACTCTAACTATAAAAAAATGAAAAAACAAAGAACTAATTGTATGACAAAATGTTCTAATATTACTGAAGAGATGTTATTAGGAGTTTAAATAAAATTAAATCTACTACATTAAGTGGACAAGATTATATTCCTGGAATTTTGTTGGTTAATATAAATGATTATTTAGTGAGTATATTAGCAAGGACATTTAATTTTATAATCTATATTGGATACATCCCAAGATCTTTGAAGGAATCACTAGTTACTCCATTTTTGTAAATTTGGAGATAAGACAGCAGTACAAAAGTATTACCCAGCAAGTCCAGCACCAATATTATGCAAATGATTTCAGAGATGTAATAGTGAAATCATACTTAAAGAAAATAAATGCATTGCTTGATATTTTTAAACATGTTTTTTTTTTTGAAAGGCTGTTCTTCAGTCACTAATTTGTCAAGCTTTTATGACAACTATATCTCTAAGGCTATGGAGATGGGAATTATCACAAGTATAATCTATTTGGCTTTAACCAATGTTTTGAATTACTATCATTCCATACTATTGATTTGGAATTGGAACAATATAAGGTTAATCAACATTTATGTCAGTGGAGTAATCTTTGGCTCAGAGGCAAAACTCAAAGAGCAGTGTTTGAGGGGAAAAATCAGATCCAGCACTGGTGAGATCACCTGTTCCTTGGGGATCTGTGCTGGGCCTTTGTTGTTTAATATAATTTTTGCCTGTGTTCCACATGATGATCATTGGTAGTTGGTTAAATATACCAACAACTGTAAAATTGGCTTTTTTACTAAACAAAAATGATTTCACTAATATTAATAGGTATTTACTGCACCTAGACAATTTGGCTAGTACAACTGGGCTCTAATATACTGAGAAAAAGTGTAATGTCATGTATTTTGTTAAATAAAAATTAAGGAGATTTATGACATTGTCTACATTTGATTTACTGGAAAGTTAGTGACAATAAGGATCTTTGTATACTAATTAATTCCTCTTTTTGTTTTGAAAATCATGTGAGGGTCATCTGTAATAAGGCCTTGAGATAGATGGGTTTGATTGTCAAAAGTTTTACAACGAGAGAGGTTACAACATAAATAGTTTATCTAAAGTATATATCAAACCAATTTTGGAACATGATATAGTGTTCTGTGCTCTTAATTATTAACAGCTAAAATGTATCAAATCAGTACAGCATAAGCTTACAAAAAGAATATCTGATATTAAGCAATTGCTACAAAGATAGAGGATTTTCAGGCAGTCTTTATATCCCCCATTATAGATATTTCATGGACTGAATTTTATTTTCCCATAAGGTGTTTAATGACCCTTTTCTTCAGTCTTTATTGGGTTTGGAAATATTGATATAATAATCCAAAGACATACAAACATTATAATTTAAAGTTCTGTTAAGAGTTATTAGAACTTGTTATTTAACACTTAGGATGGTGCAATAATGTAATAAATTACCTGAATATATCAAAGGTGCAAATAGTGTAGAAAAACTGAAGAAGTCTTTGGATGAGTGGGCTGTTTGATCCAACAATTACTGAGATAGTGTTTCTTGAAAGCAGTAAGGCTTAAACACTTTATCTAACTTATGAATGCTATACATATGAAAATACTGCTTTCTATTCCTACGTTGATCTCTTTTAGCTCTAATTTATGTGAGCGTATATGCTGTAAACTACCTCAAAGTATCTTTTGTCATCAATTTTTAAATTAGTTTTCACATCACTCCATTGCTCTTCAAGTAACCTGTCACATTCTTTGACTTGTACAAATTACATACTCATACTATATCACTGTCATCTGTATTTATCTTCCCCAAATCACACCATTGTTGCCCAGAAAATGAAATGACACACACTTTGAAGTGTACAAATAATTGTAATTTGCTGTTGAAATTTGTGAATGCTTAACTGTCCCAGATTGTGATCAGCCCACATACACAGTCAAAGGTAATAAAGAACTTAACTAAATAAATGTACTACAGCCTTGCTACTATTTACCAGTGTTAGCCTCACTCGGCCAAAGTTTAGGTAGGTCATACTCACAGTACCTGTCCAAACTGATACTCTTGTTATAAGTAAAATAAACCTTGCTGGATACACACGGCACATAACTAAATGTGAGTGCTTTTGCAGAGTCCTCTCTGCTTCATCAGACAAATTATAGCAGTTAAAACTTCATTTAAATAGTGATGCATCACGGTGTCAACCAATCAATTCCATGTTAAAATCAATACACCTAATAATAATACTTAAGGTATATATATATATATATATATATATATATATATATATATATATATATATATATAAATATTTATAAAAACGCATAAAAAACACAGAGGCTGCATAGAATGTGGGGTACATTTCTAAAATTCTCTAGTTACAATATTAAAAGCTATATAAAAAAGCATAACAAATACTAAATAACTAGAGCATCAGTGCTTCAAGGCTCTGTTTCTAAGAAATGGTTTTAAAGAAACCTTGGAGTTTAGGCCAGGTGGTCTGTCTGCTTGGAACTTAATAATCCATTCTTGTTCCAAAGTTAGTAATATTTCCACCTCTTTTATTTCTATGGACAATATGGAGAACCAGGAACTTAAAAGTGTGTGTGTGTTCCCTTCTTGCATCACATGCATTGCTAATGCATTGCTTTTTTTTTGGTTTCTGATATCTCTCATATGTTCTAAAATTCTGTCCTTTAATAATCAATTTGTTTTACCTATATAGCAGGCAGGACACTTCATGCAGAAACTAAAGTATACTATAGTTGTAGTGTGACAGTCAGCATAGAAGTGTGCATCAATGGAGAAACCTCTGATAGGGTGTTTATACTGTCCCCACAAAAAATGAATGGGCATGCTGTGCATCTCCTGCAGGCAAACGTGCCCATCCTATCAGACTTTACATACTTTGGCTCATCTATTTTTTGCAGGATAATTGTCTCTTAAGGGACTTATTATTTTTAAAGGAGAAGGATGGTGTTTCTCCTATTATTCCATCGAGTTCTTTCACACTCGATGGGATATCTCAGTTGTTTCTGACTGTCACAAACTATATTAATGTTACTCGCAAAAGTCAGTGGTACTCGCAGCATATTATTCTCTACATTTCTTGCTGTGCCTGAAGTTATTATAGTATTCACATTATCCATGCGTAAAACATTTGCATGTTTTCTTCTAACATTATAATAAGGTTGGCATTTCCCTTCCCTTTCTTTCCATGCTAAATCAATCTGCCTCTCAATATCTTTCATTTTGTATCCCCTTTCACTAAATTCATGCTTAAGAAGAGTCAGTGCTTCACATAAAGTTGCATCATCATTGTGTTACCACATACAACAAACTGTCCTTTCAAAACATTTGCTTTTGTAAAATGTTTACAATTTAGTGAAAGGGGATACAAAATGGACAAAGGACACAATTGCTGCAGAAAAAGAAGTTATGTACTTACCATAACATTCCATCTGTGTTGTCCATCTTCATTTATCCTTGACTGATGGGTTTGATTCCATAATGACCAAAAACGCTCAAGCTTAAGCCCTACCCACAATGTCTGTCTCCTATTTACCTCAGACTGAGTTTGCAGAAAAACAGGAAAACAGAATAACAAACACAATGCCTTCATAGAGGCTGTATCTGGAACCTTTATAGATAAACAGTAATAAGGTCTTCATATTGTCTATTCCAGGAAAATTATTGCTAGGGCAGAGAGAAAGAGGGAGTGAAGTCAATGATAAATTAAAATGGCCAGCACATATGGAACATTATGGAAGTACATTACTTCTTTATCTGATGCGGTCAATCTTCATTTATTGTTGACTAACGGGACAGAGTCCCCAGCTACCTTTGATCTTGGGAGGATTCATGGAAGTATATTTATGAATGCCATTGCACCATGTGGGTCTCTTCACCTGGAGACCAAATTCATTTTGAAACAGATGGCGAAGGTGTGTGGAGTAGCTGAAGTTGCTGCTGCATATATGTCATCCATAGAAGCTGAAGACTGAAACTATGGAAGTAGCCATGGCTTTTATAGAAAGAGCTTTTGAAAGGAACAGGTAAATCAATGTGTTTCTGTGTTAGAAAAATGAAATACTGTTTACAGCCATCTGGCTAAAGTAACCTTGTTGTATACAGATAAAAACATAGCTGCCTGTAAACATCTAATAAATACCAACAGTATTTACTTTTATTTGGAAGGTTGGAAAAGAAGACTAGCAAATTGATTTTATAATTTACATTGGTGTCTGACATCACATTAGGAATAAAGGAAGGCTTAATCCTTAGGGAGACTGTCTGAAAAGAGGAATGGAGGTTTATATAATAAGGCTTGTTATTTTGGAATTCCTCTGGCAGAAACCAATGCTACTAAGAAATAACTTATTTCTGGGACCAAGGTTTTCTAACTCCCATTTAGCAACAGGTCAGCAGGGTGGCTGTACAAATGCCCATAAGACCAAAACAGAGATTCAAAGGTGAGGTATGATCCTTATGAGAAAGTCTGGATAATAGAACCCCTCCAGAAAGAGCCATGCTAGCTGGACTTAAATAGCGGAAGAAGTAGCTCCTGTGTTGAAAATGAAGGCTAAAAGGTCTTGCATTTTGTCAATAGGAACTGAGGAGTCAATGTCACCTTCTGAAGTCAAAAAGGTGACATTTCTCCCTCTTGCTCATGTAGTGTTTACATGTAGATGGCTAGTGGGAAGCTAACAGAATATGATATACTGGGGAAGAAAGATTCATCTGTCTGGCAATGACTGGAATTGGGGGATTCAAGCTGTCGGGTTGAGGTTCAGAATGTTTGTTTGAGTCAAACTGGGTTGGACAGATAGTCTGGAGCTGGGCCCAAAGTCCATGGCTTTTGTATCAGATAATGCAAAGAAAAAAAAAAAAGAGGACCACCATATTTGTCATGACCAATAAGGAGGAATGATGATTACTTTGCTCCTCAATTGAATAATTTTCTGTAAAACTTTGAAATTAAGTGGAAACAGAGGAAAGCAGAGCACGGAGAACCTGGAAAAAAGACAACACCAACCTAACCAAACAAAACTACCAAAAACTAAGAAACCAAGCAAAAAGACAAATCATACTCAATAAGCAAAACTATTTCCTCACCAGCCAAACGAAGCACACAATAGACCAACAAAAATTTTGGAATTCCATCAACTCCCTACTCAACCCTGAAAAAACATCCACTCCAACTCCCACCACCAACAATAACACCACAGACATTGCATCCTAATTTAACCAACATTTCACTCAAACAATTCTATCACTGTCCTCTCAGATCCCCAAAACCTACCACTCAGACCCACCTAGCAAGCCCCTTAAGAATATACCCTCCCTTCACACTCTCACCTGTCCCCACCACTACTATTAAAAAAAACTCCTACAAAAACTCAAACCCACCACCCTTGCAGCAGACAACCTACCTGACTTCCTAAAAATGGCAGCCAATTCCCTCTCATACCTAGTATCTATCCTGATAAACCGCTCCATACAGGAAGCCTACATCCCTAAAGTATGTAAAGTATCTAACATTATCCCTCTTCACAAAGGGGGAAACTCTTATTATTTCTCCAACTACCACCCAATAGCCATCCTACCCCCCTTATCCAAAAATACTTGAGAGGTGTATACACTCCCAAGTTGTGCAATTTCTAAACTCTAACAACCTCCTGTCACCCACTCAACACGGCTTCCGACAACACCATAGCACTACTACCGCTCTTCTGACCTTTACAAACATAGTGATCCTACACAGAAACAACAACAATTTTGTATCAGCAATATTTCTAGACTTATCCAAGGCATTTGACATGGTGTCACACACTATGCTACTGAATTCCATGTCCTCCCTATGCTTTGCCCCTTCCACTATAGCATGGTTTAAATGATACTTATCAGACAGACAGCAGTCTGTTCAGTGGCAGAATACACTATCACCACTACTACAATGGTAGGAGTCAGACAGGGTTCAATATTAGGACCACTACTTTTTTCCATTTTCACTAACACCCTCCAGACCTCCACCCAAAATGTCTCACTCATACAATATGCAGATGACTCCACTCTCATCTGCTCGGCACCATCACTCACAACCCTTCAAAAACTTACTCAGGACTCCTTCACCTCAGTAGAAAACTGGATTACCCAGATTCAACTAATCCTTAATCCCAACAAAACCAAACTACCCATTTTCTCCCCTAACAAATCTAAATCCATCAACAAACTGTTTACAATCACTGCCAAAAATGGTACCAACATATCACCCACAAACCATACCAAACTCCTTGGTGTGGAAATAGACAACAAACTACTGTTTGATGTGCATATAGCACAAACCATAAAAAAGGTCCACAAAAAAATGGGGACACTATACAGACACAAAAAATTCCTAACTGACCAAGCACGTGTGACACTTGCCCAAACACACCTATCTACTCTAATGTATGCCGCTCCAATCCTTACCCACATAAGAAAACAGGACTTTGAACAACTTCAGTCATGCTACAATAAAATCACCAAATTCACTTCTAAATCCATCTACAAATCACACCACTGTCATGCACTGCGCAAACTGCAATGGCTAGAACTATCCCAACTACTCAACTATCATCAACTAACAATTTCCTACAATATTTTGAACTATCCCCTCAAAACACCATCTCTTAGTCAGTTACTAACCAAGCAGACATCAAATCGTCCCCTGCGCTCTTCAGAAAAAACACTACAAAACACTACCGTCTATCTCTAAAGCCAACAACTCCGAAGGACAAGCTCTATTCTCCCACGCATAGCAAGAAACTGGAATAACCTTCCCCCTATCCTTACCTCTGCTACAACGGACAATATGATTAAAAGATCTCAAAGTCCACCTTATGAATAAATGGATACGCCCATGCATCACATAACATTGAAACATGTCACTTGCGACCATGATTTCTATTCTCACTGTCTGATATAAATATTATATTGTATTTCTGTTTGACACTGTACAACAATTATTCAATCTGCTGAACTTTATTGTGAACTGTACATAATCTACGTCTGAACATTTGATGTGCCAAACTTATCATAAATTGTATATAATCTATGTCTGAGCATTTGATGTGTTGAACTTATTGTAAACTGGACTTAAAATGTATAGAGCTTTTCTCCCTGGGCCTCCACTGTAAATGGACCTGTGTCCAGTCGGACTATCCCGGTAAACAAATGTAAAATAAATAAATAAAATAAAACAGGATTCCTCAGTGACTCGGTTGGGCAAAGCAAGGAAGTTGCTGCACTTGTGCAAATGTGAGGCAAGAGGCTGTAGGAAGGCTGGCCCCCTTGATGAAAAAATCCTTTTCATCATGTTTGGATAGAGAGGACGCTCATGAGACAGAATATTAAACTGCTCGGTTTGTCTGCTATCATAAACTGGCTGGGAGAAAATCACCCATTGTCACACTCAGAGTGCTTCTCGCCAAAGGGGGGGTTAAGATTTGGTCCCTCCTGCTTATTGATATACCAAACCACTGACATATTAACTGACTGAATTGCGATTGTTCCCACAGGAAGAGTAGACTGAAAGGTTTGCAATGGTAAAGACACTGCTTTCATCATTATAATGTTGATATGTAAATTGGCCTTCATAGGGATCCATGGAGTGTATAGCTCAGAAAATGCCTGCTCGCCCCATTGGGAGGCATCCATGGACACTATGATTTTCACTACAGACAGGACAAAGTAATGGTCCTGAGGAATCTCTTTTGAGTGCAACCTCCAAACTAGATATTTTCTGCAAAGATCGGAGGTCAGAACTGATAAGACATAGGCCGATGAGGCATCAACCATTGATATGCAAGTAGCCATTGAAGAATTCTCCAAGGTATGTACAAGTTAAGAGAACATAGTCTCTAGTTTTTATTAACAAATGCCTGGTCAGAACAGAAATAAGGCTACCGCCCAGGTAAAGAAACAACTGGAACTCTTGCAGTCTCAAAATAGCAGCTGCTTATGCCACGTGTTTGGGAAGATTTATACCTTGGTTGGTGTAGATGAAGAAAATGCAATCAGTGAGTCATTTTGAACACTGTGGGGTCAGTGGTGGGGCCAGAGGACAAAACCCTGAACTGGTAATGACCGACTACGAGCCAGAAGTGGAGGAACCTTCTGAAGCTTCTGTTCATTTAATAAGGTAATATGGTAATACGCTTCCCAGAAGTCTATGGATCATATCTAATCGCCTTTTTCCAAGAATGGAAGATTGGTCTGAAATGTGACACCCATTTGGTGAACCAATTTGCATAGAACACTGAAATCCAAAGATGGTCTCCAGTCCCCTGTCTTTTTTTTTCTTTTACAGTTTTGTAATTGCGTAACTGTTGAATATAGGGGATATTCTTCTGTACTGGGGGAGACCAGTAAGGATATGCTATAACCTCTGGGCATAATCTCCTGCAGTCAAGAATCTGTAGTTATTTCTAGCAAGATGTTTAGTTGTAAGGGTAAGCCCCCTCCCCAACTGCCTCCAGAGGAACATAATTGGGCTACCATTCAGGAGTGCTGGTAGGGCTTGCTAAGGAAAGAATCTCTAAAACTGTGGTTCTGCGGGCCACCTCTGCCATGAGAGTAGCATTTTTCATTGAGGTTACACCCTCTGCCCCTGGAAAAACCTTTGGGTTTTGATCCACATTTCTCCAGCACTCCTCTGATTCCTGAAGCAGGACCTTTGGAGGGGAAAGGTATGTCTACACAGAAAGAGCTTTAATATCTTTCTCACACTTGTGTCATGCTTCTTGAACTTCTGGGCCAAAGGGAAATGCCCCGCCAAAGGAAGCATTGATGGATGAAGACCTAAATGATTCCGCAAAATAAAAGACACCTACAGGTGTGTCTCCAATGGCAATGCCTGAACCTCCTGGTCTGCAAGTGAAATGAGCATCGTGGACGAGCTGGATACAGACTGTAGGGTAGATGACTAGGAAGCAACTTTCACTTTTTCCTCCTCAGAGAGACTCCCACAAGGGTATCAGATAACTCAACAGATTCCTTTGAAGTCTAGTAAAAGTGCCCAGAAATTCAAGGATCTTAAGGGACAGATCAATGAAGCACAAACTCACTTTCCAAACCTATCCATTGTCTGAAATTCTCTGTTAGGTGGGTGACGAGATAACTTTTTTACAGCCTACACCTTTCCCAAGGTGGCTGCAATGACCATGGACTTTACAGACAGATCTTTGGCCCTGAACTGTTTATCCTTGGGGGAAGAAAAGAATATGTCAGGAGTACTCGGGATGGACAGAAAAGGAGTACGGACCTTTCTACGCCTGCTGAAAGATCAGTTGAATAAGGTCATCAGTGAACGGAATCACCCAAGCAGTAGACAGTTGGGTGCTAAAGGGTACTTACATGGATTCCTCTGGGGTGTATTTTTGGGGGGGGGCTTCCAGTCACCCCCTTGTTTTAGTGACTCCAGGGTGTCTGCAAAAGGAGACATCTTTAGAACTTTAGAGACCCTTCTCCTTCACTGAATACAGTATCATCAGTGACAGATTTCTTCATGGGATGAAAATGCTTCTTCTGCACTGTCTCTTCTGAGGGGAACCTCCTCAATGGGAGGAGCCAGGGGAGGGTATCAGAAGAAGAAGAATAGTTCAAATATCCAGGAATCCTGCCATCTGGGCATTTGCTGTCCTGTGGAGATGTTGGTAAGGGCTCTTCATAGCCTCGAAAACTGAACTCCCCAAAGAGGGAAGGGACAGTGGAAGTGATAAAACAACCTCAGAACTGCAGTCAATCCTGATCCAGAACAGACAACTGATGAGGCAGATGTCAGGGTCAAACCAATGCATGCCAATGCTCTGAGATACAGGGACTACTCTAAGAAGTAGGAGTCGACGCTTGCTTCCTGGAGTCGACAGCACAGACTCGTCCTCTGAGAGGTCTCTGGATCTGAAAGGCCAAAGAGCTCAGAGAGATCAGCGATTACAGAAGTAAGAGCATCTCCAGAACTGATACAGTTAGCACTGGGAGGGTTGGGGCCGAATACTGTAAAGACTCAAAAGGAGTGGAATGTCCTAGGAAGTATCCTGAAAACATTTAATCAGTGTCGAGAGGGTTGGCACAGATGGAAAATTCCACTCTGAAAAGGCTATCTGTTCCATAGATGCTAGTGGAACCAAAGCAGTATTTGTTTCAGAACCGTAGATCCCTTCTGTGCTGAAGATGCAGATACCAATAGGGCTATCAGTTCCATAGATGCTGTCAGAACCGAAGCAATATTTGTTTTGGAACCAAAGATCCTTCAGTGCTGAAGATGCAGATTCAGATAAGGCTATCAGTTTCATGGATGCTGTCAGAACCATAGCAATATGATTAGAAGCAGTCGGTTCAGAGGAACTTAAATAAACCGAAGCTCTGTGTCATCTAGACGATACTGTTGTGGAGGAAGGTGGCACTAAACTGCTTCTGTTCTCTCCAATTTTTGTCGAAACAGAAAAAAGGCTGATGAGACATTTCACTTTCCTCCCTGTTAGCACCAGAGAATGCCTCCATCTCAAAATTAATGTATTCTTAAAATGCAATGTGAGTGTGTTACTTCTTCCTTGATTCAGACATGGACCTAGCTCAAACAGATAACAAAGAAGGAAAAAAATCGGACAGAAAGGGTGAATATACTGGCCGCAGGTCTGGCACATATTAAAAAAAAAAAACATTAGATTTTTCTACCAAAAACTTTAAAGGGAACCAGAAACACACTTTCCTAGGAGAAAAACTGCCAAGCACATCCACTCACATACTCAGACAAGATAGAGAGGGAAAGCAGAATAATAACAAGATTTTTCTTAGCAATGAGAAGGAAGAACATACCAACAGTGGTAGGAAGAGTAGTGTACGGAAGAAGAGAACTACCAACGATGATAAACAAAATACACTTCTATTGACTAAAAAAGGACAGGGCAAAAGTCACACAGGAGCTAGTAGAAATATTTAGTGAAGAAAAATTACTTGGGGGAAAGGAAGCTTATAGATAAAAAAAAAAAAGCGGACTTACCTTGAGAGCTCTGGTGTAATTGTCTGTCTCTGGAAACAGCACACGAGATCTAAGGTAACTAGGAAACAGGGATTGTGGGTAGGGCTTAAGCTCGAGAGTTTTTGGTCATCGTGAACTGTAGTAATGGCTGAGTCAGTTCCGATGTTCACAACCGAACCCATCACTCAAGAATAAATGAAGATTGACAATATCAGATAAGACACCCCCATCAACTTAAAACAAAGCCAATTCTTCTCCATATTCAAGTGCAACTTGAATTTGTAAATGGGAATCAGACATTTTACACCGACTTACCCCTGTATTGCTAATGGACAGAGGTAGCTCCTAAATTCTTCATCCCATCCCCTGAAATTATCCATGGCATGACCTGAGTTATTCTCATTAACAGTAATATATAATTACTGACCATGGTTTGGATGATGAGACCATGGCAAGAGTCATGAGACCAGTGGGTACAATGGCTAATGTCTTCATCTCCCATGCACAAGGTGAGATTGACCTCGGGCCAATGGCTATAAGGAGTTTGCATGTTTCCCTTTGTCTGTGTGGTGTTCCACCAACTCCCTAAAACTTGCTGAGTGTTTCCATCTCAGACTCAATCAAGAATGGAGTTGTGGGCAGCAGTGCAAACTGTAGATGGTTCCCTACACAAGGGAAGAGTTGAATAGACCAACTGCTCTGGGCATCTACTGTAGTGGGAGGTATCCTCAAGCTAGGAGAACATGGATCACAGACTGCTTGTTGTGGCAAGGCTAGCCACTCAACAGTGCAAAAAAATATAGTTCTAGGTGATTCAGTCATGTTGACTAATGTCAACAGATGGGCATGGGTATTTACCAGTGACAATTGGGTTGAGGACGTGATCTACTCTGACCTACATCAGGGCCCCAAGCCTGTAGTGGGGGAGGTGCATGTCCCCTGTTGGTCAGTGTGTGCACCCTATAAAGCCTAGGAACCCTGAGTCAATAAGCTACTGTACCGTGGTGGTTGACTCACATTTTGTTTTATACTATTCAATAAGCTACTGGCCAGCCATTGTCCAGTTGCCCAGCTTGTGTTACCTGGGATACCTTTAATAAGAGAGCTGGATGTAAAACCAAACAACCTGCCAAACATGAGCTACGAATCGCTACACTCTATGTACATTCAATGATATGATGGAGCCTAGAAATGGATGACATGATAATAAGGAGGAGGCTGGACAATCTATGTATCCAGAAGAGAAGATGGAAGGGCAGAGCAACAAAGGCACTTGGCTTAGGATCCACAGTCTACTATTTGGGAGGAGGACTGGCTAGAAATGGTGTGGAATTGTTGTAAAGGAGAGGATTCAGTAGATCGTGAAAGATGACATTAAAATTAGTGACAGACTCGTACAACCAGACTTCAGTGTAATGATAGGGCAGTATTCATAATCTCAGTCTATGCCCCACAGCAGGGTTGTGGTAGTGAGGAAAAGGGTGTATTCAGACAGCAGTTGCAGGACCTACTAGACAAAGCAGGACAATATGAATTGGTGTTGATAATGGGTGACCTGAATGCACACATTGGGACACACAGAACAGGATATGAGGACTGCCTGGGTCCACATAGGTGGGGAAACAGGAATAAAAAAGGAGAGACCATTCTTGACTTCTGTCTGGTAAATGGCTTGATGGTGGCCAACACATGGGTCAGCAAGAGAGATGGTCACAAGATCACATACAAGACTGGTCAACATGCAACTCTGGTAGATTTCCTCCTAGTAAGAAAGAGAAAGGGCAGTGAGGTAGAATAGTGATTGCAAAGTCATCCCCAATCAAAGAGTTGGCCCACAGTATAAACCAACCAACAGAACAAACAGCTGCAAGCAGAGGTCAGAGAAGGCTCTAACTTCAGAGATCACACTGAAGACCTGGAAGTTGATTGGAGAGAAAGCACAACAGTTCAAGGAAATACTCAGGGCTCTTACACCTCAAGAAGAACAAGAAATAGGTGGATATAAAAAAGAAGAATGTCAGTGCCTCAAAAAAGCATGTGTGAGGACTACAGAATAGACGCGTCTGAGCCAGGTATGGAAATAAGGGACATAGAGGAATGCTGAAGTCCAGGAAGTCATCAAAAAAAAGGATTGCAGGAAAAAGTGGGAGATAGAAAAAACAGACCAGACTACGAAGGCATACTGGTTGTATAACAGAGGCTAAGAAAGACGTTGCAATAGCAATGAATAATGCATCAGGGGCACTCTATTAACTTCTGGAAAGTGACTGAATAGAGAGCACAAAGAAACTATATCAAGTTGCAAGGCAAAGAGAGAAAGTTAAAAAAGACAGTCAGACACCCATCAAAAGGGATGACAGCAGCAACATGCTCACCAGTCCACAGCACATCAAAGGCAGACAAGAAGTAGTAATTCCAATGGATTCAGGCACTTAGGCGGTGCGACATCCACCTGTGAGACAGCTGGATGTGGACACATGGCAGGATGACAAATTAGCTGCAGTGACAAATGACTATGGACAATTCCCTGTTAGAATTGAGGAAACCTGTACACCCTAACCACAGGTGGCACATACAACCCCCACAGTGATACACTGTGCACCCCCTTAGAAGCCACCATGTGTAACTGTCAGTGGAACATGTGGCTGGCATAGCATGCCACGTGGGCATGAAAGTGGTACCATGGAACCTGTGTGCTGTGGGCAAAGCCTTTATTAATTGAATATGCAATGTGATGTGTGTAGTGCTTGGTGCGTACTAAACTCAAAACAGTATCACAACTTATAGAAATGTGCCGCAGCACAGAGTAAATCCTGCACATCACTGTAGTCACACTTATGTTGTAAGATGTGCTGTAGGCGATGCTCCCTTTCTACAATAGCCTTCCTACACGGTGTTACAGGCATCCCCCTCAGAAGAGATTCATGTCGGGTATCAGTCAGGTTCTGCTCCTGCTGCAGAATACAGAAGGTCGGCTAGCTGTACAGTAGGGCATCCCAGTAATACCTTCAGCAGACGATGCCATGCCTCCACCTGGTTGTTAGTCCGCGGGAAGTCCATTTCTGAGACATCAGACACATTCCAAAAACCATAAAGGGTATGACGAAGGCATTCGTGTCTGTGCTGAACAGCGGGATGCATACTTGCATGGTCGGCCTCGTACATAATGATGGTCTAGAAAAACACCAATTGGCTGAGCACATTCTGGTAAGGAAGCCACAATGTCCAGAAATGCAGGGACAACATCATCCAATGGTAGGAATGCCAACGCTATTAGCTTGCGGATGGCAATTGAGAATGCAGTGTCCGTGCCATAGAGGGCGACAAGGTGATGATGCTGGATCTGACGCCAGATGATCTGTGCAAAATGGAATAGGCATCCCTTCAGAATACTCCTAGGGAATGCCTTCCAGCTGGCACGTATTGCTGCCTTCTCAAAATCGGTCATAATATACTGTGGAGACAAAGTGAATCCCTGATCAGCAGCCATACCCTTCAGTACTTCCCACAAAGCGGTGTATGCAGACTCCGACTTCCGTGTCATGAGACAGTACACCAGGGGTACAATCCTTGTTGAGGTGGGGGTGCCAATACATCCATGTAATGCATATAGCTGGCGACATATATCAGCCCATGTGGGGAAGGTGCCATCTCCAAGAATGATGTCAGACCTGCACAAATCTGTCAAATACTGTGTAATAGTAAGTAGAACTAAGGAATCTGTCCCATCCATATCCAACCTTCTACGGAGGATGAAGCTGCCACTATGGAGTGGATACTGGCTGACATCAATATCTGCAAGTGTTGCTGGAGGTGTAGCCATGGATGCCCGTGCCCGCTGCCGTACCCTGGTTATGCTTCACCGAAGTGTTGCATGACAAGGCATCTCCTGTAGTACGTTGTCATCTGCTGTGCCTAGGACACTCTGCATTACCAAGCTTGGCAATTCATTACCAGTTACCACCCTCTGCCACAGTTCTGCTCGTAGTGTAGCCACGTGGGCCATTGTTGCATCTGGGCCATGCTGGTGTGGCAGTGACTTCAGCAGTTCTTCCCCCTCTTCCTGGCATACAGTGATGGCATGTCCTCTGCACGCCTTTACTCTCCGTTCAATACATGCCCAGTACCGTTTCGGTGGTGCTTCACGTTCCAAATGGTAGAGGTACCCCTCAACCACCAGCACTGGTTTACCACGTTGGCTGGGCACTGTGGTGTATCTGTTGCCAAGCAGACCAGGGCTATACAGATACATAGATTCCAGCATGGTAGCAGCACTTGTTGATGGCTTCTCAGTATCCATTTCAGCCAGGCTAGCTGGGAATGGGATATACAACCAGCCTTGGAGCAAGTCCCTTCCAGACGGTGGGTTACTCACTGTACAACACCTTGTCTTGTATCATGTGAAGTAGCACTGTCTGCCACAGTGGCCCTGTACAGCTGTGTGCACTCCACCCGTCTCTGACTGCCTCTCCGCTATAGTGTCACTTTTTGCAGTTAACACAACCCTGGTGTTGCCATATGCTTGTACTCTGGTAGGTGTCTACAAAGCCTAGTTGCAGCACAGATTCTCACTGTACAGCACCAGCCCCCTTTAACTCCCAGTTGTTGCTGCTGGCCAATCAGGGTGTTGGGCCCAGTCTCAGTTTCAATGTCAGAAGTTACATAGGGAGGTACCTGTGTGTTGCACCCTTGTCTGCCTACATGGGACTGCGTACTTATGTACACCCCTATTGCAGGGACAAATGGATGGGTTTGGTTACACCTGCAGGACATACAGTAGCATTAACCCACCACCCACACCATGGTAGTGTATGTCCTGCTACTGGGTTAGCAGTCCATGCTTAACCAGGTTGGCATGTTCCCACCTAACACTGCACCCAGGGGCTCTACCAGGACAGGTACTGTTTGTTGCAGGCATGCCTCTCATGTGAGTTGGTCCTATGCTAAAGCCCTCCTACTGTGACATGATTCCTCCAAGTGCACAGACTGGTGTTTCATTAGGCTGTACTGTGTGTGGGGTATTGAGTCTGCAACTAAAGTGTATATCCCTTAAGGTCTTAGCCTGACACATGACTTAGTGTTGTATGCACCAGTTCTCAGGGTTAGCTGTGCTGTGTTGTATGTTTTGTAATGTGGATTTTACTTCCTGCTTCTTTGGGACCGTTTGCTGTGTTTTTGTGTTCAACAGGGGCTGTGAAGGTAAGTGATACAGTTGTGTATGTGTTTGCTTCACTATTCCTAGTCTTGGGAGAAAGGATATGACAAGGTCCCAAGAAAACTGCTTTGGGGAGTCCTGCAATGGTCCCAGAAACATTGGTAGAATTAATGCAGGCTATGTACAATAGCCCAATAACTCAAAAAAGACCAGTATCCAGTCTCACATAGGGGGAGTGGGTGTGGGTGTGTATCAGAGTTCTGCTCCGAGGCCACTGCTGTTCATACTAGTGATGGATTACATTATCAGAGGGGACAGATCAACAAAGCTGCTGTATGCAGATGATGTAGTATTACAGGCAGATGCTTAACAAGAATGTCAGCAAAGGATGGGGGAAGAAGGCATGAGGAAACAAGGGCATCCAGCAAAGAGGTGAGTGAACTGTATGAACGAAGACCTGCAACAGTCAGGCATAAGTGTTGAAGAAGGTAGGAGTGTGGCACTGAATAGAGAGAGATGGTGTCAAGTAACATGACACTCTGACCTCATGTAGAAATTGGGAGAAAGGGGATTGATGATGATGGGTATGGCCAATCTGACCTCAAATAGGACAGGATAATTTGAAAACAAAGAGAAATTAGCTAGGCTTAAAATGGCCATCAAGAGCAGCGAGCCTACCTATATAAAAACAGTATCTACCCAAACCATAATGTAAGTAGCAGTTGGGTGTCCATCTGTCTGCAATCTAAACCATACAGGTAGGATGAACAGTGGCCTACTAGCATGAGTCTTCAGGTTTTACTCACTGTTGCAAAGGACTTCTTGATGTTAGCAGAAAAAAACTTAGAGAAGACTTAGAAGATCTTTGTGTAGAGGCAGATAAGCACTGCAGTCTCCTGAGATTTTTTTCTGCTAACATCAAGAATTTCTTTGCAACAGTGAGCAAAACCTAAAGACTCCTAGACAAACCTATGCTGAGGTACTAAAAACAATCTTCCCAAACCTCAACGACCTTCTAAGCCTATAAACAGTAACACCTATCCTCAGCAATCCTTAAAGCACTCACTAAAAGCAACACCCAATACCAAACATACTTCTACACCCAGTGGAGCCCCAAGAGCAGAAGCAACCTATAACCTTGGCATTGTCAGCCACACAAATGTATACTGCAGTGGAACAAGAGAAGAATATTGTCTACTTGACAACTGTAATATGCAGTTGTGGTTCACGGTCTTATTAACAAAACATATTTTTCAGACTATACTACACATTTCAGTTATTGCTAGGCTGATTACCAAATGCAGGTATGGAATGTTTTTCAGTAGAATGCATAATGCTTAACATACACTTAAATATTATAGGTTGTGCCTAATGGGTCAGTGCATGGCTTGGTCACAGCTGAGGTTAGGCAGTTGCATCATATCAATTATGCAACATAGTGTCACAATTAGCAAGACTAGCCTGCAGACACTGACTTGATGCAAGCCTACATTAGCTGCATCATCTATCAGAAGGAATGGCATATTGTTTTTTTTTTTTTTTGCTGAGCACTACCTGCTTGTGAGTTATTGGGTCTCACACACCCATCAAGTTTACCCTATGTACTAGCAAAGAACATTTCAATGAGTAACATTTTGTCAATCTATATGATCAACACAACTTTATTCATAAAAGAAAAAAACACCTAAACAAGTGTTTTTGCAGGTCGGCAAGCTTCCCTGAACCCCCCCCCCCCACACACACACGCACTTGTGGGACTTCACTCCCAAACCACCTGTACTTAAATATATGTCACACAACATACAGATAAGTTAAAACTGTTAAAATAGGGGAGAGAGGGCGTTTGCTGAGCCAGCATATGAAGGGCTACCTAATCTTCATGCTCCTGTCTCCGTGTTATAAAAAGTATGTCTATCGTAGAGGTACAGTTCTTAAGCCCTTAAGAGGGAGTCACAGTAGATTCTGGTAAGCATGGATATGGAGGTTATGATGTGGATGGCTAATATGACCATGTTTGAAAGGAGCACGTACATACAGAGGCACACACGCACACACACACTTACTTTTATTCTGTTTATGGAGGAGAATATGCTGGTAAAAATGAGGAAAAAGTTTGGAACACTGAAATCTGAAAGCATTAAATAGATCAGGAACCTGGGTCAACAAGTAAGATTGGGCCTTCCTAAGTTTCAATGAAAAAATTAGGGAGTATAGGATATCATAAGGAAGAATGAAATTAAAACTGAGAAATTGCTAAGATAAAAAGTGCATCAAGGTGGGGCACCAGTACAGAAAAGACACAGAAGAAGGGTATAGACAAAATGAAATAGTTAAACACAAAGGAAGGCTGCTTTGAGGTAATATATAGACAGCTGTGGGAATGAACAGGCGAGAGTTTCTCTAAACAGTCTAAAGGATTACTTGAGGGACGCGAGCAACATGTGGAAGTACTTCTGAGAAGAGGTTTGGACAGTTGTACAAAACCTAAAGGGGGATCCTCTATGTAATATACGCTTGAGACTTACACATAGTACAGAACAGCTAAAAGAATTAAAATTATAGGGCTATAGAAGGACTTGGCTTATTGCAAATGTGAATGGGTGAGGGTAGTTGATAGCTGTAACTGCTAGAGGTAAAGGAGATGGGTAGAAATTGGGAATAAGAGTGTAGAGGTGGAGTTAGTAGAAGGTTATATAAAGAGGCAGACTACAAGAAAATTAGCGAGGATGAGAAGAATTAGGCAACTTAGAGAAAGGGGAAATAATGGAGTGAGTTGGGAAACATATAATGGGCTTTAAGGAGAGAAAAATGAGGAAGGAAGCCAAACACAAGATAGAGATAGAAATGAATTTGGGGTAAGGAGGGATACCAGTGTTATTCCAAGATAAATATTTGAATTAAGAAAGGAATAAAGATACATTTCTGAGCAGTACTAGGAGACTTCATGCATACACTTTCAGTGGAAGGACATAGTAGGGACATCTGAATGAGTACAGCATAGGGTGATAATCATGGTATTTGATAGAAAATAAGGAAGTGGCATTTACACACGAGGAGTTTATACTAAAAGCATAATTAATGCTAGATAAACCTTAAGCTAGGGACTGGTGTACAGAGCAATTTCAGGCAATGAAATGCTATGCGTGATTAGAACATGACAATGCGGCTTTATTAATTTACCAGATTATTCAAATTGGATATGATTTTATAAAATCGTGCTATGAGAAAGCAACCAGTTGAAATTGATATTACTCTCAGTGATGAAATTGTGGAAATGTGTCCATTCTTTTTCAGAAATGGTTAGAAAATGTATTGGAAATTGTGATCTGGTATACAGTGTATGCACAAAAAAAAATAAATTATTCAATAAAAAGGTTAAATATCTGAAATTATTCAATAAAAAGGATAAAGCCTACAAACAGTGTTAAAAACAGCAACAGAGGTCTCTCACAAATAGTGATTCCACTGTGCCTAATGAAACAGGATCATTCTCATGCATTTTGACAAAAGAACTCCAAGCAAGTATTAAAACACAGCTCAGCTAAGCTGCACAAAGATAAAGGGCCAAGGTAGATACAATATATGTCATAATTAACATGTAATATCTATAAGGGATGACAGCACTACCACCAGTAATCAGTGTCACCAGCAGCAGGACCATCACTCGAGGCAGCTGGGCACTAAAGGGATTCTAAAGTTACAAAAATGACAAGGACAGCAAAGCTATTCATGCATACAGTAACAACAAAGCAGTAAAGGAATGACATATGTATACACAGAGTAGAGCAGAACCAGCATTAAAATTGCAGAAGATGGTGAAGAGATATTGAAAACTCAGAAGTCCAGAAGTTCTTAAAGTTTAATAATTAGGCTCCAACTATTCTCTGTCTTATATCGCCTAGTTAGAGGCGATCTCTGCTTGACTTACAAAGCCATGTCTGACCCAGATCTGTTAGAAATGCTACATCTAAAGAAATCCCAATCCCTCTGCACCACAAGCTCCAGAGACCTCAACCTCATTACCATAATCAACAGAACATGCTAGAGGAACAGGTTCATAACCCAGAGAATGCCCATGCTACGGAAAAGACTTCCCATACACGTCAAACAGAGCACCTCAATGGCCCTCTTCAAAAGAGATCTTGATGAGTGGATGGGAAACAGAAAATTCACCCTGGGATCACTCCAGTGACTCGACAGAGGCACTAGGAACTAAGGTCGGGTGGCACGATGCCAGGGTAATCCTATGGGCTAGGCTTGTAAAGTCTCCAGGGCATTAGCCTAGTACACACCTATGAACCTATGAAAAAGATTCCCTCTACTAGATTGTTAAACACATTACAGGACACAATATTCTTGATCTGGTCTTTATGAATACAGCAATTTCTTGTAGTACTCCCTCCCTAGTTAAGTCAGATCATAGTCTAGTGACCTTCACCGTCAAATAGGTAAACCTACTGAAACTACTATCATAGAATTCTAGTTTTTCAAAAGTACTAATCTCATCAAATTCTATGACAAAGTTTCAAAATTCACTTAAAGCAGCACAGGGCCCAACACTGGCACACCATGTAGCTTTACAAAGGAATTCCATTGCCCACTTAAATAAATGTATAGAACTGACATTCCCAACCAGATCCAAGTCTAACGGGACATTAAAAAAAAAAAACACCCTGGTGGTCCATCAACAAATATAAGCTCTTCTATAAAGGAAAAACCTTTTGTAAAGTGTATAGTATATCAAAAGACCCTCATATCCAGGATAACATCAGAAAATTTACTAAAAACTTGTAAAATACTATTAGGTTTACTAAAACACATGCCATGAACTTAGGCTAGCAAGCCCTTGCAGAGCTGCTCCTTAAACTAGTTAACCTGAGTTTAGATATGGGATATGATGCTACAGCTAGCTGTTAAATAAGCAGTACTATACAAGCCCCATCACAGCTGCTCCTTAAACTGTTTAACCTGAGTTTAGATACTGGCCTTGTCCTAAACGTTTGGCACTCAACAGTACTGATGCCACTCCACGACTGTGGCCCCACCAATGACCCCACAAATTATATGCCCATCTGTCTGACAAGATTTATTTGAAAAGCCACAGTACATATAACTGAACTGAAAAACTAAGATGTCAAAAATCTCATCAGGACAAACCAGCAGCAGTTTGGCTATGTCAAAGGTAGATTATGTCAAATGAATCTGGATAAGTTCTTCAAAAGAGTAAGACAGGCTGTTGACATGACCAAGGCATCTGACACCATCCTCCATGCAAGCATAGTTAGCAAGTTTAATGTATTACAGATTGATCCCCTGTGGCAAGATGAGACTACAAATTGGCTAAAAGCCAGAACCCCATGTGGTACTTCACCATAGAGAATGAAGATGACCAGTGGTGTCCAAGTGTGCAGATAACTGTAAACAGGGAGTCATTGTCAAGTCCACCTTTGAAGCCCAAAACCTTCAGCAAAAACATATGCTTGTAATTAACCGGTATACTAAAATGGGCTCAAATTAAATGTTAAAATGTACAATACTGTCACATTTGATAGACAACCCTTCCCTCCAGCATACAACAGACAACATCCCACTCCAAAATGAGAACATTGCTGGAGATTTTGGAACTTGGGTTGAGGATATCCTCTCTCTTCTTTACTCACCATGTAATGACAGAAATCAGAAAGTCCTTCTACTTATTCCTTTGTTAATTAGTTGTGCTATCATCCAGATCTAAAGAAGTTATTGTCCCCTTATATTCACCACTGATTATTGAATACAGCTCTATATCATTTTGTCAAAGCGACCACCCATCTAACAACTATTTGTTGAACTTAATGCATCAAACGGTGATTCTATCAAATGTTCATTCCAGTGAATTTCTTCCCAGGGGGAAAACCTGTTGGCCATCACTGGAAATTAGACCCTTTGCCCACTGTAGTGAGATCTCGGAGTTGGTATATTTAGTTAGGGAGGCAGTGTGGGGGGCACAGGCCCCCAAATGAATGCATTTTAAATAATATGTTTTTTGTGATGGTCACTAGGTTGGCCAACTGTTTTTTATTTTCCTGGGAAGAAATTCATTTAAAAGAACATTCAACAGAATAAGTGTTTTCTCGATTATATTCAATGAATAGGTTTCAATGGGTAGTTGCTTCAAAGAAATAATACGACCCATTGAATACAATATCCAATTTGTGCTTTACCTCAGTAGATGTAGCAGACAACTAGAGAAAACCCAGAGGTTCCTAACTAAGCAGATCAACAGCTTATAAACCCTAAGCTACTAAAACAGACTGGAAGCATTGTCCCTTTATTCAGTTTCTTACAGACTCCTGATAGAAGACATATGCCTCACCTTCTGTGCCATTAGGGACCCGATGGTCTTGGATCTCTTGGATCTCCACAAATCAAATAGTTTCACAAATAATAGAATAAGGGATCTAAATCTTCATCAGCACATCAGTAAAACACAGTGGAGGAATACATTCATTACACGGTGTATTCCCCATCTCTGGAATAAACCTCCACTGCAAATTAAGCAGTGTGCTACATTATCTTCCATCAAATGAGAACTGGATGGTTTGATGGGTATTCAAAAATTCATGACTGGCCCTGCCCTCTTCAAAAAAGGAGGTAAAGTCTAATGATGGCTATTGACGAGGCATAAATGGACAAAATACTACTTTGCCTCATATTTCCTATGAAACACCAGTAAAGGCAGCAGATTCACAACACAAATTTATTTGTGAGCTATTCCATGCAGCAGCTATGCACCACACCAATGACAGCTTGAATATTACAGCCTTAGGGCTGACTGACTGCAATATGGCAGTTATTTCTTTTTCTTTTTTGGCCAGGTGGGCTTATTAAGCATAAAGGCCTCAGTGTCCTTTTTCAGGTGTGATGGGACAGAACTGTCTGGGTAAGTGACATACAGGGTGTCGTATAGTAGTCAAATAGACACCAAAAGACTCAAATGCAGAATTGCAGGATTAGGTTTGTAGCAGCTCATAGTTTTAATGCTCTGCACTAAGTTTCCATGGATGGCGAGAACAGGATAGTAAACTGCAGTCATTCTGGCTTCTTCACTGCATTGGCAAGTCCACAACACGGGGTACTGACATCATCAAGACAGCACTAGACTTCAGAAGAATTGGCTTCTCCGGAACTGAGAGCATCTTTTGTGTCTTCAGTTAGATTTAGTAAAGGGAAGAAAAAGGTTACAAATGGTTCTTTTGCACTTTTGTAAGAAGTAAGAGAGCCAGAAGAGACATCCCAACTCCTCTGATGACTACAATGAGGTTACAGAAGCAATTGCTAAAATCAAAAACAATCCTCAAAAAATGAGTGCTGCAGAAAAAAAAATGAATAAGCTTTGCTGTAGATGGAAAGTATACCTTTAACAATTAAAAAAAAGAGGGGGCTACACCTTTTGTGACTCACAGCTCTGCAATGCCGATACCAAAACACTAGTATTTGCGATACATAGAATTTTTACTCCCAAAAGCACCACACCAGGAAAAAGGTCTGATTTTCTTGACCTGGGCTCACATTTAGGTTCAGTAGCATGCAGTTACCAGAACTTTCCCGAATGGTAGTGCTTGTTGTGATAACTATTAAAAGTGATTTCATTGGACAGTTGCAATGTGAATTCCTGCCCATGGCAGAGATATATGTACAGAATGATGAGGATGGGTTTAGTGAGAAGCAGGGTGCTAACACTGATGATTTGCACTACAATGTGCCAGTGTTTGACAAGCATGATAGCATGAGCCAGAGGTGTGCACTATAATGTATGTCTTGAGAGCATATGTCCATGAAAAGATCAAGGATATGCTTTTTAGATTTAGCCTGCCATCTTCTTTAATGGAATTTCTTCCATATGGGGACAGACCATAATACTTGTTCCTCAACAGTGTGCACCTTAATAAAGGTTACTGTAGGCTATGCCAGGTCTCAGAACTGTGACTCATAAAAGAAGTGCAAAAGCTGCATGCTTTTAAACTCTGATTTTTTTATCCTTAACCTGCTGCACTACTAAATCTAAAAAAGTGTGCCTTTTGCACTTCTGACAAGTCATTTTTCTGTCAATCAAAATGCATTACAATGCACACCTCTGGCTAACCTACACGAGTCTAACAACAGCCCTTTCAAATCACACATCAACTCTCAGTTTCTTATGATAACCTCTGTACACCCAAAGGGACCTGGAAGCTTACTGAGACCAACACATTAATTTACTGCATTCTAATTATAACATTGCTTTGGGGAATCTGGCAGTAATTTAATGGTAAAGTTTTCAACAGTGTACTGGAGAACAATGTGCAGAAGAGAACTGTACAGTCTTTCTGTCTATTCTATCCACTAACATTGTCTCTGCAGAATGCTTTCACAGATGATCAACACATAAACTGATAAAATAATCTGAATACTATTCTCTCAACTGAAATCTGAACTGCAGCTGAAATTAAATTATGGCTTTGCATCTGTTACTGAAATTGAAATTATGGCTTTACATACTTTCTCAGTTTTGTCTTTTGTTTACTACCTGGGACAACAAAAGCAAATAAGCATATTGTAATTATAACACCTAAAATTAAAAAGGTGTTATCCTGTGAGGTTCATACACAAATATGCCACTGTTTTCTGAATCAGAATATAATGGAAATATAGCCCTGGGTTAGTTGAAACATGAATTGACATATGTTTTAGTTGATTCTCATTTCAAACAGTTAATGCTGGTGTTTTTTCTAACATTGTGATAACAATGTGGATCAAAGATTTTCCATTTTCCCCACTGTTGTGTGATGTTGGGGTTGGAGTATATATACTGCAGGGGGTGTTGTGGGAGCCACACCCCATGCTCCCTTCCAAAAAGCAAGGGTTTGGTGATTCTTGCCACTTATGCTTGTTCGTGCTATCATGTAAATGATTTAGTGACATGTGATTTGGCTTTTAACTTCACTGATAACACACACATGAGCTCACATAATTCTGGAAAAACTTGCAGCAGATAAACAAAGTATTATTGAATATGAAATGTGTGTGCTTTCCATGCACATGACATAGAAACATGTGCAAATCTGTGAATGTAAAAAAGGGAAGAAAATCCATAAAGTTTGTAATTCCTGTTACTGACTTGTATAGTAAGTAGATTATAATTTGTTTTGCCTTGTAATTAGAGGATCTGGGACATTTCTGATCCAGAAAGCAAGGGTAGGAAAAATGCAGCTAGAAGGTTTTTCAAAGATATAACTGACCAAAAGCAAGTAAACAGATTCATTAGTATACAAATATGAAAAACACAAAAAGATTTAAACCAAGAGCGAGTAAGAAAACAAGAAGAACCCTGCAGTGTGTGATTTGTGAGTTGTCTATAATTTCTCTGCCAATGTTCTAGAAATTTAGCCATTTTGGATTAGTTCAATAATTCTTTTATTTCAGTATAAGTTAAAAAGAAAGTAGAGCTGCAGAAATTACCTTTCTGTTCTATAAGTTATTTGCACAAAATGATAATTTCCTGTATACACACGGAATTCATTATGTCTTTGTCATGTTTAACTGTTAACATCTGCGGCTTAGCTCATTCCTTTCCAAGTATATAATATTTATTTATTCACCTTAAAAAATCTTGTGGTTAGTCACCTGTTTATGTACTTATTAAATGACAAAAGAGTGTCTAATAGGGATGATAAACTGCTGGCATCTGTCGCTTATTGGCAGGACCATCCTGTTATATGCTATCATTTGTGTTTATAATAATTTGGCTTATTAACAGGAGTGAAGCAATGACTGACATTCCCAAGCCTGAGCCTCGTGAGCTGGAATGGTGATTGCTTATTACTGTGAAGCAGGACAGAAGGCTGCAACATTGGAGGAATATTACTTCTGTGTGTCTGTCTGTGTGTGTGTGTGTGTGTGTGTGTGTGTGTGTGTGTGTGTGTGTGTGTGTGTGTGTGTGAGACCAAGAGTCTTAAGTACAATTACTATGATTAGGTGAACACTTAAAAATCAGAGAAACTCTGAAAGAATGGTAAGAAAGGGGAATGGGAAGCAAGAACAAGACTCTGCTCAGTGGGGTGTTCAATGTGGAGCATATTCTTGGGTGGAGATGGGAAGACCCTTACATCTGCTGTTGTGGCCAAGCTGCAGTTAATTACCTAGTGATTCATATTTTTGTGCAATTTGTATACTTTAATCTGCTGGCACCATCATTGTGATTTGAAAGACCATACCCATTAAGGCCATTCATACTGATTGATAGAACAGGGATTCAAATCCCCATCATGCAAACCCACTTACACTGGTTGGCAGTGGTAAAATGCAAACCCCATCCATATCACCATCAACCCCCTTATGGTCTCGGTGTCTGTATTTTGTTTTAGTTAACAAAACTGTGCTGGATTTAATGATTTGATTGAGATTGCTTTTCTCTGTGTTTGCATTTTGTTTTCTGTTTTACTGACTGTTAACAAAACTGTAGTGCTTTTATTTATTTGCCTGATATTTCTGGTCACTGTCTAGATTCTGTTCAGCTGGTTTCATAGCAGGGGTGGGTCTACCTTCTTTTGACACCAGCCTACCCAAGGTGTGAGTACAGTTTCAGCACATTATGTCTGGACAATTCCCATCAGTTTCTTCTGCCAGCTGGTCAACATGAGCATGCTGAGACAGCATAGCAACTGCCTCATTTTCACTGACAACCCTCTTCTCCTAGCACATAATTCTTCTACTTGTGAGAAATGCATCTATGTCAGTAACCTGGAATCCATGTTCTCTTGCACCTAAGTCAGTACCCCTGACAAAGAGGAGATTCCCAGCACAAACACACCACCCACATCACATAGCCAAGCACAGCACACACCCACCTATACAGAGGTCCTCAATAAAAACTTACCTAAACAGCAGAGATCTCCAAAACACATTCACAAATATTCCACACACAACACCAAACACATCGCAGAGAGCAGACAACACACCAATGTCTCACAAGCACAGCCCATAAGGCATAACAATGAACTCATACAGCCCATACAGCACAACATTAAACCAAACATACTAGTCATTGGCAACTCCAATTGTGACACACAATGATGTTCCCCTCACCAGGTTCGACAAGGAGAAGATCACGGTCAGCTGTCTGTCAGGTGCCAGAATACGTCACATCATGCATGCACTTAAGTCTCTCCACAACAGGTACAAGTATGACTCTGTCATTGTTCATATCGGTGTGAATGATTTGAGATGCAACTCCCTGGACTATATGAAGAGAGACATGATTGAGCTGTCAGGGTATGTGTCCCAGGTGGGTATGACCCTAGCCATAAGAAGCATCCCACCTTCACCAAGAATGATACCACAATATCAACAAAAATACTTTGACTTCAACAATTTGCTTAGTTTCTGATGTCATTCCAAGGAGATACAGTATCTGTCTACTTGGGATGACATGGTTGACAGGCCTCGATGCTTTGCCAGAGATGGCCTCCACTTGTCATCCATGGGATTCAGGATTCTGGCCAAGGCTCTTGTCTTCCCATTGTGCCTTTTTTAGACAATGTCCCAAAGACAAATCTTCCAACATAAAAGATCTGTCAAAAAGCAAATTGAAGGTCATGCTGCTTAATGCTAGGGGCCTTAATCTGAAAATGTACTCACTGGAGGCTCTCCTAGCACTGGAATATGCTGACATCTATGCAGTCACAGAAACTTGTTCAAGGCTGCAGAGATCACTCCTGCCTTACCAGGCTATATCTCATTCTACACATTTCAACCCCAAAATGAGGCCGAGAAGACTGAGGGTGGTGGAGTTTCTATTTTCATTAAAGACAAGCACACCTCCAGACTGGTTTGCCAGCATGATGCACTAGAACTTCTCCAGATGCAATTGACAATTTGCCAGACACCCATCCAAGTTATTGCCAGCTATAGACCCCACTACATAACTCAGGACACCCACTCCTCCTACCTGGACCTACTTGAGTCTATCAAGGTACTCCCTAACACCCTGATCCTTGTTGACTTCAACTACCCCACCATAAACCGGGTGAATAATTCTTGTTCTAATGCACTCACCCAATGTTTCTTGGCTTCATCAGTTCTAATGCACTAGATCAGCTTGTCTCATCCCTCACAAGGGAAGATAGCATTCTAGACCTGGTTTTCACCAACATGGGCGACTGTTGCATCACTCCCAAAGTATGCTCTTCCCTGGTAAAATCAGACCAATGGTCTGTCTCATTAGAAGTACCTATCCCGTCCAACCACCCTCACCCTAGTCGTAACCAGGCTAACAAACATCTCAAAAACTGTCTACAACCTTCTAAGGGAGGGTATCAGTAGCTTTACCCCACTGCCCCCCTCAGAGGATGCAGACAAATATGCTGAACAGTATGCCAGTGCAGTATACAAGCGCCTGTACAACTGCATGGACTCAGCCATACCCAACAGAACTAAAACCTGCTCCTCAAGGAAACACAAACCTATTTGGTGGACATCATCTATCAACAGCCTTTACAACAAAAGGAAGAGAGTGTCGTCCAAGGTTTAAAAGACACAAATTCCCAATTGGAAAAACTCCCTCCTTAGCCTCAACAAGCAAATTAGATCACTAGTGAAAACCTCCAAAGCCAATTATGAATTGAAACTAACCTCTGAAACAAAGAGTAACCACAAATCCTTTTTCAGTTATGTCAGAAGCCTCCATGACAAAGCCCAGGTTTGTTCCAAATTACCTCTTAACAGTGCCACTTACACTGATCCTGTTGACTTGGCCAAACTGCTAGTAGATAGGTTCAGTACAAACTTCGCCCTTCTGCCCCCCCCTCAAAAGGCCCATTCGACATCCCCGACTTGCCCCGCTCCATAGATCAAGTGTTAAAGGTCCTATCCAAGGCAAAGACCCTGATTGTATCCAAGGCTGTATTCTGCAACATCTCAGGCAAGAACTAGCCTTGCCATTGAGCACCCTATTCAACCATAGCCTGTATACAGGCTTCATTCCAGCAGAGTGGAGAACTGCCATTCTCATCCCTTTGCACAAAGGTGGTGCCACTACTGACCCTGGAAACTATCGCCCTATTAGCTTGACAAGTCTTATCTGTAAGGCCATGGAGCATATTATTATGGACCTCATCAACAAGGACACAGGCAATCTCCAAGCACTTGACCCCACCCAGTTCGGATTTGTCAAGGGAAGATCTTGCCTGTTGAACCTGGTTCCACCAAAGCACTGGATGAGGAAAAGTCAGTACATACAGCTTACCTTGACTTGGCCAAAGCCTTTGACACAATCCCCCACTCAGGCATCATCGAAAAGCTAACACAACTTGATGTAAATCCCTGTCTCATCAGATGGGTGGCCAACTGGCTCACTGATAGGATCTATAAGGTCAAAATAGGTGCCACCACCTCTGTCAGTAGACCTGTCACTAGTGGTGTACATCAGGGACCTGTCATGGGACCCTTGTTTGGCATCTACTTCTCACAAGTCCAGGCAAAGACAAAAGGCCACAAAGGCCTGTGGCTGACCAAGCTTGCAGACGACTGCAAGTCGGGTGCTGTCATTGACTCCCCAAATCATGTTAACATACTTCAAGAGGGTCTCACAGCAACAAATGACCGGTGCCAAAGTCATGGCCTTACATTAAATGCAAAAAAAATTATTATCATACCATTAGGCAAAAACACAACCCCCACAGATTACCACATTAACAGCAACCCCCTAAGCACACAACCTGTGGTGAGAGACCTCTGTATACAACTTGACAACAATCTTATATTTGACATCATGTAGCAGCAGTGGTCATAAAAGCCTTTTACTTGGTTCACCTCATAAGTAAAGGGACTGAATCTAGAAAAAAGGAGGTTATTATGTCTCTGTACTCCTCCCTCATTAGGCCAATAATTGAGTACAATTCCACATTTGGTATGTACCTCTCCAAACACCTGCACCAACTGGAAAGGCCACAGAAATACCTCACAAAGAGAATCCATGGCCTCCAACACCTGTCCTATGTGGACAGGCTCAAATCATTAGCACTCTACTCTGTATCATACAGATTGCTCAGAGGTGATCTGTGTCTCACCTACAAGGCAATCTCAGACCCTGCTCTACTAGAGATGCTCCATATCCATAAATCTAACTCCTCATGTAGTACCCAATCAAAAGGTTTAAATCTAATATGTGACATTAATAAAACCTGCTAGAGAGAGAGGTTTGTCTCCCAGAGGCTGCCCCATCTCTGGAACAGACTCCCCATACACATTAAACAAAGTACATCTCTGACCCTCTTCAAGCGGAACCTTGATGAGTAGATGGGTAACCACAAATTTGTCCCAGGGGTTCACCTTTGTCCCTCATTGACAAGTGCTGATTGGGGTTTCGTTTTCGGGGATAAACTCTTGGTTAGGCTTGTAAGGGCCCCAGAGCCATTGGCCTAGTAATCTCCTATGATCCTATACATTTCACTAGAAAATGCACATTTTTGTTAAACTCGCATTAAGCTACACAGCCTTGCCAAATACTTTGTGACATGTATTTTCTGAAGATCCTGTTTATCCCTTAATATCTTGTCAATAAAAATCACAAACAGGATGGGAGATGAGCCACAACCTTGACAGATCCCCCCTAAGACCACCCTAAACATATCTGACTTAACATTAAGTATGCAGACACAACCTTCACTCCTTAAATACAGAAACTGAGGGGCATGTAGTAGTGCGAGTACCACTCAGCCTTGTAGATTTCAAAGAAGACACTCCAAAACCACAAAGACATACAGGCAGTACTAAGCAATGTCCTATGAGAGGTCCTACAACTGTTTGGGATCTCAGCATCACTGCTGTGTGACACTTGGTCACTGCATTTGAGAAGCAAGAGTTAAGTACACATTTTGGTAAAATGTCAAGCATGTTCATTGTGGGCATACGACTCAGTTAAGGCGTGCTTCTTACTTGCCACAACTGATCATGATTTTCATGGAGGGGATATCATTGTGCAATTAATGTTTGAAGCATTACAAAATTGGGAACACGAGGACAGCATCTTAGCTATCTGCAGACAACAGCTTCTTCTTGATGTAAAGTGACTGATTTTTGATGTCTAGTGTAACAGTTCATTGCTGAGAGTGAAGCAGGTAAAATGAAAATAGCACATTCAAATAAAGAGACATGGCTGTGTCCCAGCAAAAGGTTGAACTGCTTCCTTTAAGGTGAGGACAGAGTAGCTGCATTTAGTGGATGAGTTTGAGTATCATGGGGGCATTTTTCACAAGTGACAGTAAAAGTGACCAGCAGATGGCTACAGTAGCAGCAGCACTATAGGCATTGTATTTGACTGTAGTCCTGAAGTAAGAGCTGCTTTGTACAAGAAGCTCTCATTTTACAAATAGTCTACAGCTACAAGCACAGGTTTTGGACAGTGACCTAAGGGATGAGATTCCAAATACACACAACAGTAATGAGTTCTTTACAGGGTTGTTGAGCTCACTCTATGTAAGATGGTCAGTAGCTGGTTGTTGGGCTCAGTATCTGTAAGATGGTTAGAAGCTTAGGTTTCTGGGAGGATCCTGGTAGGACTTAGCTGAGGTAATTTAGATTCATAATAGAGAATCCCCTGGGTGCCTAACGGAGGAGGAATGTTAAGTGCTGCTCACTGGAAGGAGGCCTTGGAGATGACCCTGGACATTCTGGAAAGATTATGTCTCAGTTTGCCATGGAACATCAGGAAATCTTTCTGAATGAGCTAGGGCTGTTATTGAGGATATGAAGTTAGGCCTGCCTTTCTCAATTTGCTACCACTACAACCCTCAGTAGGACAGGTTGTTTAGAAAATTGACAAAGACATGGAAGGAACAAAACTGGGAGGAATAATGTTATATGGGGAGGTTACAAAGCAGCACTAAAATCTGGCTTTGTGGGCTGATAAGAGACAGTTACGGTTTAAATCTTCAAAATGCAAGTTTTTGCAGTTAAGAGATAAAGAACCTCAATCATGTAACTGCAAAGGATATTAACAACTTAGGCCCTATTGAGGAGCTGTGGATAAAAAGGAGATAATTAACGGGGCATATAAAATAATGCATGATAACTAGAAGAATCAATCAGAATAGGTTAAAAAAGACTCGGAATTGAGAACAGAAAGGCAATATGAAAAGGAACAATGGAAGGATATTTGTATCGCTCCCAAGTATGCAACAAAATGTAGAAGGTTTAGGATGTTTGCATGCAAATGATTGCATAGGTATTTTTATACCCCAAGTAAATTTCAAAGAATTTTTCCACAGGCAGAAATCAATTGTTGAGGTATGATGGGAAAGAGAGAGGTACTTAGGGACATGTTTTTGGCAAATGTAACAAGATGGTAGACTTTTTTTTTCCCAATAATTCAGTTGCACGGCACTTTGTCAGAAATGTTATGGAAGTTAATTATTGTAACCAAGGAAATTACTCATTTGAGATGTTCTACAGAAACTGAATTACCTACACCAAGTAAGGCATTACTAAAAAAAGTCAAGAAAATATAAACCACAGCGCGGTTTCATGGAACAAAATATTTTATTTTAATATCACAACAAAAAATAATAATACAAATTAGCGCTTTCGCCCACAGCTAAACGGGCATCTTCAGAGTCAAACACACAAGAACACCTTCTATATATCAGAAAAATCCCCTTACGTAACTTCCTGACATTATTAATTTAAGTAATTAATACAATTAATGCACTTTAAAAACACCAAAGGCTGTTGAAAACAGCTTAACTAAGGAAAGCACAGGGTAAAACTCCACCCAATAAAGCAACAATCCATTAAAATATGTTTTTTATACTTATATATTTGGATATTAGAAGCTTAAGTTTTTGTTTTTGCTTGCTCCCAATGTCAGTAAACCTGATTCAGAGTTCCTCTAAATGACAGTGTCGAGGTAGAACTACTTTTTCTTTTTTAAGTGCTGAATGATATGTATGGTAAACTGGTGAAACTGCCACATTGTTGCAATACTGTCTGGTAATAGTATATTCCAACTAGTTACACTGCTGCTACTGTATATTCTGTTTCTGTAAGTTAAACATACATTCTAAAGTGCAGAATGATATTTATGGTAAACTGGTGAAACTGATACATAGTTGCAATATTGTCTGGTAATAGGATATTCTAACTAGTTATACTGACTTCGGCTGAATAAGACTAGTTGCAGAGTCTGAATGTATTTCTTTTGATGACTTCTAATAGGCTATGTTCACTTGCTCTGCTTTCTGTACAATATTTATGATGGTTGTGCTTATTTTGATGTCCTTATCTTATTGCTTTTAGTCTTACATTCTTTCCTTTTCTCTTCTTTGCAACTTTTAGAGCCACTGAGGACCTGATCACTTTGCCCCCCCCCCCTCACTTGTGTGAGCAAGGAATCCTCTCACTTCAGCTAAAAGCAAAGAAAACTCTAACCAGCAATCATCCAAAAATAGACTGCAGCCCCTGGTTTAACTCCAGGAACCTTGTTGTTGCTGCTTGTGTAGTGTAGATGCCAGCTTTTGTAACTACTGTTATGCCTTGTTAAAATCTGTTACAGTCAGCTACAGTGCATACCCCAGGGGCAATAGCTGCAAACCTTCTTCCTCTTAGCTGACCCCCACCCCTTCCATCTGTTTCACTGTTGATAATTTGTTATATGTGAAGGTATTTATACCCTCTCAACAGTCATAGCCTTCAGTCCCTCCTCCTCAATACTTGTTCTTCACTAAACACCAAACAGAGGTGCAAAGTCTCCAGCTGCTTTTATCTTTAGCTACATTGTGTGCAGCAAACAATGAGCAAAGGGGAATACAAATATAAAAGAGAATAAATTCTGCCATTGCAGACTAGTAAGCAGCATACAACTTCCACCTGTGGTGTATTCCTACACAACTGTTCTTGGAGAAACATTCCAGTCCTTGAACAAGGGTGCCTGTATGTTTACCTTATTTCCTTGGCTGTCCTTGATAATTAGCTAGGTTTAGCAGAGTCCCTTGGATTCTCCCCTGCTACTTTAAATTCCAATTGAAGGTTTCCCTCCCTTCCCCCACCCCCCAAGTGATTGCTCAGGTACAACACACCAAAGGTTTTAAAAAAAAACCCTGGATGCCATATTTGCTCTAATTGCAGCTGAAAGCCCTCTAGGTGCATCATCTCTAGTAAGTGTCCCTGGACTAGCTGACAGTTGTTTTTTTTTTAGCTAAGTTCTATCTGGAAGGTGTAGCTCCACTCCGCTCACTTTGCTTTCCTCCCACCCCCCCATATCATTACCTTTATACCTATCCATACAACCACACCCCTCACTTCCTCCCAAATCCCCCACCCCTCTACTTCCTGTTCTCATACTACCTCCCTTCTTTGCTCCTCCCCACACTTACCTACTATCCACCATCAAAGACTACTATTCCTTACTCCCACCCCTTCCTCTCATCCTCTGTTTTACAGCCCATAAAATGACATATCTCTTACAACTCAAACTATACTCTTACCTTCTCTACTCCTTATACTATGTCACCTCACCTCCTATCTACCTTACTGCCATCCCTTCCTCTCATCCTCAGTTCTACATCCCATAAAGTGACATGTCTCTTACAACTCAAACTATACTCTTACCTTCCCTACTCCTTATACTCTATCACCTCGCCGCCTATCACTCACAATTACCTACTCCCTATTTCCATCCCTCAAACACCACTCTTAACAGAAGTACTACACCACAACCCTATCTACCAATTTGTTCCTCCATCCTTCCCCCCACCACTCCCATTCCTAAAATAAAAATATCTCCCCCCTCCCTTTTAAAACAAAAAAACAAAGTCTACTTACTCAAATTAAACCCCCATTACAAACCTCTACTTCTATCTGGTGACATTCATCCTAAACCAGGCCCTACAGACACTACCCTGAACAATAACCCCCCCTGTATCTAAACCTTCCAACCCACATAAATAAGTACAATTCTGCTCTATCAATGTTAGGAGCCTTGTAAATAAAGTAAAAGAACTCCATGCTTGGATAACTAACTATACTCCTGACATAGTTACCATAACTGAAACATGGTTAAAACCACACCATCTGGACAGTGAAATCATCCCTCCTGGCTATAATATCCTTAGATTAGATCGACCTAAAAGAAAAGGAGGAGGAGTCTCCTTACTCTACTCCAATTGTCTTTCCCATATCAGTCCAACACTAGACTTACCCTCCTTCTCACCAGCTGAACTCCTACTGACCAATTTCAAGCTTAACAGTTTCAACACCATAACTGTCGCAATCTATATTCCCCCTGGTGATAATATTAACATACTTGAGAACATCCTATCTTACCTCTCACATACCATCCACAATTAAATAATTATACTGGGAGATGTTAATATTGACTGGCTTACAATACAAGCTCCCAACTCTACTTCCTGTATAAACCTACATGGGTTTGAGCAACTAATCACAACCCCAACCTACATTAATATATCTCACCTACCTAGCTCTCTTCTTGACTGGATATTGGTCTCCCACCTTCAAAACTATCATAACTCCCAAACCCTTCTAAATGCCCTCAGCAACCACTGCCCTATAACAGTTACCAGACATACTCCCCACCTTACCAAACCTAACAAATTTATTACCACCCACTCACTTTCTCATTTCTGTCCTAACTCCTTTATTCACAACTCTCCAAAATTAACTGGTCTTACCTCACCACTCTTCCTTTAGATGAAGCTGTCCACTTCTTCAACACTACATTCCTAAACATTCTTAACTCCCTTGCTCCTCTTCACACAATTAGAATCAAATCTAATACTGCTCCCTGGCTCACTAAATCTACCAGAACCCTCATGAAAGACCGGGATAGGATTTGGAAAATGTGGACTAAAACTAGGACCCCTTCTCATCTTCAGAAATATAAAGAACTCAGAAATAAAATTAAAAAAATCATCCATTATGACAAAATAAACTTCTATGCCAATCCTCCCTCTACTCTTAAATCAGACCCAAAGAAATTCTGGAGCTCTATTAAACAGACTCTTCATCCAGGAAACCCTTCCTCTCCCAACCCATGTCCCAGTGCAACACCTGAAGACATAGCCAACAAATTTAACAATCATTTTATAAACTCAATAACCTCCATAATAAATTCCCCCACTCCAGAAACAACACTAACACCCCCACAAACTCTATTCCTCTTCCAAACCCTCCTAACTCCTCTCTTAAAACAGTATCAACTAACTATGTAAAGTCATTACTCTCTAAACTTAAAACTTGGCTTCACATCTGTTGACAAGCTACCCTCTTACTTCCAGAAGATTGCCTTTGAACCTCTTGCCTATCCTGTATCCATTTTAATCAACCGATCCATTTCTGAATCCTATGTCCCCACTGTGTTAAAGAATTTCTTTACTCTACCCATTCACAAAGGGGGCAACTCCTCAGACATATCCAACTTAAGACCAATTGCCATACACTCTCCACTCTCAAAAATCCTAGAAAAATGCATTCACAAGCAGATAATACATTACCTTCACCAGGAAAACCTTCTCACACCCACACAGCATGGTTTCCGTCCCAAGTATAGTACAACTACTGCACTCATATCATTCATCAACATAGTCTCCCTAGCTCGTGATAACAATAAACTTGTCTCATGCCTATTCCTTGACCTTTCTAAAGCCTTTGACATGGTCTCTCACCCACTCCTCCTAGATAAACTCACTAACTTACATTTCTCTCCCCCTACTATCTCCTGGTTCTCCAGCTATCTCTCAACCCACCAGCAATCAGTTAAATGGCTCTCTGCACTATCCTCCCCTCTCACTGTACAAATGGGAGTCCCCCAAGGGTCCATACTTGGACCACTACTCTTTAATATTTTCACCAACTTGCTCTACTCCTCTTGTCCTCAGTCATCTCTTGTGCAATATGCTGATGACAACTGTTATAACCATTGCTGACAACTCAACTGACCTCCACTCAACTACCCAGGCATCCTTCCACACTCAACTAACCAGGCATCCTTCCACACCATTGAGACTAGGCTTAGTGATAACAAAGTAATACTTAATCCAAAAAAACTAAGCTCTTACTCTTCCTCCCTAAAAACGTCACCACACTCAAAAGTACATTTACCATCTTATCCTGCAACAACACTATCATCTCAGCTGAATCTAGTACTAAATTGCTAGCTGTTACAACAGATGATCAGCTTAAGTTTGATCTCCATATTACTAACTCGGTAAAAAAAAACTCATCAGAAACTTGGACACCTTTTCCATAGTAAGAAATACTTAACTAACACTGCCCGAATAACTCTCTCCCAGGCTTTATTACTCCCAACACTCCTGTACAGCTGCCACATATTCACAAACCTAAATTCTACACTTATTTCCAAGCTTGAAACTACCTATAATAAGATTGACAGATTTGCAGCTAACCAAACCTATAAGTCACACCACTGCTTAGCAATACAGCAACTAGACTGGCTAGAATTTCCTCAGCTGCTCCAACTATACCAACTACAAATCATCCACTCTATCCTCTATCTACCCTCCTTCTGCCCCAGCCTCTCCACTATCATATCCAAATATTCCCCTGCTTGGATGCTACTCAGCTCAAATCAAGAATTATTAAGACATCTACAAACCCAAAACCAAAATAGGCTGCCTTCTCTATAACTATAACCTAACTATATCCTGGAACCAACTCCCCTTGGAAATAAAATCCCTCCAGCATAGCAAAAGTTTCAAATTAGCCACATGAAAATACCTAAAAACAAAATGGTCTTGCCACTGTAGCCAACCACCCTGAAACCACCATCCTTTCTCCTATTTCACCACCTCACTCAATGTATTTCTAACACTATTCACCTGCCTCTTCTACCTCTTCCCTTCCTCTATCTCCAACCACTCTTAATTCTTACAGTCTGAAAACAACCTACCTGTCTAGTCTGTCTCCTATACTCTACTTCCCCTATATCTCCTACTAGCCATTCCTACTTTCCTTTCTAGTTTCCAAACTCCTATACAACTAGATCCTACCCACCTTAAATAAGCATCTGCCTAACTATGAACTCATTTTGCTCTAAGCAGCTAAAATAATATTGTAACTGGTCACATTTTCTTCTGCTAATTGTTTAAAACCTTGTTTGTAACAACTCACATACTTGTCTGCCAATTGTTAATACTCTGTATAATTGAGTTGCCCGAGGAGCTTTTCTTCTCTCCAGGTCTCTGCTTGTAAGATCCTATAGCTGATTGTTACTACTATGTTACTAAAATTTAATAAACTGATTTCTAGTCCAGAGGAGCTTTTCTCCCCGGGTCTCTGCTGAAAATGAGCCAAAAGCTCAGCGAGACTAACCCAGTTAACAAATGTAAAATAAATAAAACAAATAAATATAACATCACAAAGAGTTCTAAAAGTTGTTTAAAAATCCATACATACTAGATAAAAACATACACACTACTTGAGTATAACTTAGATGTGCGCAAGTCAAATTTATAACCCTTTGATTTTAAAAAATCAAAATAAAAAGGTGAGATTTAATAAAATACAAAACCCATGTCATATATATTTAGCACTTTGTTTCAAAATCCTAACAATAGAAATACTGTCATCAATACGGGGTTCACATTTAGCATTCAGTCTTAATCACCATTCTATTTCCCTTACTTCAACCTCTAATTTAGGATCGTCACCTCTCTCATTTGTGACCACTCTTATCAATAACAAGAAATCAAATCTTCTAAAATTCACACAAAGTGCCGTGCATATAAATTGCACTACTCAATTTTTTACTTTTGATGTCCCTATTATGTTTGATAATCCTGTCACTTGCACTGTACTTTGTCAGAAATGTTACGGAAGCTAATTATTGTAACCAAGGAGATGTTATACAGAAACTGAATTACCTATACCAAGCACGGCATTACGAAGTTTAATGCTACTGGCTGCTAAGAAAGCAGTCACTAGAAAATGGAAATCAAAACTAAACCAGTTTCTGAATACTGTAAAGGAGATAAAAGAACTGGAGGTTGAATCTTTATAAAAGGGAAAGAACAAACTACAACAAAAATACATGAAATCTGACACGCAGAATAATGTTCAGGAGGAGTGAAATTTCAGGGAAGGCAGGGCTTGAGCATCATCATCATCATCAGCTCCCCTTTTTCCCATTTTTCTACATGGGGTCAGGGTATCGTGTTAACTGTCGCCAACTCTCTCGATTTAGTGCCACACTGCTGCCTTCTTCAACACTCATGCCTGACTGTTACAAATCTTCTTTCACACAATCCATCCACCTCTTTGCTGGATGTCCTCGCTTTCTCTTACCTTCATCCCATCTGCCCCAAATCTTCCTCACCAGATTGTCTTCTGCTTTTCTACACATGCCCAAACCACCGTAATCTGTTCTCTTTGATCTTTTCTGCACCTGGAGCTACTTTGGCTTCTGCTTTTATGCCCTCATTTGTTCTGTCCCACAGTGTGCATCCTGTCACCTTTCTCAGGCACTTCATTTCCATCACCTCTAGCTTCAACTGTTCTGCCTTTACTGCCCGGGTTTAGTACCATACAGTAGTACTGGTCACACCACTGTCTTGTACACCTTACATTTCAGCTTCTTTGGCATTCTTCTGTCAGTCATAGACTACACCTGATACTCTATGCCAGTTGGCTGCAACCCCTCTAATTCTAGCTTTGACCTCTTCATTCAGACTACCCTTCCCGTCAACTACCCCTCCCAGATACATGAAGCTTTCTACCTGTTCCACTATCTTCCCTTCTTTCCCTATTCTCAACTTCTTCTGATTTCCCCAATTTGCTGCCATTACTGCCATCTTATCTGTTCTTAGTTTCCTCCCATGTGCCTTCAGATTTGCATTCCATTCTCCTATCCTTTGCTGAAGTTCTAGCTCAGAGTCTTCCTGTACTGCCACATCATCTGCATACAGCAGCTTTGTTAATCCGTCCCCTCCAACCTGTTTGGTAATGTAGTCCATCACCAGTATGAACAACAGTGGTCTCAAAGCTGAACCCTGATGTACACCCACTCCCACTGGGAACCCCTCTGTGAGGTCGAACACTGTTCATACTTGAGTCATTGAGTCCTTGTACATAGCCTGCACTAATTCTACCAATGTTTCTGGGACTTCAAACCACTGCAGTACTGCCCAGATCAGCTTTCTTGGGACCTTGTCATATGCTTTCACCAAGTCTAGGAATGCACAGTTGGACTCTATCCTCATCTCTAGCTTCTTCGCAAGTATCTGCCTCAATGCAAACATCGGGTCAATTGTGCTGCATCCTGATCAGAATCCAAACTGCTCATCTCCCATTTTACATTCTACTACTCTATGTATCCGTTATCAGTGACCCTCTCCACCCTCTCCAGAACTTTCATGCAATGTGATAGGAGTTTGATGCCTCTGTACTGCCCACAGTTGTGGATGTCCCCTTTGTTCTTGTACACTGGCACGAGTATGCTTATTCTCCAGTCATCTGGGATATGCCTTTTTCTCCACACTGCTATTAGTACCCTCAGGAGCCATTGCTCCCTATCTCACCCAGCATCTTTATCATATCTGCTGTGACCTCATCTGTGCCTGCTGAGCATCCTATGTAATATATAAAACAGAAACCATATATAAATAATGTATGAAAAATATTTGCAACGATTTGTTTTCTCTTTTACAACTGTATGTGTACTTGTATCACTGTGTATTATTTAAAGTTATAAAGGTGTGGAAAAAAAATAGGTCCTACTGAGCAACAGTCGTATCCTAGAGTCCACGTCTTGGCAGAAGTGAAAAGTGTAGCACAGGATGAAAAGGCTGTTGTGAAATCACCAACGATTCTAGAAAGCATTCAGACAATAATTGCTCCAGCAGCAAGAGAGGTAATCTTATCACTCCACAAATTGATAGTTCCAGTGTCAGAATATACTTCATCTTTCTTGCTACCTTTTAGGAAAGGGAAGTAAAAACACAGGCAAGAAGTTGCAAAAAAGAACACAAGACTTACTATGATCTTGAAGGAGAAGAAGTTCAAAGAGACACTAGTGGAACTACATATGTGGCCCTAGAGGAGCAAAAGTAGTAGGGAACACTATGGGAGAACATGAAACAATGAAGGGCAATGAGGGGAATCAACACAGAGGGGGGCATGAAATGGCACAAGTACCAGAAGAAGAGCACCAACTCCAATCTGGACAGGAGGCAGAAACTGCTTCAGATTCAAACAGACTGCTACAGATGGCGGAGGGGAGAAGGCCGGGGAAGGGGGGGGTAGCGCAATGCTTACTGCACCAACATGGCAAAACAGAAGAACATGATAGCCAAAAAGTTAAGTAACTAAAATGGTGCAGGTTTAGATGACCAACAAATACTGCTTGAAAGGCAGCAAGTAAAAGAAAGGTGTTTGCAATAAATGACTTATGTGACCAGTGTGTGCAACACAGTACAAAACAAATATGGAAGTACGAAGGAGAAGCTAACTCTAAGTAAATATTTCTTCTGAATATGGTAATAAATATCTAACAGTACAGAATAACTGCTATCACTCATGATGGACCTTAAGGCTAGGAACTTCATGCTTGTAGTAATATTTTAGAAATGTGAGTGGCACACAGATGTCCAGTCAACAGACCAGGAAGTAAGTTCTAGGTCAGAGAACCAGGTCTCCTTCTCCATCCTCCAAATTCTTTGCATAATACTTTCTGTATATCTAGCATTGCAAAATCAACCAAAGAACAGAGTTTGTAATACATGGCAAATAAAGTGCTATGAACTGGCCTAAATTCCAACTTGCAGCCTCAAACAGTTGTCCAGAATGTTAAAATAATTTTAAGATAGCTTGTTCTCAGCAAAAACATATCTGCATTTTTTCAAGCCACTATCTGTTTCATAATGTAACTTACTGGTATAATTCCAAGCTGCATAAACAAACAGGTCACATCCAGTACTAAAAACAGGTATGTCATACGAATTACAAATGACTTTTCGCTCTTTTCTTTGGCATGGCTCTCTGAGGTCACACTCAGTTTGTTCCAGTGGCCTTCACCTTTCACTGCAAGGGTCTCTGAACTCATGGTGAGTTGATTACAGGTACTGTAATGTGCTAAAGAAAAGAAGAAAGACAGGTAACTATTTAACCAAGAAAGCAAACGCTACAGTAAACAAGTCTTAAAGTAAACAACACATTTCACTGCAAAAGTAACAGAGATATCACATTGATTGTCTTTTGTTATGGAATTGTGTAAAAAGTCAAAATAAATGCATTAAGCAAGCAATAATGTCCAACAGAGTGTGTGTTATTGTGGAAATAATGCAAACCCAGGGCTGTTCTGAGGCATGATGCCAGAGGTAGAGGGCCTCTACACCCATGGAAAGGCATTATTTCCACAATAACATAAACCCAGTTTGACATTTTTGTACGCAGAGAATGGGGCACCTTTTAATTTGCTTTGTATTTTTTTTATTACTATCTATATAGATTTTTTATATTTTGATGTAAAAGTAGTTCCATTGCCTAATGTTTCAGACTTACTATAGTATATATAACTGTCAATGAAGGAAGTATTTTACATCATACAAGTTATGCATGTATTCGATGTCCACACACACACGTTCAGAAGCATAGACAGGCAGGCGGACACGCACACACACACATACAACACACTGTACTTAATTAGGACAGATGACCTTTATATGGCAATATAAAAGAATATAACATGAGCAAACAGCAGGGAAAAAAAGAATAATTAAAGGAAAAAATAATGTTAATTTAGAAATGGTGGTGGGAAGGGGAAGACTACCAGGAAGACATAAGAGTCTTACATAAATAGGCCTCTGTAGGACCAGCAGAGCCCCCACCCCCATCTCAGATTTTGCTGCTTAATGACCAAGTGTCAACAATTTATTTTTAAAAGTTCCCTGCTAATTAGACTGCCTGTTGCAGCAAGTGCTGTCTCGGTTTCTCTCACACACGCAAATTCATTCACATGCATGCACTCACAGAAACACACTCGCTCAGTTTTATTTTCTATGTCACTTCCTTTTTTATGATCACTAAACAGCAAAGCACTGTTTAGCAACCATAAAAATGCAGTCTGTTTGCTTCTTAACTATTCCAGTTTCATGGCAGCTTAATATGATGCCATGAAGCAGTAGACTTGTTTTTCATCAGGCATTACCTGTAAATTAACACCCTGCTGGAGAACATTCTTTCTATAATCAGAGTAGCAATGTATAGGTCACACATTCTCTAAATATATTGTTAAAGCACACTTCTAAAGGAATATTTCAAGGTGCTAAATCATTTGTGATTGAGCAGCTGTTACTCTTTGAGGTAAGTGTGTAACAAGAACTCTTATGGGGATGCAGCAGGAGACAGGCGCAACTTTACTTTGGTAGGAGTTTTTACCAGGCAGGACACTATACTCAGTGAATCAAGCAATGTAAAAGCTAGACACTGGAAGGACAGATTCTATGTGAATCTGCTTGTGAGGACTAACAGAAGATTGACAGTCAAGTGGTAAAACAGCAAACTGAGAAGAGTGAAGTGCTTATGAAGTCAGGAGGCTGAACAGCCTTCTCATAGGCACTGCGTGTGCATTATGTAAGGAAGACGGAAAGTAAGAAATAGGAAGTTTACTGAACATTTAATGGGTTGGTACAATGATCAGGAACGTGGAATAGTCACATACTGGAGAAGTATGTGGAAGGATCTAAGGCTTCAGGCTGGGGGCCAACCATACATCAGTGTGGAAGGAGGTGATAAATGCTGGACAGAAGGCTATGCATTAAAACAGATATTCTGTTAAACTAAACTGTGGAGGGAAGAACTATCACTGATGAGGAAGCCGAGTGAAAATAAGGCAGAGAGAGAATTGCAGAACAGAAGGAAATAAAGATTATAATGAAAGAAGATGTGGTTAGTAGTAAGTAGGTCAAGATGCCAAAATAACTGGTAAGAAAATGAGTTACCTGTTCACTGAATGTGCAAAGATAAAACACAACAAAAACAATGCTACACAAGCTGTAGACTGGAAATAGTTTTCTTGGGTTCAGGATTTACACAAAGAAGAAAGGAAATAATGTGGGAACAGTACAAATCTGACCATGTGTACATAGGAAGACATGACGACACAATGAAGAATTCTGATGACGAGGAAGGAAAGGAAGAGAGCATGATAAAATATTGTTCTTGAAGCTGAATGGAGAAACTTGGAATCTGTTTTGGGTGGCAATGGTTTTTGATTCACTAGATACAGGAAAAGAAAGGAGGATGACAGTCTCAGAAGTAGAATTAGTTAAAAATACAAAGAACAAAAGAACTATGGTAAAGGGACATCTAATTCTCCAAGCAGCAAAAGTCAACTGACCTGTACCTAGAGGAAGAGGCTATGCCAGTGTAATCAGGATATAAGTACGACATATCCTCATCAATGCAGATGGGCTGAGTCAGATTCAGGATAGGAAGTCAGTGCTAATTAACAGATCTATGGCAGTGTTTGGCTCAGTCTTTTGCACAGAAATATAAATACAGAGGACTGAGATTAAAGGCAATTTGACTCATACTACATATTACATACGAAACTACTTGGAATGACTACTGATGACCAACTAAAATTTGATTTTCACATACACCAAGCAATTAAGAAAACTAACCAAAAACTTGGCATACTTTACCACAACTTAAAATTCCTCTCTGCTGAATCTAGACACACCCTAGCCCAAGCCTATCTCCTTCCAAGCCTCCTCTATGGATCACCAGTCCTCACCAACCTTAAATCCTGCCTACTCTTCAAGCCAGAGCAAACCTATAATAAAACTGTCAAATTTGCAGCCAGCTTTCCTAATCCTTCCCACCATTGCATAGCCCTCCATAAGCTACTGTGACTTGAATTTTCCCACCATCTAAAACTATCGAAACTGATCTCATACTTAATAAACCCACTGCCTGTCCCTCTCTCACCAATCTAGTTACCTTCTATCCCTCCCCCCCTCGTCCTCTCTGGAGTTCTGAGAAACGTTTCTAGAAACATGTACACCCAAAATGAACATTGGTGATCTCCTTTACGTACACCCAAAATGAACATTGGTAATCTCCTTTACAAATCGTCTATAATGAAAATCTGGAACAACCTCCCCTCAAACTTGAGAAACATCACACAAACAAACAGCTTCAGAAAAGAACTAAAACACTTCTTCCAGAAAAATTGGACCTGCCCCTGTCAGGATCCTACCTGATCATTCTCTGCCTTGCCAAATATATATAATCTCAAAAATGTTCCTGACTGCAAATTGCCTACTCCTCTTAGTACTTGTTCTCAAATCTTATGTATTTTCTATATCTTTCTATAAGATCTCTGTTTATGTTTACAATTATGCTGTATTTTTTAATTCCCTAATTTGTATCATAATGTAAATAAAAATTATTGTTGGAGCATTTCTTCTCGGGTCTCCTCTGAAAATGAGCATGGGCTCAGTTGGACTAACCCAGTTAACAAATATGAAATAAATAAATAAATAAATACTATGAATGGGTGAGTGAGAGGAACCAAAGGCGATGAAGATCTGAAGAAGATTACCAAGGAAGAAGTGAAAACTGAAATGAAGTACTGCATCAAAGATTAAGGAAATGTTAGATGAGGACACATCAACCTGTCTTAACTTAGTGAGAAGGATGTGCTGAAGAGGGAAAAAGGATAAATAAAGCTGACAAGTGTGGCGGGCGAGAAAACTGCTTTCAAGCCAAACCCATCAAAGAAGTAGTGGAAAAAGGAATAAATTCCCATAGCAGAAGAATTTAAAAATTATCAGAATAGTAGGCAACCAGCAAATCAAACTACAGGGAAAGGAGGTACAGATTTGTTAACTGAACCTATGAAAGAATAAACCAATAAAATTGAAAACAAGAAAGCATAAATCAACATAAAAAATGTAGAAATTTGAGAAAAATGACTACGAGTGTAAGAGGTCAATTTGAGAAGACAATCAGCCTGGCTAAAATGGAGTTAATGGAATTGATAAACAAAAAACACAAAATATGACTCAAGACAAGAAGATGGAGAAAGGTGAGAAACATAACTATAAGCAGGTCAGGGCATGCAAAGAAAAGGTCAGAAAAATGGGACCTTTATAAGAGATGGACAAACATGTGACAGATGAACAAAACAAATTCTACGCTATGTTAAACAGTGTACCACAAATTCAAGTGATAGAATAGTACTGTTAAAAGGGAGTGTGGGTATGGTGGTGGTGGTGGTGGGGGGGGGGGGGTAAAGCCTAAGAATGCTAGAGACTAGACAGAAGTAAACTAATTTTTATGTCACGGTAGATCTGGACAACAACAAATAGCTGGGAATGTGAAAAGGAAATAAAGCAGAGAAAGACTCATGGCGCTTTGAATATGTAAGCTGTTGGAATATTCGGATATGGTGCTCCAAAGATTCAAAAACATTTGGCAGCCATGTTCAATGAACAGTCTTCACCTTCAAAAATAAATTACTATTCTAGGACAGGAGGATTTTAACAGAAGTCACTTAACACCTAGGTCAGATTTGCTGATAGCCGGCTTTAGGTACCAGTGAACCCTGCGGTTGCTGGGGGCCCCAGCAACAGCAAGTTATTTTATCTTGATATTTTGCAACATGACTGTAGAACCAACAAAAACTAGTACAGCAATCTTATACATTTAATAAATCAGGTGAGTAATAACTCATTTATATATCCTTTAAAATTCAAAGATTGCTCTAGTTATGGTAACCGTGTTTTATCAAGTAACAGGCTTCATAATTCCAATAAATATTTTACCACCGACATACTACCCCTGCTTTAGTTAAACCAAGCTGGTGGGCATTCTCTCCACTAAAACTAGCAACATACCCAGCTTTAGTTGCCTGCAATACCTGTGGCTACAGGAGCCCCCCTAAGTCATCCTTGACTGTGCGGGGCCCCATAAAAACTGCTACTGGTTGGGGAAAAAAAATATTAATTTCCTGGTTACATTCTAAGGAACAGGGCTGTAATATGACCTTGTTGGGGTAAAGCTGATACTGAACATGAGCAAGGTAAGCACTAGAGAGATCAACAGCCCAGAGTGACTGATCTCAGTGCAAACCTTGGATTTTAAGAAGAGTTAATTCTTCCGATCTTCAATGGTTTTCTCTTTCACGGGAATTTTATAAATGCTGGAAGAACCAGATACTATAACTCAATTTCTTTGCTGAAGAATTCTGGACAAAGCCAAAAATAATAGCAGAATAAAGGCTCAAAATCAAAAATGCGTTTTAAATATTACTCAAATTCACTTAAAAAGTTAATAGAATAACACCTTTTGCATCAACATGGATTTTCTGGACAATAAGAAGTAGAATTATTGACTATCTGCAATCCTGAATGATTTACCAGCAAATCAAACTTTTTATGAAGGAAAGAGCAAAATTATGAGCATAATCAGGGAAGGTCTGTGAAATCAGGGGTAGTGACACGTATGCATTACTGCTCACTGAGGTAAACAAGTGACTTAGCCCTGCTGTTGTTTGATGACTGCTACACAGAGTCACTGATCTGGTGTGGCAGTACCAGTGTTGCACAATGTATTTCTATTTGCTGAAATATGTACAAAACTAGTATTGCTATAGCTTATGCACAAATGTGTGTGTGTGGGGGGGGGGGTGAGAGAGAGGGAGTGTGTGTGTGTGTGTGTGTGTGTGTGTGTGTGTATGTGTGTGTGTGTGAGAGAGAGAGTGAGGGAGGGAAAGAGTGAGTGAGTGTGTGTGTGTGTGTGTGTGTGTGTGTGTGTGTGTGTGTGTGTGTGTGTGTGTGTGTGTGTGTGTGTGTGTAAAAAGTACACAACCAATAATGCCAGGACACATACTGCAGCTAACAATTAATTACATTTCAAAAGTAAGACATAAAATATATTCCAGAACATTCAGCCACTTAGATCTTCCAGGAGTCTGGTGGCCCCCATTCCCCAGACTATATAAATGGATATAGGGAGAACACTTAATCACCCTTTACTGTGTGGGAACCCTCAAAAACTGTTGCTGGTTGGGGAAAAATGAGGAGAAAAAAAATTAATTTTCTGATTACACTCTTTACCCTGGGCAGGGTTGTGATATGCCCCTCTTAGGATAAAGCTGATGATGGACTCTGCTCTCAATTGCACCCATTCTAAAACTATCCCAACTTAGATGTGCGTATACAGAAATCTGCTGTACGTTATGTGAGGGACTGGGGATTGTGTGGTTATTACTTCTTTAATTTTTATCACAGTCAAACCTTAGAGGAGGTCATTATAGCTTGTGTATGGGCTGAGGCCAGTGTGGTCATAGTTTCTTTTACTTTTCTAATAGGCCTCAAAGATGTACAAAGAAGGTTACTATAGCTTCTGTAGGGACAGTCCACTGTCTAGGAGCAAGAAAGTAGAATAAGTTATTGTAATTATTATGTTTTCACTTTCCTCACAATTGCATATCAGGCACATATATAGGAGACTTCCTTTGGGGGGTTGGGGCGAGAAGTGACTAGGCATGCTATGTATGCCAGCAGACACTTGAAATACATGACTATGGCAATTTGAACTTCTACTTTCATCCCAATTTAACACCAGAGGGATGCATAGGCAATGACTTTTTTGTGGGGGGGGGGGGTTAGATGGGTAGGCAGTATTCCCAGATAGGACCTGTGTACCTTCGAAACCAAAAAAAACTGAAGAAACTAAAAAAAAAACTCCAAACCAATGAATATCAAAATCCAGAGCAGAGGAGAAAGGCGAACCAGTTCAACTGTAGCTCACTGCCAAATTTATTCAAAATAAAAGATGAAAAACATATGAGATCAAGCGCTTTCGCCTGGATCAGTACCAGGCTTTTTCAAGATGAGTTTGCACTCACAAAAACACAAGTTTATATACTACAAGTAATGATATCACATGATCAAATGTGTTAACAGCTTAATTGATAGGCAAATAAATTAATAGGCAAATACATTGTTAATTAGTAACATAGTGCAAACAGAACCACTGAGCCATGCTTTTAAAAATTGTAAGCCATGCAATGATAAAAACACTTCTGTGGAACAGTAAAATGTTAAAAAGCATTAAGAACCATTAATCAACATTAAAAAAACATTAAAAAGCATTGATACATCATTAATCAATCCTGGAAATCTTTTTAGAAAATCTATGTTAAAATGGGTAAATAAATAAATAGAACCTATAAAATCACAGTGTGTGTGTTCAATACACTTTGTGCAAAAAATGCCTACAAAAAGTGGTGAAATTTGTTAGATAATAAATAAATAAAACTGTCTGTTGTATAAAATAGACTCAGCCATAAAAACTGTAGTTTTATAAATTATAATTTTATAATTTATAATTTAGCCCTTCTTAATTTAAGGACACTAGCAATGCTGACGCTGTCATTCAGGCCTGAGGGTTTTGTGGCATTCAGTTTGAGTTGCCACAACAGCTCCTTATACTCAAGCCGGGCCTCCCAGTCCCCTCCTCTACTGTCCTGCAGAACTTGCTCTAAAACCATAAATCTCAACTGCATGTTGGGACATGTGCCAAGATGTTTATAGAAAGCATCAGTGTCCTTCTTTTTAGAAATTTCATATAAATGCTCGTAAATCCTTCTTCTAAGGGTTCTCTCGGTTTTACCCACATAGAAACTACAGCATTGTATACAAAAACCCAAATACACAACACCCTTCACCCCACAGTTATAGTGATGTTCAGCCCTAAATTTAAATTTTCTTGATGGGATGAATTCCCAGGTAGAACAGTCCATTTTAAGATTTTGGCCTATTCTGAAACAGCATGAAGAGCTCAAGCAAATAATCAATGAGCATCCCTCTTTTGTTAGAAGGAAGGACAGGAATCTCAAAGGGTTATTTGAAGGGAAACCTAGAGTAGGTGGGAAGCGAATTTGCCCTAAACCTGGGACCTACAGTTGCGGAGCATGCAAGCAGTGCACCTATGTGGCAAACGACAGTGTATTATTCATCCCATCAAGAAAATTTAAATTTAGGGCTGAACATCACTATAACTGTGGGGTGAAGGGTGTTGTGTATTTGGGTTTTTGTATACAATGCTGTAGTTTCTATGTGGGTAAAACCGAGAGAACCCTTAGAAGAAGGATTTACGAGCATTTATATGAAATTTCTAAAAAGAAGGACACTGATGCTTTCTATAAACATCTTGGCACATGTCCCAACATGCAGTTGAGATTTATGGTTTTAGAGCAAGTTCTGCAGGACAGTAGAGGAGGGGACTGGGAGGCCCGGCTTGAGTATAAGGAGCTGTTGTGGCAACTCAAACTGAATGCCACAAAACCCTCAGGCCTGAATGACAGCGTCAGCATTGCTAGTGTCCTTAAATTAAGAAGGGCCAAATTATTAATTATAAAATTACAATTCACAAAACTACAGTTTTTATGGCTGAGTCTATTTTACACAACAGACAGTTTTATTTATTTATTATCTAACAAATTTCACCACTTTTTGTAGGCATTTTTTTGCACAAAGTGTATTGAACACACACACTGTGATTTTATAGGTTCTATTTATTTATTTACCCATTTTAACATAGATTTTCTAAAAAGATTTCCAGGATTGATTAATGATGTATCAATGCTTTTTAATGTTGATTAATGGTTCTTAATGCTTTTTAACATTTTACTGTTCCACAGAAGTGTTTTTATCATTGCATGGCTTACAATTTTTAAAAGCATGGCTCAGTGGTTCTGTGTGCACTAGGTTATTAATTAACAATGTATTTGCCTATTAATTTATTTGCCTATCAATTAAGCTGTTAACACATTTGATCATGTGATATTATTACTTGTAGTATATAAACTTGTGTTTTTGTGAGTGCAAACTCATCTTGAAAAAGCCTGGTACTGATCCAGGCGAAAGCGCTTGATCTCATATGTTTTTCGTCTTTTATTTTGAATAAATTTGGCAGTGAGCTACAGTTGAACTGGTTCACCTGTGTACCTTCGCAACAATTGGCTTGTTAGTTTATTGTGAGCTACTATTTTGTCAGCTTTGAAGATTAAGCTTTGTGCACAACTTATGTCTTCATTGAAAGGAAAAAAAAAAGACTGAAATTCTTCTCTTATCCATGATTTTTCTTTAGGCCACCACTGGATTAAAAGGTTGGGAAATACTCCAAAATGTAACCCACAGCATCTAGAACCCTATGACTTATTGGGCCCTGGCTTGTTCGAGTTATTTCCTAAATATTTATTACTGTGCTGTCTTGATCAGGGAAGGTGTGTTGAAAGGATGCAAGGAAAACTAAAGCTGAACAGCATCACTGAATTTATTTCCTTAATCGTAATTTCAGTTTAAGCCATCATTAGATGAAAAGGTTGTGAAAACAGAAAAAAGAACTTTAAAATGCACTTATGAGCATATAGAAAGTTATGGCTTCTTGAAAAATAAGGCAAAAATGTGAGAAAAGGAAGAAAAAGCAATGTTCATAGTACAGGGATCCCAAGATGGGGGAACAGAGGGGAGGACTGGAGTGTGTGTGTGTGTGTGTGTGTGTGTGTGTGTGTGTGTGTGTGTGTGTGTGTGTGTGTGTGTGTGTGTCTGATATAGAGGACCTATGACGCCACTTCACCTAAGTCCAGACCTGTACAAAGGATTGTGGTCATGTATCATTGCTGCATCTAAATGCCAGTAACTGTAACTGTCCCTCTGTGAGATGGGCCAACATAGTATTGTACACAGGGCTGTAAGAGCATTGCTGCTGCAGGTCAGTCTGTGTGTACTACTCCTAAAAGTTTGCAGCATGAACTAAAAGGTTGCTTAGGAGGGGTAATAGTAACAGGGTGATACTTAGACCAGACCTGCTTACAGGTTCCCCAACTTGACATTTGCCGGGGGCCCCAAAAATGCTAACACCTGCCCTACATATGCTAAACTCCAGTATCATTACAATCCTGGGGAAAGTTATGGAAAAGGGTTATGTAGGGTTGGGCCACAGGGTTCCTGAATGGTAATTATCTGGCACATGGGCTAGGCAATGCCATACCTTCAAATAGATAATGTCCTGGAAATTCGACTTATTTTCTGACAAACTCCCTAAAAAAGTTAGACAAAATAAGTATTATGTATGAGGTAAATCTGGATTAAGCTACAATTTCACAATCTGCATTAAAGGAGGTTAGTGAGGAAAAGTACGTAAACCCTAGGGCAGAGCACCAAGCGTACATCCCCTCCTCCCAAATGGTGAGGCAGATAGGAAAATGGCTAACCAAACTCAGATGGTGAGAGTTAAGGGGTTACTACAAAGAAAAAACAGGCAATTTAACAAGGCTCTATGCTAGAAACAGTCCAGTTTAACACAATCAGATACTGCACTGGGATTGAAGAAAAGGGCAAACTAATCATGGATGAAACCAGAAACAGAGTGGAACTCCAAAGGGAGTGACAATCTCTGCTGAAATTTGACATAAACTGCATGGTAGGTAAGAATCAGTATTTGTGTATGTATATAAAAATTTCCATACTGCCATTTTCCAGTCCTTAGCATGTGTAACCACGTTTTTGTTGTGCATCTCTGTGGATAAAGTGTGTGTTTTTTTACTTGTTCTTTTAATGCAAAAAAGTACAAAATGAGGCACTCTGGGGAGAAAGAGAAAAAATCTAGGAAAGATGCACATGCCAGGAGGTGTAGCATTATAATCACTCATAAGTCGGATAACAAAAAGCAGTGAAAACATGAAGTGGTGAACACCAACAAACGGTGCTGTGTAATAAGGGCAATGGTCTTGGAATATGGTGCTCTTCTACTGCAGAGGTCACTGGCAAGGACACATCAGTTATGGGAGGTAAAGTGTCAAGATCTGGTGGTTGCATAGAAAAAGGGAAATAAACATGGCTGAAAGTTACCAAATGCCAGGAAAATGGAGGGTCTGCTACTTAGTTTAAGACTCTGAGCTTGACATGTAGGTAGCAGAAAAGGGAAAAGAAAAGTGCAGTTCTGACATGAAATTGCTGAACAAGCAGGGTACAAATGGAAGTGACACAGTTAAACACGAAGTAAAGGATGAGAATCAGATGTATGGAAATGAACGTAGATAAGATCTAAAGCAGAAAAAAAATGACAGGATACCGAGTCTCAGGGCACTTGTTTGGAGTACAGGTAAAGCATAGATCAGCAAAGTGAAGTACAAGGAAGCTTGTGATAGACAAAAGGAGACGTGGTAGGGGAGATGTAGCTGTACTGTAGCTAATGGAGACGTGGTAGGGATGATGTAGCTGTACTGTAGCTAATGGAGACGTGGTAGGGATGATGTAGCTGTACTGTAGCTAATGGAGACGTGGTAGGGATGATGTAGCTGTACTGTAGCTAATGGACTTGCACACAGTTTCCTTCCATCTAAATTTTCTATAAAATTATGCTGGCATATCACACATGCTCTTAAATGTGTATATTAAAATGTCAGCCACCTACTTTTTTTATAGTAACATCTACTGTAATTAACAGTGATGTTTCTCCAGTACTGACATTTACAATTTTCCACATTAAATCTGCAGTACTTGTATTCTACGAGTAACCAATTAATTCTCATTTAATGAGAGTGCCCTTCATTCTTTTCCAGTTTAGGCTCTTGCTAGCATTACTCAATGACAGGGAAGGATTAAACATAACTAGAGGGACATATCAGGTCAAAGTATTACGAATGATACAGGGTCTTTCTCTCTATAAAAGTAGGAGAGAAGCTCCTGAAACCACCACTAAATTACCAAAATCAAAGCTTATATAATGGAGTGCTACCGTTCCATCATTCCTGTCTTTAAGTAACAGGTTGCAAAAGGTCTGTTTTTCCCATTACTCTACAGTTACCACTTACAAAAAATAAACAGAAAATGTGGGTTGTGCATGAACAAAACAAGATATCATAATACAGCTAATTGCAGAATCACCTCTATGTTGCCCGTGGCTCTTACCTCTTACGTAACCAGTACGGAGTCCATATGTATTCAGCTAGAAACCATTCTCATAGGATAATTTAATTATCTCACCATCAAGTGGGAGACTTGTACACTCTCAAACATGTATGCCCAGAGATTTTTCGACTTCATAAATATAAACGCCCTGGACCAGTTTTCCACACACCAACCAGAGGACAAAAATCCTGGACTTAGTCCTTACCATTTTGGGACAGCCCTGCTCCCTACCTATTATACCCTCCTCCCAGACTACAAGTCAGTCACATTAAGACTGAAGCCAGAAGCATCCTCCAATATCTCAGTATTAAGACACTATACAAAGGCTTACTCTACTAACTTTGAGGGATGACCTGACTAATTCAAAAACTCCTTCCCACCCTGATGACTCCAGTGCTTATGCAAAATCCTTTATGGTTAAGTTCTATGCATGTGCAAAAGATGTCTGTATGTGCATCTATCTATATATGTGTGTGTGTATATGTGTGTATATATATATATATATATATATATATATATATATATATATATATATATTACATACATGCACACACACACACACACACACACACACACACACACACACACACACATTCAGAGAAACACACACATATATATATATATATATATATATATATATACACACATGCATACATATTCAGAGAGAGAGACATACACACACAATATATATATGACACGCGGTGGTGATGCTGTGGTAACGTTGTCGCCTCACAGTAAGACGCTGTCCGGTTCGATTCTCAGCTAGAGCGTCTTCTGCATGGAGACATGCGTGAATGGGCTTACCTTCGTTGAAGGTTGTACGTCAGGGCTGGTAACTCGGCACATAAAAATAAACTACCAATCATTAGCAGACCGGAGTTCCACTGTGGCGACCCCTAACCGGGAAAAGCCGAAAGACCCAACAACAACATACATATTGAGAGAGACACACACACACACACACACACACACACACACACACACACACACACACACTGGACCTGTCCCCCCCAGAGATAAACAATGCAAAAATCTAAAAATAACCCCTATGGTGGCACCCTAATACAAACAAGCTCTATAACAAAAGAAAAAACATCTAATTGCATGAAAAAATAAATCTAACTCTCATAAAACCAAAAACATTCTTGCTAAATTAAACAAGGAGCTCTGAATCCTGATGAAATCAGACAAAGCCAGATGTGAGATAAAACAGCCACCCACGTGAAAGATAACCACAAAGCCTTCTTTAACTATGCTAGAAATCTCAGAAACGATGCCCAGCAATATGCACAGCTAATATTTAACAATACCACAAACTCTTGGACTTTGCCAATCTACTAGCAGTCAAATTCAGCTCCAATTTCACCCCCCAATATTCTCAAATCATATACCCACATCTACCCCTCCCTTATCAAATCTCCCAAGAACAAGCTATTAAGGCACTATCTAAGCCAAAGAACACTACATCCATGTAGCTGGGCAACATGCCAGGCTGCCTACTAGCTAGCTTGAAACATGGAAAGTAAGAACCCCTGCAGAGGGTATTCAATGTTAGTCTTAAAACCGGCTTTGTGCTGCACAAGTGAAAAACGGAAGTACTAATTCCCTTGCACAATGGTGTGGCTGCAACAGACCTGGGAAATTACAGACCCATAACCCTGAACAGCCTCATCTGCAAGACTATGGAAAGGAACATTAGGGAACTAAAAATGGACACTAGTGACCTTCAGACTCTTCACCCAACACAGTCTGGATTTGTCAATAACAGGTCCTCCTACTTAACCTGGTTGACTTCTTCAAAAATGTCAGTGAGGCAATGGAAAGGGCAAATTTGTATACACCAACTACCTGAACCTCACAAAGACATTTAACACTATCACACACACAGGCATCACAGATAAACTCTCCAAGCTAAATGTCAATCCATGTGTAACTTGCTGGATAGCAAACTGGCTCACAAATGGAACACAGGTAGTAAGGATGAGTAGCCCTGTCTCCAGCAAAAGATCTCTCAGTAGTGGTGTGTTCCAGTATTCAGTCCCTGGGCCTCTTCTCTTAGGCATTTACTTCTCTGAAGTCAAAGTTAATGTTGACTCTCCAGAATACACCATCATCCTACAACAGAGCCTGCCTCAAAAAACATTTGTTGCCAAAAACATTGACTGAAACTAAATGAAAAGAAGTGTATAACCATATGGTTTGGCAAGCATGACTTCCTTTGTAACTATCACATTAACACCCCCTGGAAACTGATTCTGTCATTAGACATCTGGGAACCTATGTTAACAAGGAGCTGGATCTGGGAAGCTATGTTGAAAAGGAACGTTTCTTTGATCCTCAAATATCCACTACTGTAAGAAAGGCCATTCTGAATGAACAGCGTATATTGATGGGTATGTATCCAGATCCAGGGACAAAATTGTTCCTCGGCACTCATTAGGCTAATCATTTTAAGACACCATTATTGAATTATCATTTGTGACATAGGCACACTTACATAAAGAAAACAAACCATGTTAACTTGTTCACAGTTGCAAACATCATATATATTTGTACAATATAATCAATCCAAAATTACAAAAACTGGTCAAAGTCTGCCTTCCCATAAACCTCATTCCTCTTCCAAAAACTTTTACCAAATGCTTTGTTCCCACAATTTCCATGTTTTTCTGTGTAATTTGCTCCTACTCCTGTCTAAAGCTCCCATTTCCAGTTCTCTTACCTCTCTTACAGTACTCACTACTTCAAATACAGTTGATTTAGACTGATTTCCATTTTCTAGTAATAGATTTTGGCAGCCACCAGAAGTTTATATAAGGCCTTATTAGGTCTAAACAGTTCAGATACTGTATCCCCGTTCACAAAAAAAAACTTTCTTAGTTACATCCATTTGCTCAGCCAGCATTTCTGATACAGTATTCTGCAGGGAACTTTTCAAGTCTACCAACTCGTCACACTCCCAAAACAAATTTTTCCAGTTATCTCTTGCTTCTCCATTACATCTCCAACATTTGCTATCAACCCAAGGAAAAAATCATTGCACTCTGTTTGAGGTATACAAGTACCTATGGAAAAACTTCCAATTGAAAATCCTAAATCTTTTAGACTTTGTTGTATACCGGGAAAACATGTGTGTGGATCCCAAATGTTTCTTTGTGAATTGCTTATCCAACCTCTCTTCCCAATCTTTTCAAACCTCCTCTGATTGATTCCTGTAGTTATCATGCAATATTTTATATGCCCTACTAATTATCCCTATTTTAACAGCAGCTTCTGTTCTAGATTCAAATAAAAACTCTACCAGTGCAGGTCTTTCAATTAGGATCCCATAGCCCTTTCTCTTTGCCTGTACTCCGATATCAATCCTTGACAGGGAAGGCAGTCTCTAGCTTGCAGTCCAAATGTCTTCTTGGTCTCTTCCTATTCAATTGCCTTTCCCTCTGTAATTTGCTCCCAATACCTTGTTTCCTTTGCCAGTTTCCTCCTGTAAATTCCGTCCTCCTCTTGCCTATTCACTGAACTTTTAATACTGGAACTCTTATAATACTTTCTGCTACTTTATGAATATAATATTCTGCATGACTGTTATTATTCTCTGAGGATTTGCATCCAAAATCCTACACTCTCCTTATTTCTTGGATTTCCTCTGTTTCATCATCGTTACTTTATATTCTGAAATGTAGCTTTCTGCTTATGTTATGTATGTAGGCCTTAACTGTCTAGCTCTAAAATATCCCTTCAAATCAGGTAATCCTAAACCACCTTGTTCTATTGAAGGGATCAGCTTATCCCATTTGACTCTTGCCCTCCCCTCCCAGATAAAACCCTGCAACACTTTTATTAATTGCTGTCCACAACCTCTCCTCTGGTTGACAAAAACGTGCCTGACCTATGTATAAACTTAAAGGGACTAAAAACATTTTACTGCATGTATCTTGATAGCCATATCCATAGGCAAGAGTGTCTAGTTTCTCAGTTTTAGTACTATCTTTTCTTTAGTTCTTCCCAGATATCCTTAGCTTCTATAACAGAAACATTTTAACCCATACTCCTAAATACTTAATTTTATCAGGTCCCCATAAATATGTGTGGGTACATAGTTTACAGCTACAGCCTTTGCTTTATCTTCATTAATTTTACATCCTGAAAAAAACTGAAACTGTCTCAGAATGTTCCACAACACTGAGATGCCCTTTTCTGGTTTTAGAAGGTACAAAATAATGTTTGTTGTTGGTCTTTCGGCTTTTCCCGGTTAGGGGTCGCCACAGCGGAACTCTGGTCCGCTAATGATTGGCAGTAGATTTTCACGAACGCCGAGGTGCCAGCTCGACGTTCAACCTTCAATGAAGGCACGCCCATTTACGCATGTCTTTCGAACGCCCACCCAACTGCGGAAAGGACATGCAGATTCCACACAGAAGGCACTCCCCGCACTCCAGCCGAGAATCGAACGGGAGAACTTCTTGCTGTGAGGTAACAATGCTACCACTGCACCACCGCGGATATATATATAAGGTACAAAATAATATTGTCTGCAAATAAAGCCAACTTTTTTTGATTACCATACACACTGCATCCATGAATTTCTGAGTCCCGTATTTTCTTTGCCAGTGATTGTAAATATAATGAAAACAAAGGGGAAAGAGGACACCCCTGCCTGGTTCCTCTATTCAAACACAATTTATCACACAGGAACCCTCCCACCTTTGATTTTTTATTTCAATCCCTCATATACCCTATTAAATAACCTTATTATTGTATAGGAAAATGCAAAGGCTTCCATTACCCTACTACCAGCTTAGTCTGTCGAATGCTTTCTCTGATTAAAACCCACCAACAGCAGTATTTTCTTACATTTTGCTTCCCACTGAATCATCATTGTTCTATTAATGTTGTCAGATGTTTGCCTGCCCTCCACAAAACCCCACTGATCCAGATCTATCAATTTTGACAACACCTTTGCAATTCTTCTACCCATTATAGGCACATGCTTTATTAATCATGGTTTAAAACTAAACTGGGCCTACATGAAGCTGGATCTGATGGGTCTTTAGTGTCTTTAGGTGTTTCAGCCACCACAGCTTTTTTTCCAGGATATTGGTGTTATCCCTCCTTTTTAAATGCCCTTAAACAAAATCTTCCAGATCTTTATCACTTTCTTCCCTCCTAACTTTTAAATTTCTACAGGAATACCATCTATTCTAGCAGACTTTCCAGCAGATTGCTTATACATCACTGCTATTTTCTCATTCCATCCTACCTTAAGTGTTGAGTCTTAGCCACCTCTGACATTGGCATATTTGTCTTCCATAAATATCTCCATTTCTGCTTTTTCCTCGATTTCTACATTTCTCTGCTTTATACAAAATTTTATAAAATCTCTGAAATATCTCTCTAATACCTCTACAGGATTTCTGGTTATTTTTTCTTGTTACAGGCTCCCAAATTATGACAACAACCCTTTTTACTTTCTGGTGCCCAAGTCATTGTGCTGAAAGCTTTTGTTCTGTGGAGCTTCATCAAAAGCAGTTGCTTAACAGCAATCTTTCTCAGCTCATGCATTTTATCCAGGTACTCCCTTATTTTCTCTTTAGCACTCTGCAGTTGTGCTTCTTGTTCTGTGAGATTCCCCTTATTCTGCAATACTTTAACATTTGTAAGCATCTTTAAATAATTCTTGTTACTTCTTAACCATCTCTCGTTTTCTTTTATTTTTATCCTGTTTTTACCTCTCAACCTCTTAGAGCAAAACTGGACAAAGCCTAAAATGATAGGGGGGATAGATTTTTAAATATTGCTCTTACAAACTTAGAAAGTTGATAGAATAATAGGTTTTTCATTAGCATGTATTTTCTGAAGGATGTGGAGTCTTAAAGTCAAATGTTTGCCATTATTTAATTACTTCAATCCTCAGTTATTTGCCAGAAAAGTACAGATTTTAGGAGGAACACACCAAAAATATGAGGCAAAAATCTGGACATTCTGTGAAAATCTGTACAATTGAGAGGTATTAAACTCCACTTTCATTTTATCCCATTCATTAGCTATAACTTTTAAAGTACTCTGTGTCTTCTCTAATAACTCCCAAACAACTTCCACTACCCATTCCTTAAATTCCACTCTTAACAGGTAGTTGGGGAAGCACCACGTTTTCATTTTTATTTCAATTCCCTGCATTTGTTTATTTTAGTTATTACTGGTACATGATCTGAAACAATTATTGGACATGTGCTAAAGCTCTCAATTAAATGCACATGTTCCTGTGAAATATAATTTATGTCTAGTCTAGTCCAGTTATTGTACCGTGGGGAATAAAATGTAAATTTGCTCAGAGTTCCTACTACCAAATTCACTCCTTCCACATCAAATGTCTTCATAAATGAATTCAGAAATCTACCCTATTTTGCTATATATTCCCTTGTAGGTGCCCCCCATACACCCTTGTTACTGCAGGTCAAATGCTAGTCCCATCTATAAGTAATATTCACTGCTGAAAGCTGATCATTTCTCCCAACATTTTCTTTGGCTCCACAATAGCAGCTTTACATGGAATATAACTACAAACCAGCATAATCATCTTCCCTTGCCAATACCCCTTAACACCAAAAACCTGCCATTATTTTCTTTTTCTCTCTTCTATCACAACTGGAGCTCCTCTATTAATACAAGTACTCCCGTTTTCCTTTGTTCCTGACATTCTGCTGAATATCTATCCTGAAATCCTTTCTTTATCAAATTTAAATGCTCATTTTTTCAAAATGTATCTCCTCTAGTATTGTTCTTTGCACTCTGCATTTCTTAATATAATTCAGTGTTCTTTCCTTTTTGACCATACCTCTAAGACCATTCACATTCCATGACAATATGCTAAGTGTCAGCATTATGATAAGAAGTTATTATCCCGCCTATTACATAGGACAGCTTTTTAGATGCCTATGTCCAGCTTTTGTGATACATGCACCCACTAATGTTTTGCAGGTTAATCCTTCACACAGTTGTTTCTTGTCACCTCCATTTTAATTGTCACATTTTACAAGTCTTTTGTTTTAATGAAAACCCTAAAAATACCCTAACACCCCCAGAATCTGTTAACTTAGTACTACCACACAAAACTATGAACTCCTTCATATACGGACGTTTAACCCTCCTAGAAGGATCAATTTTCCTAACTAAACAGTTGCGGACACTAGCACTATCTGATCTAAATTTAAAGTTATCCATGCCAACTTGCATGTTACTGCTTGTGCTTCTTCTTCAAAAAGCAACAGACAGCAATTAGTATATCTTTAATCATCTCCCATATGTGAAAAACAACTTGTATGCTTTCATAAAACATTTACTTTTAGCCTTAAAAAAAGTGTTTTGAATTTTTATTGCCCTGTAATCAGCTTGTCTCAATGGAATCATAATAGAAAAATTAAAAATGTAGGCCTCAGCTGCTGACCCTTAAAGACATGATGAACATTTACTTCTAAAGGAAAGCTTTTCATTACATTCAGTGTTCCCTTATTTATTTGTTTTCACTTAAAACTTATTAGATTAAGCCAAGGCTCTTAATCTAAACATACACTTATGCAAAAGCAAGAAAACACATATCAGCCCTCTATATATTATGATTTGTGTACTTTTACATCCCAATCCCATCCCACACACTCAACAACCCAAGATTACAGCCTAATAATCACGCTTGCATCCAGCCTTTTTTTCTCCTTCTGCATTGTAATGCCTACATTTCTTAATAAGAAAACAGGGGAATGAAAGACATCTGTTTACTTTAGTATCTTCATCACACACAGAAAATTAAAATACTTTGCTATATAACATGGAATTTATATCATGAAAAGTTTAATACAAATAATGTTAAGAACAGAAACTGTTTCTTGCAGCTATCTTTTTCTTTCTTCCTTTCCCCTTAGTCACCTTCAAGCATTAAAGCCATGAAGTAAGCCAAACACCTTTCAATCCCTCAACACAAGTCCATTCTTTCCATTTTTTTCTTCTATAGCCATATTTCATAAATGCAATTGATGCTTTGTATTTTCACATTTATTCACTAATTTCTGTGTGTTGCTGGTCTTCTTTCTATTAATCTTCTTCAAATTCCAGACTCGGGATCAATTGCAAGGTACTCCCAATTCTTCTAGTCAACTCCTGTGCTTTTCTCCATCTTTCAAAACATTTTCCTTTGAAACGTTGGAAAAATCGCTCTGTGAGCTGTATTATCAGTAGAACGAGAAGCAGAGTCCCCTTCTCCTTAATGGTTCACTTTTTGTTGGACAAGCTTTTGCGCTTCCTCTTTAGGCTGTTCTGCATCAAAAACTGACTTTGATCCTTCAGAAAATAAATTTTGAAGACAGATGGATACAGCAGTTTGAATCTCATACCTGACTCTCGACATTCCTCAATTGTTTTTCTTCTGCTTGGTGAACAATGAATAATCAATCATTTTCCAAGCACCATCTCAAACTTTTAATACTTTGCCTTTTTACCACAGTTTTGACAGGATCAACTCTTTCTGTTGGTAGGACTGCACCTTTACTAAACACAAGTATTAGATGCTTTCTCATGCCAGGTTTGGAGCATACCCACAAGGTGCTCTTTCATATAACAAATCCTGCTGTGGAATACCAGTCCAGATGCTATTTGTGCCTTCATGAAATTAGTCTGTTCCTTCCAGTTTTTGTGTTGCAGCAGAAAATATCAGGTTTCCCCTGCAAGCTCTGTCCTGTGATCCTACCATTTTTTGAATCATTTCTTCTTGAGCAGTCTCATACTCAGCAAGCCTTTTCTTCATTTCAGCCTATGATTTTTGCAATTATCAATTCATCTGAACATCTGTTTAACGTCTCTTTCATTTTTTTTCAGCCTTTTATTTGAGTTGGTATACTCCTTCATTGTTTCATTTATTTTAATCAGCTCTGAGCATATTTTAGGCAAGTCTTCTCTTGCACCAAAGCTGGTGCTTGAACTGCTTTTTGCAGAACGGCTGTAGGATTCTTCACAGTCAGTGCTTTCTCTTTGCTTTTTCTAGTAATTTTTCTCTCAATCTCTCAAAGTTTCTTACTGATCTGGTACCCCAGCAATTTGCTTTCTCAGGTGAATTGCAGAGGTACCAGATCAGTAATAAACTGGTGGTGGTTGAACAGTTTGGCTTTTTTTTTTGGTGTCAGGGGAACAGCCCCCCACATGGGGGGGTGCACGGGAGCTTGCCTCACCTGTAGAAACATAGTAGAAAGTGTGTTTGTTTGTTAGGTGGTATTGTAGGTGGAGGTGATATTATTTACTTGTGCAATGTAGTTTTCAATGTTATGAAGTACACTTTCAATGTTTTGGGTTTTCAGTGTTTTGAATTTTCGATGTTATGGTCTCAATGTTAGGAAATTCAACGTTATGAAATTTCAAGGTTATGAAGTAGACCTCTATATATATATATATATATATATATATATATATATATATATATATTAAATATACATGCATATATAAACATTCACACATGTATACATACATACACACACACATATATATATATATAAACACACACACGTGTATATAAACATTCACACATGTATATATATGCATACATATGTGTGTGTATATATATATATATATATATATATATATATATATATATATATATATATACACACACACACACATATATATATATATGTATATATTATCTATATATATATATATATATATATATATATATATATACACACACACACACACACACATTATATATATATATATATGCACACACACTATATATATATATATATATATATATATATATATATACACACACACACACACACACACACACACACACACACACACACACACACACACATATACACACACATACATAAATGTAAGAATCCACAAACATGCTGTTCGGCAGTTAAAGATATGTACTTTGATAAAGAAAAAAACAAAGCGATTGCCAGGCTATCATAGAACTCTTCATTAATAAAAAGTAAAAACATAAAAACTTAAAATGGCAGGATAAGCGCTTTCAGGTTAAACCCTTCTTCAGATCTGCCATTAGAAGGTAAAATGAAGCATTTAATAGTTGAAACTAATAAATCAAATAGCTCCTTTCAGACGCTGCCTTTTAGTTGACCAATCAGTGTCTTCTGGATGACTCTACACCTCTTCAATGTGGATAGGTCCACACTAAAGTCAAATATCCATTAAAATTGTAGTTCTGTTATTCAACTAATCACACAGTATTGAAGCAGAATTTACTTTCATTAGACATAAGATTATGATTAGAAATAGTAAAAATAATAAAGATATAAATAATAAAAAAATTGTAAGAATAAATAGCCCAAACTTTTTAAAATGATCACAGTACATAATCAGTTCTTCTTCCAAAGTATTTTTAATCCTGAATGGGTTACAAACATCTAAGGAGTGTGTATATTCATAAAATGAATCAAGTATCTCAATTCTGGCATTGCCTATATTACATCCAATCATAGTTTCCTATGCAATTTACGCCCTTAAGGGTAGGTTTGAAATGTAAATTGGCATTTAGATCAGGTGTCCAGTATGCTTGTAGATCCACTATCCATCTCATTTCATGCTGCTCTGTTTGTACTTTGAATTCACCACCTTGAACATTTTCTTTTACTACTTGCAAGATGATACACAAAAATGAATGTCCTGAATTTAATGTCCTGAATTTTCAGAAATATGTTTACATAATGGACTCTTCACATCTACTAGTTAAATGTCGCTAATAAGCTTGGAAATACATTCCTTTAACTGTCCGTCAGTTCTACCCAAGTAAAATCATTGACAACAGACACATGTCACTATATATGTCACGTGCCATGTCTTGAAATCCGCATACTCATGACATCTGTAGCATCTACTAGAAACAGGATGGATAAACTCATTTTCCATTGAAATATATCTACAATTCAAACAAGACCTGCATGGAAACATGCCAATCGTACCTGAATAAACCTTGTCCATGACACTGTTTGTATAGCAAAGTTCTTATCGCTCTTGAAACTAAATGAAGGTTCATTGCCACCAATATCTTTGATGGTTGAGTCAAGTAGCAA
>NC_056751.1:382239199-382341699 GCF_019279795.1 Protopterus annectens | reverse complement strand
ACAGTCTCTCTTGTATGCAGGTTCTGCATACTACATCAGCTAATTTCCAGTGCCAAAGCTGGCTCACCATAAAAAGGTCCATGGAGATCAACGTTATACCCTAGAAAACAAACACAAAGTCTGGAACCCAGTGACACTCCTTGATCTGTACCCCATCAATGCTAAGACATGGAGCAAAAAAATAAATTAAGTTAAAAAATATATCTAGGTTGTTCTCCCAATCGTGGCACTGCTCCCCAGGGTGCCATGTCACTCCATCTCACCCTCAAAGTGACATAAAAAGGAGGAAAATTACAAAAAAGGCAGTTCCCCTTTATCCAACCCTAACTATGCTTCTACTGATTTCAGCTTCAGTCAGCTGCTTATTGTAAAGAATTTCTCATATTTCGGTTCTTAACTTTGCTGACCTTGTTGCTACATTACTTTAACCTTGTTGTACACATTCTACTGCAATGATACTCGCCTGTACTCTATAAATGTATTGCTGTACTTTTCCCTGGGTTGAGACTAAAACTGGTCATTGTGATCAGTGCTCTGCTTAAGCAAACAAATTAAAACACACACAACAAATAAAAAACACTATCATGTCATTTAAGTAGCTAAGATCACAATGGTTACAGAAAATGCCTTCAGTCTCAGGGACTGATTGTCAGCACTTCTAATGGGCTGAGTACACCTCTAACAGCTTGCCCATGGGAAGATTTCCCCTTTGCCTCACCCCTCCTATGTCGTTGTCTTAAAGCAAATGCTCAGAAGATTTAATACTTGTAGTCATACCTCTCTATTGTCCAGATTTTCACAGAATGTTCAGAGTTTTGTCTCATATTTTTCATCTGCACCCCTTAAAATGTGTGGTTCTCTGGCATGTCAGTTAGGACTGAATTCTCTAAATAATGACAGACATTTGAGTTTGACTTCATATTCTTTAGAAAATGCAGGGAAACACAAATACTTTTAATTTGGCAACTTTCTATGTTTATAAGACCAATATTTAAAACTCAACTCAATTTTTGTGCCTTTGTCCTCCATTATTCTTGGCTTTATCCAGATTTCTTGTTTTAAGAGTTTGAGATGTATGTTTATAATTATCTTTTAGTCTCCCTGTTATGTTTCCCTGCTTGTCTGACTTTCACTGTGCATTTGTCTAAATCTACAAGGTGTAGCCACATGTGAGAACAGCCAGCAATGATAAGGATTCCTAAAGCTATCACACTAGCATCAGAATTTTAAATATTAATGCACTGGTTGTAATAAATATGCTTATGTGATGAATCATTCGTCAATACAATATCAAAAGTCCTATGGTTTAGAAGCAAAAGAGCCATTTCTAAAATAAAAAAATACCCAAATGTAATCAAGACTGAGCTGATTTACTTTCAAGGTAAACAAAGTATCTTTGCAGTCTTTCCTATGTAACAAAGCAGCTCTTACAAAGTGCCTTATCACTCCCCCACTTAATCTGCCTAGGTCTGTCTTCTTACTTGAAGAATCCTTTCAGTTTATTGAAGAAAATGATCCACAGAAAACAATAGAGCCCAGAATATGAAGGCAGTTTTTTTATGAGCAAGAAAATAATCTACCACTATATTTTTTGAGGCAGTTTTCATAAGGCAAACAGTTCTAGTTGCAATTAATGTTTCTAAAGCAGCACACAACCTCACAGCAGCACAAACAGCAGCTGGCAATGACGTTTTCACAAATGTAGAAAATTCTGGTCATTTCTAAAGGCTTAGGTAACCTAAACAAAGATTCAAACAGCTTTAAAGTTTATTCAACAGTCAGACGTCCATAACCAGAAAATAAGGGGTGATTACCTCTCTCATAGTCTTCATTTCACTTTTGAAACCATCAACCTCACTTGGAAGTTTAGGCTACAAAGAGAACAAGGCATCCTTCTTTCCTATCATACGGTCTCCCCCCGCCAAATCTCATACCCAGGTGTAAAGTAGCTGCACTGCCCAAGGAATGAAGTACCACAACATGTTCCTGACCCATGTTCTACTGTAAAGGGGAAGGCTAAGGCTAAACTTCAGTGAGTTACTCTAGCATCTTCATGTTTATACTGGCTCATCCATATTAGTGGAGCATGGTCAGTTACTAGAATACATTTCCTGCCTCACAAGCAGTACCTTAAAGCAGTCACTGCCCATTTCCCACTGTAGCATATCTAACTTATCGCAGATTAAAATTTCTGCCAGAATAAATTATATGCCCTTGCCCATTCACTACCTGTAATAGGAAAGCCACAGTTCCAATAATCAGAGTCATCCTTCTGCTCTAGACCACAGGTCCCACATAACAATTAGATATAATGAAAACAGCTAGATTTCATAAAACCATCTTCAGGGCAACAAATGTAATCTCAGTTTCATCTGAGCACTGGCCTGTCAGTAATGCCTTCTCTTTGGTAAGTCAGTTGATGGGCAGGTTACTATAGCAAACATTGGAATACATCTTTTACAATATTCAGATAGATCAATTAAAAAAAAAAAAAATCTGACTTGCGTCTGGTCAGGGACAGATTTGCAGACTTATTTTCTCATTGTGTTTTCAATACCCCATGTATTTCATCTATTCTATGTCCAGCTTACAGCTGGGGGTAGCATTAAACTCTTCCAACCAAAGAGAATGCATGAGTACCTGGACTTTGAAAAGGTGACCTTTCCAGTTTTTGCTAAAGATGGTAACATCATTTAAATACACAGTGATATAGTGAGTAGTTTCTATTCCACAGGTACTGAAAAATAATACCTTTATACAAATTCAAATGAATGGCCTTGTAATGAAACAGAACATGCCCCCCCCCCCCTTTGGCTGCTGTTGGTCTCTCATTGCTCAGCTTCACCAATACTCTGTATTAAGTTTTGAAACCATATTTTGCTTGACTCATGTTGAACAGCAGTACTTTGCTGAAAGCTCTACTCCATGGCTGCAATACATGGACATATGGCCTCTATGGATCCATCCAAGGTTTCTACCATTTTGCAAATTATATTTGGGCCAAGTTAGTTTTACAAGCCAAAGCCTGTAAGGTTCATATTCTGCCCTGTTTTCAAATTCCACAATATTTCTACCAAAAGTTACAAATCAGCATTTATGTGTCAGTAAAACACCACTAGTTTTGGAGATTAAAAGCAGAAGAGTCCTTACTAAAAAAAACACAAGTCTTAAGTGAGTAAAAACAAAGCCCTTTTTCCATCTTTCTGTTAAAAAAAAAAGGTCTAATAAAAAAGTATCTTCTCGTTTGAAGACGACTTCCACTTCAGTGAAGAAGCATCCACAGAGAAATCATCACAGTCTAGAATTTGAAGACAGTTTGCTATATGCAAGAAAATGAATAGTTGCTACACTTAAGATAATTTTGGTAGGGCAAACCGCTCCAGTTTCCATTTGGGTTTCTAGAAAAGCGCATGACATCATATAACAAAATCACAAATACAAAAGTCTCAGTAACTGACAAAGTTTTCACAAAAGTGGCAGATTCTAATAATAGGTACCCAGGCTGAGGTAACATTTCACAAACACTCTTACATGTTCTAGTTTCTTCTAACTTTCCATGGTCAGAATATTAGCAGGGATTACCCTCCTTGTAGTCTCAGTTTCAATCTGAAATGTCCCAGTTTTAATTAAGGACTGTAGTCCCTCCCTGCCATTTCACAAGTTAATCTCAGACTACCTGTTCCAGATTACCTTCCAAGTAAACCCTTTCAAAAACAGCCCTACTGTGAGAACATAAACCTTTAAAACAGATTAAGGCAAGAATAATAAAATATAACAAGATATCACTCCACTACCTCTAGACCCAATTGTCTATATTACTATAAATACACATACACAGCTGTATCTACATAGCATTTTCTTTACTAACTAGTTTATGCAGGAACAGCCTTAGGGTAACTGGCATCATATATGAAGAGCTAAACACCCCCCCAAAGTGCATCACGCAGTGCCTCCTAACCCCCCTCGACCAATCCACAACATCCAGATTACCTTTTCTTCCTTTTCTCAGTTTGTCTCACTCTTCCTTTTTTTTCTTGCATTCATTCTTTCATTCAACATCTAACTAGGCAAGACTGCACTCTAGTAAATGTGGAGGAAGTATAAATACTTCCATTCAGCTAGAGGTAGCATCCCACAGAATCCATTGGGGGGGTCCTTTATTGTCTGAGGTGCATTTGTGAGTTTTTTTAAACACACTTCATCCAATGATGACATGAAAAATCTTGATGCAAAACTGACAGACGGTAGTGTTTTAATCTTAAGCACAGCCCAGGGGGTAAGTATTAGTCATGCTCAGGGACTATGGCTTTGATGACTTGTTAATATAGTACTATAATGTAACAAATCCACTGGGCAGCAATCAACAATGAGCATGGGGAAATATTACTTTATAGTACTATGCTAGCATGTATTACAATTTTTCCATATACCATTGATGGGTAGGATCTATGTTAATGGACCTTGTTACCAATGCTGGAAGTGCATTTTAAGTATTTTTTTCTAATCTTTTGATCAATTGATGGCCTGGACAAAAATCTTGATTAAGGAAAGAATTTTAGTGATATTCTTTGACTTCACATTTTCCTGCATCCTTTTAACAGGCCCTAGGTAAGACTACACTTAGAGGAGGACAGAAATACATTAACCCAGTCTTACTCAATGCTGTGAAGTGCATTTTAGATTAAGAACCTGTTTCATACAATAACATGCTAAAAAATCCTGATTAAGAAAAGAAAGTCAGTCTTATTCTTAAACTTTATTTTTTCTTGCATATTTTCAACATTGCCTAACTAACCAGGATTACACTGTAATAACTGTGAAGAAAGTAAGTGAATTAAGCCAGGTGTCTGGAGACTGCTAGGCCTCCAAAGGCCATGGGGGTTGTAGATGCTTCAAGGTACAGTTAAATGTTTTTTTAAACAACCTTTTCATCCAGTGATGGCCTAAACAATAATCCCAATAAAGAAAAGAAGTTCATTGTCATTCTACAACTTTGCTTTTTCTTGCATCCTTTCAACACACCTTAACTAAACAAGACTACACTGTAATAAATGTGGAAAAAATACATTAATCAGGGTGTTTAAGAGCCATTAGGCCATCAGAAGTCATGAGGGTTCTCTATGATCTGCAATGCATTTGAGAGTTTTTTTTCAACCTTCTGATCCAGTGATGGCCTTAACAAAAATGCTAAGGAAAGAAATTCAGTCTTATGTTTTTTTTCCCAAGGAAGAAAAAAGTTGTCTCCACGGCTTAATGCTCAAAACTGACAAAATATCAGTTCACAATAAACGGAGAAGGCAAATGTTCGTGATATGCATAAATCGTATCTGAGAATAGTACCTGCCTCTCTAACCCCCCCCCCCCAAAAAAAAGCAGTTACTTTCAGAGCATCTCCATCTGGTGTTAGACTGGGATGCAATTGAAGGCACAAATGGCCACAGCTGTATACATTTCAAGTTGCTGCCATCATACTTCTACACATCATGCCTCCTCACCCCCACCTCCAAAAGACAGCCATGGATTGTGTACCTGTCTGCCAGATTAAGATGAAATTGAAAAAAAATACAATACGGCATATTTTAACCTGTTAGTGTCAAACATAACAACTAACTTACTTAGACTCCCACAAAAGATAGCCACCTGTATTTCTATCTGATGTTTTTCAAGAAAGTTTAAAAAATGATCACAGTAATGTTTCAAACTTGTTACCCCTAGACAGCACACTGCCCCTGTACAAGCTATGATGACCCTCTGTGCACACCTCTGAAGTTAGTGAGGAAAGTTAAAGGGATAATGGCCACACTGTCCATAGCCCAATCCAAGCTAAAGAAATGAGTAATTGCTCCCAGCCCCCCAACTGAAACTACAATCATCTCCTGTGCACGCCTCCAAGGAAGGCTGGTTTTAGACTAGGTGGGGTTCAGGACAGAGGACGTTGATAAACCTGTGTCAAAATCATTTCTGGAGCCTTGGAGGGCCATTATGCCCATAGAAGCTTCAGATGTTCTGCAATTCACTTTATGTCTTATTTTTTTTGAAATCCAATTGAAACTGAGTAAATAACAAGAGGGTAAGTTACTTTCATCCAGACAGCCCCCACTCCCACAAGACAGTTACAGCCACTTATGTGTACATTTCAGACATCTAATTATGACAGAAATGCATGTCTTTGCAATATAGTTCACCTTAACTCCACATAAACAGTATACATTACAAGTTGTATCACACATTTCACATTAGTCATGCAAAGCCAGAATAATGAACAAGTAACAGCAGGCAGCTAGTCATTTTCGTCTACAGACAGCTTTGACAATTACAGCTACTTTACATGTGCATATCTCAGTTATTCAGTTTAGTCCATCTTACGTCACACAAATGCAAACTAGTCTTGAAATCCCGATAGTGACTGTTTAAACTGAGCAAAGAGCAAGAGGTCAGTTACTTTTAAGAGGTAACTCCAACCCACACTGAGACGTTACAGCTATACTTCTATGTATATGTCAGACAATTGTGAAAAAAAGTGATTGCCATGTATTGTGTTTCAATTCTGTGAACTACTATGCAAACAGTAGCCACACAACAAGAGGGTTGGTTACTTTCTACAGACAGCACCCATCTCTCACCAGTGGTTATAGCTAACAAAGATGGTTGTGTATTGTACTTTAGCTGTGTTCCACGGAAACAATAGCTACACATTAAAGTATTTCAAGTGCCTTCACACAAATCACAGTAATCCTCCAAATGCACATTAGTTCAGCATAGCATAGCTAATGAATTAGGGACAAGCAAGGACACTTAAAACACTACTACTAGTAACATTGAAAGAATACGAGAATATAATTTTTTTAATAAAAAGAAGTCAATAACTCTAATTACTGGCATTACTTATTAAATATAATTCACCATTTTTTCTCCAAAAGTCAGCAGTTTTAGAAAAGATTAAGAGGGACAGTGCAAAATTGAGTCAAAATCAGGGACATTTGAGAGGTCTGATACTAATTTTATAAACTGAGAAAACAAGAGGGTGATTTACTTTCTATAAACAGCTCCCACCCCCACACATTAGTTGTCATGAAAACATGACAGGCATGGATTGTATTTCTGCTTTATTCCATGAAAACAGCAGTCACGTACAGTATTCCAAGCACCTTCACACAGATAACAGTAATCCTGCAAAAGCAGAATAATGACTAAAATGCAGCCATTTGTCATATTCCCCCGAGAAACAGGCCTGCATTTTTCTTTTACTCAAATGCAGTTTGTTAAGTAGAAACACTCTTTCTTTACTATAAATTCCTGAACGGCTCCCCTACAACAGAAAAGTGAGAGTGGCAACCTATGCAGCCTCCTAATTGGCCTACGCTTAAGGCCAGCCATGCAGAGTAAGCATCAGTGTTACACTACAGTTAAAGGAAATCTCCCTCCAAATGCAGTTAATCTCATTTCACATGTATTCTCTCTCTCTCTCTACAATAGTTCTAAATAGTGCTGTAAAAATTATCTCCAGTTATTTTGTCTCTGTATGTCATCACTTAGTCTGTGGGTATTAAGATCTATGTGTTCCTTTCATTTTTTGTTCACTATTTCCATCTAACACATTGTGGATGTCACACCATTACTTTTTGTCATTCAAATATTATGTTGTTTCAGAAAGTAATTTACCTCAATTTGCATGACATACGCAAGGCAGCAAATATCAGAAGTTTTTCACTGCTGGCCACATCCCACAATTTTATGTCATAATGCTGTGTCTTGTTGAAATCAATAAAGCACGACATAACTAAAGTACAACTCTTTTTCAAAAGTTGCTCGAGAAACCTTAAATGTGAAGTTTTTTTGGTCAGCAAAATGTCACCTTTATCCATGTTTTACAAATTAAGTATAGTATCAAAAACTACAAGCAGCTGTTACTTGCTAAGTCACGTGTTTTATAAATAATAATACATAAATACATGAAAGAATAATCACCAGCCATCAAACATTTACTATTTTTGAGGACATACAAATAAATAAGACATCTCCAGAATTGTATTATAATTATGGGCACATTTGTCTTTAAATCCCTAGCAAACACTTTTATACTACATATGTTATATACTGGGTACCCATCAGCTTCCTTGTATTACAACTATTTGCCAGTGGACACCATATATCTCAACTTATTAGCACAAAAAAATTCTGGACAAAGCCAAAATAATGAGTAGACAAAAGGTCAAAATCAGGGACAGAATTTAAATATTGTTCTTATAAACTGAGAAGGTTACTAGAATAGTGGGTTTTGCATTCCCATGTATCCTTGAAGGACATGAAGTCTGAAACTATCCGATTTTATGACGCGTAAACCAAACGTGAGACAAAAATCTGGGCATTCTACACTTTTTTTACCGCTAAGAGGTATGCCTGTCAACTATCCAGCATCCCTGATTTTTCCTCATATTTTTGAATCTCCATACATTTCAGTTTCTCAATAATGCTATATATTAGAGTTTCATAATGATTTGTTTGTGTCTTTCGGCTTTTCGCGGTTAAGGGTCGCCACAGCGGAACTCCGGTCCGCTAATGATTGGCAGCAGATTTTTACGTGCCGAGTTTGCCAGCCCTGACGCACAACCTTCAACGAAGGTACGCCCATTCACGCATGTCTCCACACAGAAGACGCTCTAGCTGAGAATCGAACGGCACTACGTCTTGTTGTGAGGCGACAACGCTACCGCAAGCACTACCACTGCAGTTTCATAATGATTACTATACAGACAATGTCTTGATGTAAAACTGCTGTTCTGTTAACTTTTTAAAAGGTCATTTAGAGTAATATTTAAACATGTCCCCGATTTGGGCTTATGTCCCTTCATTATTTTGGGCTTTGTTCAGTATTCGCCAGCACAAAAGCTGAAATGTATGGTAGACACTAAAGTTCACAACGCATGTACACTTTGGAGAAACACATTTAGAGACTTGCCAATCAGCCTCTTACCAGTAATTCCAGTCAACAGCGGTGTAGCCTGAAATTTTTATATTACAGGCGTGTATATTCTCAGAGCACATGACATTTGTTTGAACTTCTGTCAAGCTAAAACACTGACAATTGTCATCATCAAGACTCAATAGATTTAATAAAAAATACATGCAAAACAAACAGCATAAAAATCACTACTTCCAAATTACATCACTTAACTCCTCAATGTCTTAGACTTAGTAAATTAAAAATCGAAGAGACGTGCAGTGTTAAAAAATGGCCAACCGTAGGGGTACTTTCCTTTACAAAAGCTGCCATGCTCACTACTTTGAAGAAAAATGTCTGTGAAATCAACAAGGCAAATTAAGAATTATAAAATTGGAACCTTATGAAAACTTCAGAGTCAAAGCAATTGTTCCATCTTCCTTCAGAATTAATTTAAAAAGCCTGTGTTTTATGCCTGGCCACAGCTGTCAACAGATGCTGACTAAGTGTGAAAGTATGATCCTTACAGTTAATCATTTACATAAAAACATACTAAATCATGAACATGTTCAGGATAAGACAACTCCTCAGCCTGCCCGCTACAATTTACATTCCGACTAAATCCATGTTTTGTACTCCACGCACAAAGGGTTCTTACCGTTTAAAAAATGAAAAGTAACTTTATTTATTTTTCTGCAGCAGCAAGTAACGATGAGACTGTTTCCTGGACTACAAACTCAAAGATTACTTTTTGCTGCAAATCCAAAAAGCGCCTCCACTGGCAACATGTACTTTTGTTTTCCTATTAAGGTAGAGTATTAAAAGTGCGGTCGCCCGCCTCCTTTAATGCCTGCAATTCTGAACCGTTCTTCCTTAAAGTTTAAATCACTTTCAGAAAATCGAAGGTAGAGGTTATCAAACACGCCAGAAATCACAGAAGTAGAAACTTAGCCAGGTGTGATTAATAGTCGCATTTCGTACCTGTAACTTTCTTTTGTGTTATCCTACCTAGTGCATTCGATCTGTTATTCATACCTCAAAACCTCCCATCTCCAAAACGTGGAACACTTCTTCTCGCAATGCGAAATAAATGTGAAAAGGGAGAACGTTAACATCTTCGACTAGAAAGTTTACAGCATGGTTAAAATGCGTTACTTTAGGCTTACAAATAGTTATCTTGATTAATTAAGATGATTCTGTATTATTTACCTCGAGTATTGCTTAAAAGAATTCTAGCATACCTCCTCTCAACTGTACCCATTCATTTCAACCTCTGTAAGCAAGAAATATAGACAAAGCCATACATAAAAGTGGGAAATATGCCCCGAAATATGGGTAATTTTTAAATGTTGCTCTTAAAAACTTTGAAAGTTGATAGACTAACAGGTTGTGCATTATCACTAATTTTCTGAAGGATATGAAGTCTGAAACTCAAATCTCTGTCATTATTTTCTAACTTTTAATGATCTGCCACTAATTTGTAAGAAAACCACAATTTTATGAAAAAATGGACCAAAAATAAGAGGCAAACATTTGTAAAGTTGAGAGGTATGAAGTCTGCTCCTGCTTTTTAAGGCTTCTCTGATTTTAGATCAAACTTTTGCTCTGTTCCTCCTAATCCCTTCTAAACCTGGCAATTTTGAGAGAAAAGGTGGCAGGTTACACTTAATAAATGATAACAATAATTAAGAATTATAGGCTTCTTTTACTTCAGAAAATGCATGTTAGTTCACATTCTTTTATTCTGTCAACTTCTCAAAGCAGTACTACTATAAAAAGTATCCCTGATTATTTCTGGATTTATCCCTGATTCTGGAGATAAGAGTTTGAGGGCTATGATGTGGCAGACCCTTTCACTATGGAACATAGACTTTTAGGACTCAACATAAGGAACATTACTCCTAATGGTATACATTTGAGAAGAATGGTATTCATACCTCTCATCATCTCACCTCAAGAGACAGGGACAGTTCTAAAAATAGACATGGAAAATGCGCTAAATAAGGGAAGCTTTAAATGTTACTACTAGAACATTGATGGAATAAGAATATTTGTATCAATGTCCCTTTTATGTAAACTTAAAAGTATGTACCTAAACATTTTACATATAATGGATGGGATAGTCACTGCTTTGTTAAAAAATCCCCACTTTTATGAAGGACAGAGAAAAATCTAAAGGTAAAAACTGGATCATTCTTAACAATCGGACTGCTGAATTGTGTGTATATATTTATTCCATTCTGCAGTTTTCAACCTCAGACACATAAATAACGGCAACTTCAGCTAACCACTCTGCCCTGTGTATACTTAACTATAAAAACCTTTGACATGATTGACCATCACCTCCTCCAAGTACCTCTACTTGCCCAGGACTAAGTAATAACGATACGACTTCTAATGGTATTGCATCTTCCTATCCAGCCATACCTTTCTGTGAAAACAGGCTCCTCATCATCCATTCAGCTATAGTCCCACTATTTTTTCTTTCTATTAACAAATGACCAACAGACTGACCTGTCTCCAAATAATTTTGTAAGCTGATAACATTGTCATCTACAGATCCAGTAACTCCTTATCATACAACTATAAGAAAACTTTCTTTCTATAGTCAACTGGCTTTGATTCAGAAAGCTAATTCATAACCCTTCCAAAGTGAAAGTTATACCATTTGGGACCATTTTGGCCTTTTGGCTTAGATCAGGTATAGTGTGTACCGTATGATAACACAAATGTTCCAATCAGTTCTATCCAACTGTATCATCCTAGACCAACATCAAAAACTGCTTGAGGCCACTTCTTCATTCAAATATCTTGGCATCTGATTAAATTCATACTTGAACTTACAACATCACATCAATATGGCTAGATACCAAGTAAAAAATATTCTTTTCTGGGATTCAAAATATTAAATGTTTATCCCTACCAGAAAGAGAAGTCAAACTGACGTTCAAGTTTAAATTTATTGTAGTGCTTGAATACCCAAGCATTTCACAAAAAAATCTCAAATGGTGAGTAATGAAAGATTACAATTATAAACAAAACTGAATAAAATAAAATACATTTGCAAGAAAAGCTTACTTAAAAACATAATTACAGTTAAAACAAATGCAACAAGTAACAAATAATGGCAACTCAAAACGTTCATCGTTAAAGTAAAAAAATAATACCATGTTTAATTGTCCTGTTCTTCCCCAAATGATGACTTAAAGCATTAATCAAAGTCCACAGACATTGTGAATTAAAATACGTACACAAATAAATAAATAAATAAATAAAATTGAAAACAACCAGGACAAAGTAAAATTTTTCCTACACAATCAGCCGCTACTTTATCCATTTATATAGAAGCCCCTGGCAAACTACCATTACATTCCCTACACCCTTTAACAGTTTTTTTTTAAATCTTGCAGCATGAGCAGTTTAATGCAGTCTCACTCACAACCTTTAATAATTTTAAACTTTTCACCTTACTCAGTAATACCCAAGTTTTATCTTCTAAAAGCCACAGTATAATTGCCCTCTACTTACTTATTTGAACCCCTAGCCAACTTACCCAATATAGTATATATAGTATTAATGCTACATGCTCATACAGTTCGAGGCATACCACGTCTTACAAATGCACTTACAAAGATTTGTATGTTTTGACGAGCTGCAAACTATGCTTATCTTTATTTTACTTTGTGAAGAGCCTCTGTTTGCCTTCATTATGTATTATTATGAATTAGACCTATTTTCTTTACACAGTTTCCAAAAATTCTATTACAGAGATGTTCATTAGTATCTATGACCAGGACAATTGGTTTTGATGTGTTTTGCATTACGGGCTTATTTGCTGAGACACTGGTGTGTGTGTGTTGTTATTTGTAGTCGATTCTATTTGGTTTACAGTGAGTGCAAGTGGTTTGCTCTTGGGAGGTCTCTGATCTTTTGGTAGGCTTCTACTGAGTACCTCTGTGTATGTGGACTTATGTGTTGTGACCTTTTTTGTGTGAGAGGTGATTTGTGTGCTAACAACCTGTTTGAGGACTGGTTTGTTGTTATGTGAGAGAATTTATTCCAGATTCATAGTGTAATAACATCTCTCACATATTGTATTTGTTTGTTTTAGGAGTAAGTGATTGTCAGTATACATGAGGCAAATATTACATTGCCTCAGGATTCCCATGTCAATCAGGCTGGCCAGAGAAATGATTGGAAACTGATCATCCATTATGTTTTTTACCACAATTACTACTGGGGAGTGGGCTAGTTTGACCAGATTTTGCTCTAGGATTAACAAAGGGGCTTATTCTATTGAAGGCTAGGGGTGAAAACTATGGCAATGGTTCTCAGTGTGCAACTGAGTTTCCCGCAATGCAGCAGGGAAGCTTGGGAGGGTTCACTAATAGATGTCTAGAAGAAAATTATCTTTCAAGAAGTTTTCATCTATACAGGGCACCACTGAACCCCATTGGGTGGTGTGCAGCTACACGCAAATGTGAGACTTAAATACAGGTAAACACTTTTAAGCCAAACAACAATGGGAAAGCACACAATGAGCTTTCCTCCAGTAATCTCCAGCTCGGATGAGGCTCAGACTACACACTTCTGCCACAAGGGTACAGGCAGGGCCCTCCTAATGTAAGCTGGCTGGCATAGTGCTTGAAGTGCAGAAAAATACAGTAGAAATCAGCAAAATGATAAAAATACAGTCAGTAAAGTGCAAAGAAAACTCAAAAAGTACTTACTTTTTTGATTTTAGTAGTGGATGCTTTGGATTTCAGCAGAATGTCTCCAAACCTCTGGCAAACGTTGCCAAACATTGAGCAGCTCTGGTTAGATGATCTGCAGTGGTACTGCCCTCTGCACAAATTGTCAACTCTTTGAGCAGCTGTGAACAGTGGAAGACTATGGAGAGTGTTTCCTAAAGAATATTTTAAACTGGAGAGGTTTGCTAATAAACTAAAAGCAATCCAAGTCCTGTAGTCGCAGGTGTCCAAGCCAGGCACAGGGAAGAACTGAATAAATTAACACAATATCACAAAAATCTAATTATTTTATACCAGTAGGATGAAAGACTTTTAAGCAGTTAATCCCTCAGGCCAATCAGATAAAAACACAATAAACTTTAAACCAGCAGTTTCACACTTGGATGGGCTGAATTCAGCTCTGCTCCCACCAGAGTGCAAAATACCCCACCTAATGAAAAACAAACTGTTTTTGAGCTCAAGTGCAGTAACAAATGCTTTACAGAATTCCTGCAATATCAGGAATCCTTGGAAATAAGTTCACTAACCCTGAGAAATGTTCGACAAAATACAGGACATAGAAGGCCTAATATAGATATATAAAATATATATGCATATACATCCCTTATGAATCCCTAGGACTCCTATCCCCATTTTAGTTACTAAGCAAATCTCTAACAATTTTGTCTTTTCCTCATTTTGCTGTCTTCCCTCTTTTATGTTCTTTAACTCTACTATTAAAGACAGGTAATCCAGACAATTTCTATTTTCCAAATGAAATTCCTGTTTACTGTCCAAAATTTGTTCTCCTTACCCACTAATATTTACTCCCAGAACCTTGTTTTTTCCCCTTTCTTTTCCATGTATGAGATGATATCATTGATCCCCTATGTGCTCTGTGAAAGATATTATTCGCCAAGGGTGTTATCATATAACTCCAAAGTTTGACACAATTTCTGTTCAATACCTTACTATACCATAAACAAATATCATTATCCCCAGTTGTTTTTACCTGGTGTGCCCACATAGGTACATTGCAGTTGATTTCTCTTTCCATGGTTCTAGAGTGTATCATTTCCTTCCATTTAGTTGTGTAGTCCTGACTGTAGCATTCTAATCAGTTTAATTTGTGCTGCTCTGTGATATTCCCCAAGATCTGGCATACCTAACCCACTCCTATCTATGGGTACTTTAACTCTTGCTCAGTTCACTCTGGGTACCCTCTCAGTAGAAATCCTTTATTATTTGCTCTAGTTTTCTCCATACTTCTCCATTCTAGTTATACTGATATGGCTGGATACTATATAGCACCACTGGTGCAGGTAATGTTTAAATTGTCTGAATTTTACTTTCCTCATCCATATTAATCATTTTCTGTTTTCTTATATCTTTTACTATTTTATCTGTTGTTTCCTCCCACATTTTAGCCACCTATTGAATGCTATTGTCAATCTAGGATTCAAGGTACTTCATTATGTGGAGACCTCAAAGAAATGGATATATTTGTGCCAGAGTATGTGTAGGGCTATAGCCATTATTTCACTATCACATGCTCAGCACATAGACGGTCGAGTCGAGCAATAACAGCAACCTCTCAGTGAAAGTCCGTGTGCCAAATATCAGCATACCTGAAAAATACACCGAGCACCATAACTCCCTATTGCTCTGGGCTAAATATCAAGTGGTAACATAGGTCTGGAAGGGGGACAAGTTAGGACAGTCGGTAATGCTACTTTTTGACTTCCTGACTACTGGCATGCAGGAATCACACAACTTGACTTGACTTGCTGTGTGTTGAGCATATGATTGTCAAACATAGTTAATTATTACAGATTTTGTTTTTTGTTGATTTATTTTATATCCTGATACCTTACTAAAACTGCATATTTCATGAAATAGGAACCTTATGATGTTTCTGGATTTGTCAAATATAGTAGCACATCATCCACAAAGAGTGCCATCTTTTCTAGTTAGATTAATCTTAAACACCCGGTTATATCCACTGGCTGTATTTTCTGTGTAAACAGTGCCATATATAATTCAAACATCACCAGTGAAAGTGGGCATCCCTGCCTGGTGCCTTTTCTTGTCTCAATGGTGTCTGAAAGCCTGCCTGAGCATTTTACTCTCTACCTTGATGCCCTGTATATTTCCTTCAAAATCGCAATCCATTTTCTGAGCAATGCTCTTTCACCAATACTTCCTGGAGAAAGCCCCATCTGAACCCATTGAATGCTTTTTGGTGTTAAGTGCTATCAGCATCAATGTCTCCCCTTTCTTCATTGCCTTTTCTGGATCAAGAGAAACCTAGAGATGTTGTCAAATGCTTGCCTGCCTTCAACAGATCCACACTGGTCCCAGTGAACATAATTGGGTAAAATTCTTGCTACTCTCCTTGCTAATATTGACATAAACACTTTGTAGTTATTATTTAGGATTGCTGGGGTCAATATTCCATAAGTTAATATCATCATTCCCATCCTTTGGTATCACCACCACTGTTTCCTGTTTCCATGATTCTAGGACCGAACCACCCCCTATTACTTTATTAAATAACTCTAACTAAATCGTTATTACCTTATTTATACCTCTTCTACATATCTGTGCTGTTATGCTATCTGTCACTGGTGATTCCAATCTTCTGTAATGCTTCCTTAATTTCTTCTTTGCTTATTTTGGCTATTAGCCTCTGTCTATCCTCGTCCCCTAACCCTTACAAGTTTACTGCTTCCAAGTATTCTTGCATTTTGGTGATTCTCAGCTCCACAGCTCTGTCTCATTTATAAAGTTCCCATAGCTGGCCTTAGGGATAGGCCAACTAGGCAGCCGCCTAGGGCACCGCCATAGCAGGGGCACTTTTTCAGTGTTTATTTGGTGTAGGTAGACTGGGTGGTTTGGTGGGGAGGCTCCTTGGAGCCCTTTTGCCTAGGGCACCAGTTGAACTAAGGCTGCTCGTGAAAGTTCCTAACAGTAATTGTCCATTATAAGCCTGATCTTGCCAGGCTCCCTTTCCTTCCTAACTATTACTGGATCCCACAACTCGACTATAACCCTCTCAGCCTTCAGCTACCTCAGCTGCTTAGCTAAGTATTTACTTAATTCAGGTGTATTGGCATAAAACATTATTTTAGTGCTTTTGCTCTGAAGGCAATAAGGTAATCCATGTATTCTCCCATAGTTTTCTTTGCTTCTTGAAGACTGGCTTCAGCTTCCTCTGATTGTTCCCTTCCCTGCATTTTTTGCCACCTTATAATTTCCTTCTGTGTCCAGTCCAGCAGTATTTAATTTTCTTTCTACCTTTTGTTTTATCCTACTTTTCACTACATCCCATTCCTTATCAAGTTTGATCTCTCACCTCATTATGAATTACAGTTCATTGTCTAATTCTCCATCCAGCCATTCATTGGACACATCAGTTTTCAAAAAATACATTGGCCTTCTGTTCCCTCCCCCCATTCTACCTAAAACTCTGTCACAATGGGGGTGCAATTGTTTATAAAAATGGGATTTATTATCACCCAGTTAACATAATATGTTCACTAGTGATGTACCCTCTGTCCAGTCTTGCTCCTATCAAATATCTACCTGAGTAATATTTCTAAATCCTAGCAGAACTGTCCATTCCCAGCTTGATGTCAGCCAAGTCAAATATCTTCATATAATTTTATAAATACAAACTTTCTATCAAGAGTCCGCTTGCTCTCGGGCCTGCTGATACGTGTTGAACACTTCCTACCACATTCCAGTCATTCATTAAGAAAAGCATTCCTTGACTTACTAATATGATTTGTCCCACAATTTTGTCTAATTTCCTCCTTTTTGGCTCTAGATGGTATATACACACTGCTGCTAGTGTCACAAAGGTGCCTCTCATTTCTCCTGTAAAACATATCTTCCTTGTCAATCCCTGTGTTATACTTCTAAGCCAGACATCTTGCTCTATGTACTCAAACCCACTCTGAACTTGAGAAATAACCTTCCATTCTAGCTTCCTTCAACAGGGCTGCATGCTCAATCTTTACTAAATGAGTTAGTTGTAGTGCCATTATCTGGCTGCTTGTCATTTGCAGGTACTTAAGTATCCTCTTCTTTTTACAAAGGTTTACAAGACTATTTACATTCCAAGAAACTATTATTATTTGAATATATTTGTATATATAAAACTTATTTATGGATTTGTATGGAACTATTCAATGATTTCTTAGGCTTTTCCAGCCCTCTTTTTATGACCCTGTGCCAAACTCCTCTGCAGCTTTCCTATTGTGTATATTATATAATTCCCTCTAGTATTCCAGTAACGTAACTAAATTCAAACTACACCCCTTAGTTACCCCTCATGCCTCATTTTAATGAATATATTTAAAGTGTACTTAATTAGCATTTCTCAGCTCCTCAAGCACTAGCTGTGCATTTGCAGCTCAATTTTACTTGCCTTGTTTCCTCCCCAAGGTCCTATGAAATCATTATTCTGTCAAATTGTATATTATACTATTTACCCAACCATTTTCATCTGTTACACCTTCCTCTTTTTGTATATCTAACTATCTAACCTATCCTCTTCCTCTCCTCCTTTTCTAACAGGAGTCTCACATTGGTCACCTTTCACTGCCCCACCTTGTGACTCACAAGTCCTGTCCTAGCACATGTCTAGTTTCCACTGTAGGTTAGCTTTGTTCCTACTCAAAACTTTCTACTGCATCTATAATGATAATCTTACCTCTAGGAACTTTCCTAGCAAACATCCTTTCCTCTATGATAAAAAAAAAAATCTTTCCTTTATAGTTAGCCGCACCTCCTCCACCCACTTCACTAGCCAATCAAACAACACAACACATCCACACCTCTTTAAATCCCCACCCCCTTAGTACTCACAATCTTACACCATTCCTATAGTCTTTCATTACCCTCTGAACTAACAATCTCATCTATCTCACACTACTCTAATTACTAATATACCTGCTATACTTAATATACTATTTCTCCTTCTACTTTCAACTACATTATTCTTTCTCTCAGTTCTCACATGCTACCAAAGCACTACTGTTATACACACCAAATCACCCACACTCACTTTATCTCCAAACCACAACACATCTACCTTTACTCACATTTCCCCCTCCCTATTTAACTTCACCATTATTGCCACACATAGATTCAAATACTTCCTTACACCTAAACAGCATGTCAACCACAAAAAGTAATATCCATACATGCACCCAATCTCTCCAATAATCAATTTCATATTATCCAACCTGTTACTATCAGAAGACGTCCACACCAACCCAGGTCCTAACAATTCTCCTCAAAATACTTTCAGTACCACTACCACCTCTGTGCTCTCTTCCACCTCTCCATCATCCATTACTAATACTATTCCCCAAAAAAGACTCACCCTCTCATCTATAAATATTCAAAGTATAGTGAAAAAAAACACACTTCATGCTTGGATCACTCAACAAAACCCAACATACTTGCCTTGTGTGAAACCTGGTAAAAACCAAGTATTTCTAATTCTGAAATTCTTCCCCCTAGCTACAATATTCTCAGGCATGACAGACTTTCAAAAAGAGGAGGGTGAGTTGCAATCATGTATTCTAACTGCCTGTCTGACTCCCCATCTCTTTTCCCATATCTGACTTTCTCCCAGCTGAGATCATTTTAGCTGACTTTAAACGTAGCCACCATAAAAAAACTTGCCATTGCATCAATTCATATCCCTCCTGGAAATAATGTCTCCATTTTAGAACACTTTCTATCCTGGATATCTAAAACTATTCCTTATGAAACCATCATACTAGGATGTCAATATTGACTGGCTGCAGATCAATAAAGAATCACCTTCTACCTCTCTCAACCTGTAAGGATTCACACAACTCATCTCTTCTCCTACCCACCATCATACATTTTCCTCTACTGGTTCACTTATTGACTGGATACTAGTATCTCACCCCCAGCATTACCATAATCCAACCACTCTACCAGACACATTAGGTGACCACCTACCTTTACTAGTTCACAGAAACTCCGAACACCTGCATAAAGCACAACAGTATAAGGTGACCCGTGATCTATCTAGCTATTCTCCTGACTCACTAAATCACCTCATCTCTACTATAAACTGGTCTTTTCTCTCTAATTTCACTCTCGATGAAGCAGTCCTACACTTCAACAACACCTTTCTATTCATCCTCAACTCCCTTGCCCCCACTAGGAAAACTTGCATCAAATTCAGATATGCCCCATGGCTAACTAACACTACCCTTACACTCATGAAGACCAGAGATGAAGCTTGGAAAACTTGGAAAGGTAATAATACCTCTTCCAACCTTGTCTCTTACATGGAACTTGGAAACAAAGCTAAGAAACAAATCAATCTTGATAAAAAGAACTATTACCAATCCTCACTTAATCCCTACTGTAATCCTAAAAAATTCTGGAACTCTATCAATAAACTTCTCTCACCTGGTACTCCGACCCCACCCACATCTTATTCTGACAAGACTCCTCTGGAAATAGCAACCCTCCTTAATAAGTTCTTCATTGAAACCATTGAAAACTTAACTGTAACTAACTTCTCCACCCGCACCTCTTTCAATCCATATACATCTTCATCCACCTCTGATTCACCTCTCTCACCCTCACTCTCATTCTCACTATCACCTGTTCCCACCTCTTATATCAAGCTGTTCTTAACTAAACTAAAACCTGGTTCACCCTCAGCTGATTACCTTCCTCCATTATTCCTTAAACATGCAGCTACGTCTCTAGCTTACCCCATATCTATCCTGATTAATAGATCCGTAAAAGAAGGCAAAGTCCGTGAAATGTGGAAGACATTTTTTTGTAGTACCTCTTCATAAAGGAGGAAACTCCACCGAGCCAACCAATTTCAGACCAATTGCCATACTGTCTCTTCTCTCCAAAATACTGGAAAAGTGTATCCGTAAGCAAGTACTTAATCATCTCCTACAAGAAAACCTACTCACACGAACTCAACATGGCTTCAGCCCCACACATAGCACAGTTACTGCTCTTGTATCCTTTAATAATAAATTGCTCAAGTCAGGGGATAATAGCAAAATAGCATCAGCCCTCTTTCTAGATCTGTCGAAATCATTCAGCACCGTATCTCATACCATACTTCACCATAAACTCTCCAACCTAGGCTTCTCAAACTCCACCACCTCCTGGTTCTGTGATAACCTCACTAATAGACACCAGGCTGTTAGATGGAACTCTGCCTACTCACCCTTTCTAGCAGTTAGGACAGGGGTCCCACAAGGATCAATATTAGGCCCTCTCCTCTTCAATGTATTTACCAATGACCTTTTCTCATCCTGCCCCCAATCCAATCTTATTCAGTATGCTGATGACTTGACTATCATCAGCTCTGCTGACAACATAGTAAACCTTCAATCCCTTACACAAAACTCACTCCACTCAGTTGAAAACTGGCTACAATCCAACCAACTCCTGCTAAATGCGAGCAAAACTAAACTACTCCTTTTCCTACCTAAAAATCTGGAACATGCAAAACAGAACGTTTCCGTAACATCCCTTAATGGAACTAAAATTTCTGTTGACACCCAAACAAAACTCCTTGGAGCAATAATTGATGATGAACTTAAATTCAACCATCACATTCATAGCTCAATAAAAAAAAAAACACCAAAAACTAGGTCTGCTTTACTGTCACAAAAACTTTCTTCCCTGTGCGTCCAGACCATCCCTTGCCTAATCCCTGCTTCTACCATCCCTACTCTATGCTTCACCTATTCTTATCCATCTATAGAGTATCCTAATATCCAAAGTAGAAACCACATATAACAAAGTAGCCAGATTTGCTGCAAATCAACCTTACAAATCCCATCACTGCCTCTCATTAAAGGCTTTACACTGGCCTGAATTTTCCAACTTACTGTCTCAATCCCAACTCCTTATAGCCCACAATATACTAAACGATCCTAAATCCTGCCCATCCCTTGCAAATTCCCTGACACTTTATACTCCTCAACACCCACTAAAAAGTATTAATCAATACTTTCTTGAAGTTCATAAGCCAAACAAAACCTTTGGGAAAATACTCTATTGTCACTCAGTTGCAAAAAACTGGAACGCACTCCCTTTAGCCCTTAGACTACTTAAAGACAAAAATGCCTTCAAGAAACAGCTTAAATATTTTTTCCTATCAAATTGGATATGTTTATGCTCTAAACTAATACCCAAGAAATATTCAGGGATAACCTAACTTAGCTGTATCACTTCTAGTTCTCTCTCTTACTACTACCTACACATTTTTTCCGTTATATTCCATACTAGTTAGCTCATGTTACACTCAATTCCCTTATTACTGTTCTTTAATTTATTTATTAACTTCCAAAGTTCACACAACTTTATCTGTATATTTACTTACTTCATGCCTAGTACCTTTGTTCAGCAATGTATTGTCCTTAGTCTTACCATATTTCTGCTTAGTTTCTTGCCATACTACATGAAAATTTCCATATATGTATTGTATTGCATTTCTATCCATTCTATATATTTCTTTATTGCATGTTATGTAATTACTTCAGAAGTATGTATACTTAAAATGTGATCTGTGTTTATCTTTGTTCTTGCTATTTGTTTAGTTAAACTTTGTTTTGGGAGCTTTTTTCCTCGGGTCTCTGCTGAAAAAGGGCTTCTAAGAACCCAGACAGACTAACCAGGTTAACAAATGTAAAAATAAATAAATAAATTGGACCTTATCTAAACGTTGTATTCTGATATGTCCAATTAAACCCTCTAATGTTCAATTAACTACACACATGTTTTTGTAAAGTCACAAGCTTACTTGCCTCCTTCCACAAAATTCCTCCCTGATCAAATTGCTGAATGAGATCTCTCAATACCCAGGTTTATCTTGCATCAATTATAGTTAGTAATTCCTTAATCAAGGACTGTTAGCCCTCCAACTATACTTCTTCTTTTTCTTTATGGAAATATTAATGAATTGTATGTTCTCTCTATGTGATCTATCCTTGATCTCAACCATCTTCTGTGCTTGTTGATCACGCAGTGTACCCAACTCAGTTACCCTCTCCTTAGTGGCTTTATCCGACTCTTGTAATGCAGATAATGCATCCGACTGATATGATACTGCCCCCTCCAGCTGTTGTAGTTTCAAGTTATTGATAGTTATATATTCAGCAAGCACTCCACTTACCTTGAAGATTTTCATATGCATCTTGTTGATATTGGCTTCAATTAAGTCTTCTTTACCATAATGAGGAATGTCGTCTTCTCCATGTCTTCCAATTCACTACAGTCAGGAGTTTTGTGGCATTGTCAGCCACACTTCCCTCTTTTTCTTTTTGTTGTCTTAAATGTACTTTTATTTTTTGCCTTTCTACCCATATGCATCAGTACTTTTTCAGTGCTTAATTCAGGATTTTGTAGATGATAGATGATTTTAATAACTTTTTTGCAAGATTCCACAAGGATCCTCATACTCTCCATGTTTACTTGTGCTCTGCCATACCAGACGTTCACACTTTGTGGCTACATTGTACCACACAATATTTAGAATGGAGCAGACCACAAATATCTTACTACAGATCTCCAGTTCACATCTTCATGTGTCAAATCACACATTTAATGATGTTGTATGTCTGTAGCAGTGTGGTGTTATAAGCTAAATCCAATCTGGTCTAGTGACTGTAGATAGGAGTCATCAACTATGGTTCTGAAGAATATTGTACATCATCTTCAACACACAACAGTGGACACCCTTATCAGTGGCTTGTTGCCTAATAGCATGAAATAGCATATGCAGGACCCTCAGTCTGGTAATGAGTGTGCATACCAATTAGATTCCCTATGGGAAGTCATTTCACTTGAACTGCTGGTATGGGTTTTATCTGTGACAAATATGGCAATCATTTGAACTGCCTGGATGACACACAAACACATGTATATAATATATTGTGCATTGCACACCACCTAGCAGATGATGGAGTAGAAGATCTTCTAGCTGATATACAAAGTGCAATGTCAAGCAGATGGGGTCTTGGTGGCATTAAGGATGCAGTCAATTGCCCACAGAATATGAAACTCTTTAAAACTAGGAAATAGACCACAGCTATGTCTCTTGTGACCCACACAGAAATTAGGACAGGTGAATTAAGGAGTCGCACAGAAAATATAACAGTTCAATTAAGGTTAACTATCTGTGAACTGAGGATGGAGCTGGGAACTAAACCTTCTATTTAAGGAGCAAAATAAAACATGTCAAGACTTTACAGGAAAAGCTTACCCAGATTCTGCTACAACTTGCTGTGAAGGAAAGGTTAGTTTGCTTTTACTTTCTTGAACTTTGTATTACTTTATTGCCTTCTTCTGTTTTGTATGTGGTGATTTGTTTTCTTTACACTGTGTTTTAGTTCTATTTTGCTTTTTATTGCATATTAAAACTAGGAAAGAGACCACAGCTGCGTCTCTTGTGAGTCACACAAAAATTTTAACCACCCTCCTACCCTGGTGGTGTTTTTCTAGTTGCCTGCCCCTTAACATTCATTTGACCATATATTTCCTTCCTTCCTTCTTGGCCTTATAAGTAAGGGTATCTCATCCAGGGATAAGGAGGCCATAACATCCCTGTACTCTTCCCTTATAAGGCCCATTATTGAATACAATGCTCCATTTGGCATGTGCCCCGCAAAGCACATTCAGCAGCTGGAGAGACTACAGAGGTTCATCACCAGGAGAATCCAGAGCCTCAAAAATCTACCATACACAGATAGGCTAAAAGCCCTATCCCTCTACTCAGTTTCATACAAACTCCTCAGAGGTAACCTCTGTCTGTCATACAAGGCGATCTTGGACCCCACCTTGATGGGACTGCTGCATATCCGCAAGTCAAGCTCCACTCGCATAACCCACATGCGCAACCTCAACCTGGTCTGTGACATCAATAGGACTTGGTGGACAGATTTATGTCACAGAGACGCTCCCATCTGTGGAATAGACTCCATCTCCACATCAAGCAGAGTACCTCTTTACCCCTTTTTAAGAGCAACCTGAATAACTGGCTGGGAAATAGAAAATTCATCCCTGGGATTCCACCCGTGTCCCTAGTGGACAGGGGCATTGAGTGCTGATTTGTCTAAACATGGGCTAAACTCTTGGTTAGGCTTATAAGGGCCTCAGGGCCAATAGCTTAGTAACTTCCTATGATCATATGAAAAGGGGCATTAATGAAGGGTGTCTTAAAGCCTTCCAAGAAATTTGAAAGGCACATATAGGCATGCCGGTGCATTGTGATGATAATACCCACTTGCCCTAGCTGTGCCATCAGCTGCATTGAATAGCAGATGTGTGAAGACATTCAAAATAGACTGAAGGGTAGAGAGTTGGGAGTCCACAGTCTTTTGAACATCCACAGGTAGGTTGCCCATAAGTGACTTGATGAGCTCTTTAGTCAAGTCCCTCTGAAAACATGTAACATGGGCTAAATAGTTCAGCGTTCTGAGAACAAATGTTGCTGAAGAGTATGGCTGTTTCCCAAACCTGTCCAATGCCCTTGATTCTTTATTAGGAGGATTGACAGATGAACTTTCTTCAGGCAGTTCCTTCTATGAGACCACCACTATGACAATGGCATTTACTTGTGGACTTTTGCTCTAGTGTTTCCTGTCCTTGGGGGTTACCAATATCCTATCAGGCTTCTCCTGGATAAGTTCTACCATATCAGGGTCCTTCTATGCCCATTGGGTTATGAATTCTATCATAGATTCATAGGTTCACAGGCTTACACTAGGATAATGACCACCAGGGTTTTTACAAGCTTAGCTGTGCTACTTAACCCAGTTTTGTCACAGAGTTACTTAAATGCCTATATGGTGGGGTATGTTAGTAAAGAGGTAGCCAAGGGTTATGTGGGAGGACGAGGTATGTTAGTTGGGGATTAATTTACTTAGTGGCAACCTCTGTTCATCAGAGACATGGAGGTCAGACTGGGGTGAATTTGCAATTCCCATCCAATGATCGTTTATTTTGAATATGATCATGGATGAACTCTGCTTCACATATATTGGAAGCTTATTCCATAGCATAGGGATCCTTTGAGACAGATATTGGACCCTCTACCTTGTTCTGTTTGTGGTCATAGGCAAAATTCAGGTCCTTGGATCTAGTGTTTCTGGTGCTGTTTGTCCTGCAGATGTGTAGGTGATCCATCAGAGCTACATCCAAGGATGCCTTACATGCTTGACATAAATTGCCTCTCAGTAGCCTGTAGGGCACTGTGTACAGAGACAGGACTTTAAGGTGATCTGTGTAGGACAGGGTATTCATACCCTGGATTCTCCTGGTGAGGAATGTTTGAGGGTGCTCCAACGGTTACAAGTGCCTGGTAAGGTACATGCCAAAGAGGGCATTGTACTCAATCATGGGCCTGATAAAGGCCAAGTAGAGTGGTGCTATAACTTCATTGGGCCCGAATGCCATACCCTTGTTTATAAGTTGGGTGACATAGAATGATTTTCTTACTATCTTGGCTACATGTTGGTCAAACACCAGATTACTGTCTACATATGTTCCCAGATCCCTAACTATTGGGGCAACTCTTACGGCTGTTTTATCGATGAAGTAATTAGCTTGGGTGGGCATTTTTCTTTTATTTATTCTTAACACTTTTAAGAAGGCACTCATATTATCAATGATCTACTGACCTGATGGTTACTGTGGATAACAGACACTTGCATATGGTGAGGGACAGCAACCTTTTGGAACAAGTACAGCTTCTAAATATTAACATTTCCAAGAAGGCCAATTTAGGAAAAATCTCCTGGTAAAAAATATTTCATAAACTGGAGACCTTTAGCAGCTAGGTAATTTAGCCTAAAGAATACTGGGGTGCAGGTTCACTGCTTCAAGAGAAGACAGCAGAATATTCAAGTGGTAGAATTTTACAACTCTGGTACCATCAGTGTAACTTTAGCCTTGCTCTGTCACCATTCCAAAATACATAAAAGGGGAGAACAAAAACAGTCAGAACTATATATCAGGAATATTTAAAGGCTACAAGAGAAAGTAATATAGACAGTGCTCTGAGTGTGCATTACATGCTAAAAAAGGGAAATACTGATTCATGTTCCTCGTACAATATAAAAGATGAAAATATGAGGTCCTCCTTTACGGTGGAAAGGGCATTACTGATTTTAAAATGTAATTTCTTGCACACGAAAGGCTTAAACATTGCATTAACCTCTTTAATCCAATATTCTCAGGGTAAACGGCTTTTCACTTCTCCTTGTTTTATTCCAAGCATTTTTGGACAGCACACATGTGCCCACACACATACATATATATGTATGTATATGGTTGTACTATGTTTACAGTTCATTCTGTCAAATGTTGACTTTGTCATCTGAATGTACTGCTATATTTTTTAATGAAAGTGGTGCTTCTCAACTGCAGGGTTTGTTGAACAGAATAATGTAGACTGTTCTGTTTTGTGTGCGGGATCTGCTTTAAGCTACAGCAATTGGCTGTGTGTGTGTTAATGCTGAAACTTTGGTATATATAGAAAGTTTCAGCATTAGGAGTGGGAGCATCTGCATGTGCATGAAAGCATGTGTATGTGAGTGTCTGGGGTTACAGTTAGAGTAAAGGCTTGGTAAGGGGATAGCTTTAATTTTGTGCGTGTGTCCTAGTACATGGAAATAAGTGTCAGTGCTTTGTATAGTGGTACTCCTAGGGAAAAGGTTTTTAGGAAGGCAATATGTAGGAATGTGGACAGGGTTAGGGTTAGCAGACATAGGTAATGACTGGTACAGGTGTGTTAACTCTATCCCCAACCACCACCCTAGCCGTAAAGATTATCCTAAGAAAAGCCTTTTCCCCTAACAGTATCACTGTTTAAAGTGCACCCAGTGTTATTGCTAGTGTTTTATTTATGTTTCTGTATTTTTTTTAGTTGACTGATCACAGCACTTCTTTTCATTTTGTGATCAGTGTAGTTTTGTTTGTTAAATAGTGAGTTCTGATATGCAGAAGTCGACTTAATGAATGTCGATACTTCTCTAAGTTTATATTTGTTAATACTCACATACATTATATATACACATGCATAAACATAAATGCATACAATTGTATGTATATATATATATATATATATATTCATATATATATATATATATATATATATATATATATATATATATAGAGAGAGAGAGACAGAGACACACACACACACATATAAATATATATGTGTGTGTGTGTGTGTGTGTGTGTGTGTGTGTGTGTGTGTGTGTGTGTGTGTGTGTGTGTGTATATATATATATATATATATATATATATAGAATGTGCACACATAAATATATACACATTTGTATACATACACGCATACATGTATATATATATATATATATATATATATATATATATATATATATATATATATATATATAGAATGTGCACACATAAATATATACACATTTGTATACATACACGCATACATGTATATATATATATATATATATATATATATATATATATATATAAACACACAGATCTACTTCAGCAGATTGAATCCACACATAACTGAAATTTACAAAAGCGAGATGAGAAGAATGGTTTGAAGACTGACAGTGCACAAGCTCGGAAGTTAGAACATCAGACTAGCTATATATGTTTAATGCAGATCACTGTACACTGTAGATCTGGAAATCTACCCTTTTCCTAACTGTAGAATGAGCTCGGAGTATGTATATATAATTTGCAGGTATGTTTAACTTTTTTTTATGTTTTTGCAGGGGGACAAACCTCCCTACACCCCCACACCCCCTGTAAATTATATATATCAACTCTGAGATTGCACTACATTGAGGAAAAAGGGTAGATTTCCTGATCTGTACTGTAACACAATCTGCATTAAATGTATACTGTATATAGCTAGCTCGATGTTCTAACTTTTGAGCTTTTGCACTATCATTCTTCCAAACGTTTGGTCTTCATATCTCGCTTTTGTAAATTTTGGTTATGTGTGAATTCAATCTATTGAAGTAGATCTATACACACACACACACACACACACACACACACACACACACACACACACACACACACACACACACACACATATTATAGAAACACAGACAACATAGACAAGGAGAAACAGACAACGAAAAAGAAAATTCAGTCCTTCAATGAAGAATTTATATTCCTTTAATTAAAAAAATCCAATGTTACAATCCACCAAAACAAGTCCTTTTCCACACAGAAAGCAAGCAGACCAGGTTTTGCTATACAGATGTGATATAAATTATTCGATGGCATGCCAAATTTTCTTTTTGGTTGTCTTTATATTTGGCTGAGGCACCCAAGGAGTGTTTCCTGCACTTTCTTTTGTAGAGTTTTGTGTGTGTGTGTGTGTGTGTGTGTGTGTGTGTGTGTGTGTGTGTGTGTGTGTGTGTGAGTCTGTGTGTGTGCATATATATATATATATATATATATATATATATCACAGTCTGTTTGACACAAAACTACTGGCAGACATTGACATCAGAATGTAGTAATGTAGTTTATGCAGAAAGAGTGATTTTTAGCACAGACTATGTAATGGTGTATATTGCCTTTACAGGCCAGTCTGACTATTAAGAAGATAATTTTAATTTAAACCGATTTAAATTCACTAATTTTTTTGGTTTGATGTTAACAGTACACCCTGATTTTATGACCAAGAATTTAACAGGTCACTAACTCCAGGTTATTTGGTGAACCCTGTAGTGGGGTGACACCTTCTGACTGGGACTTCAGTGCATAAACAATGTGCATGTCAGACTGTCATTTATGTTAGTATATCAGCATTAATATTTTTTCATATATTAATGTTATCTCAGGCACATTTGTTTTGGAACATCATGAGACTAGTTTGTATATAACGATTGCAAAATGTAGATTACATAGTCTGACTGAAATATACAGCATTGACTGTAGTAATCGTTTTACAAAAAATTTAAATTAAATTTTAATCGAATTCAGTCACGGTTATTATGACCGCTTGGATGTTAATATTTATTACAACAGAATGTAGCTATATCACAGATGATGTCTAAATATGCTAATTCTTTTTCATTTTATTATTATTCTTTGCTCTCTTTTGCCTTTTTAGCAAATGTTGTGTAGCCCAAGGACATAACATGTTTATTGTTTGATGAGTATCCTTTCATAATGTTTCCTAAGTATTTTAACTATCTCTGAACAATACAAAATAACTAATTTCATCCATGATGCAATCAGTCAAGACACCAAAAAGCAAATAAATAAATTAAAAATTACGAACTGAACTCGGTTAGCAACAACATATATTCCTGCTTTTATCATGGGGGGGAGAGATCAAAAAGCGGTACAACTCAGAATGCAGATGACAGGGTGCCAAAGGCTTTGAGGAATACAGACTGATCAGGTGAGGGGTCATCAGTGGACCAGCCCCCTCATTTCTTCAACAATTTGAGGATCTCACCAAAGGTGATGTTTCCCAATAGGGTTCTAAGGGAACCTTCACCCTCCTCCAAACCCATATCTTCTGAGAGCAGCTCTGTAGAGGAGTCCAGGCGCTTTCACTCAATGATCCATTTTCTTTGACTTTCTGTTAGGGGATGATCAGAAGGAGCCAAATCGGACTGCGAACTTACATAGTAGGTGGCCTATGAAGCTATTGGTACCGACTATCTATGTCAGTGAGAATGAGTGGAAAGAGAAGCAGTACCCCCTTGAGGTTGGGATGGAGCCAAGCTTGAAATTAACACCTTTTCCTTTTGTCCAGCTAAAACGCTTTTAAAGACCTCGAAGGCCAAAGCTGCAATCAGTGCCAAAGGAAGCCTCCCTCCACCCAACAGAGTAGAAGCAAACTTGTCATTATTAATATCCCTCGACCCTAAAACCAACCTCAGATCCAAGCTGTTAAGAGATAAGGCCCTGTGAGGAATTGATGGATCCCAGCCCCAAGATCCTAGGAGTCAAGAGTCAGGGATGTAGCCAGAGTCAAAGTCAGTTGGGCTGATGGTTCCAGCAAAGATACACCAGTAGAGCTTGGATCCATGGAAACAGGTCCTGAAGGGCAGGCTCGTACCAGAGATAACATGGGAGGGGTTGTTCCACCAGTACCTAGTGGATTCAAAGTGGATGGCACTGAAAGAACCCCAAGCTGAATCTGCATACTCAGAAACTTCCTCATCAGTCTGTTGACCTTGAGCTCTGTAAAGCTTCTGGATGTCCAAGCTAACCGTGAGGAAGATGCCACAGAAAGTGTTTGAGAAAAGCCCTTATCTTGTAAGATAGGTGAATGTAACCTAGGGCTTACCGATTTGAGTGAGAAATTGAACCAAGGAGAGGACGTTCAGACCCAAGGGGGTCAGTGGATCCCACTTCTGAGGCATCTTAACATTCAGACCCAGAGGAACTGTTGGATCTGGGGACTGTTTTGGGATTTGTTTGATTTCTTTTCCTCTGCTTTTTTTCTTTAGACTTGTCTTTTTCTCTTTTTCCTTTGGCTTTGGCTTGTTCCTTTTCCTTGCTTGAGACTCTGTGGAAACAGAATTTGAAGGATGAGTAGACCCTGTCTGGGGGGAGAAAATCTTTTAAAATAAGTTCCTTTTTCCTAGTTTGGATGGCTCTGCAAGAGAAGCACAGAATTCACTAGCTACCTCCAAGTAGACAGCACCCAATCAATATACACACAAAGAGTGTAGGTCCTGAGGCGGGATCTTTTGCCCACATGCCATACATGTTTTAAAACTTTGTACTGTCTGACATACTAATAACAAGACTACAAGCATTGACCCTGCTATAAAAACTAAGGACCTAACAATAACTTCAATAACAATAAACTACAAACAGTAATAACAATTATGTGATCTAAATGTATTATCCTAAACTAGTGACACATGCACTCACACTATAAACATTACAAACACTATGCAAAGGCTGATATACTAAAAACGAATTCTCTAAATAGAAAGGGTAAGAGACGAGAAATCAATATCTACTGAAAAGTAGCAAAAGCTAACAATAATAGTAATAATAATCTGTATGATGATAACAAGTTTATAGTGAGAAGTGGAGCCCTCATTTACATGACTGAATGCTTCAGTCAGCAAAGAGATCTGAAGTAACTTAGAGTAGAGGAGGGAATTATGAGTAAGGAAGGACTAAGACTCTGATCCACAGCTTTAGAAGAAAGCACTAAGGTTGGATCCAAATGGATTTGGCAAGCCAAAGGCTGAATTGTACGAAAATAGGCAACAGTGGAGCCTTTACTGCAATGAATAAAAGCCAATTATTCAAGTCTTATATAGAGCAGAGGTATAGTCATATCAGCAAAATAGCAATTTGCTTGATCTCTCACACACACACACACACACATATATATATATATATATATATATATATATATATATATATATATATATAAAATAAAACACCAATGCAACCACCACGGCAATACACATAAAATGTACTTTAATGTATAAAACAAATCAAAACAGATGAGTGCTTTAGGGTAATGCTACCCTTTTTCAGATCATTAAAAGAATAGTAGCATAGGAGCATTTTAAATACAATGTAACCAATCAATCGTGAATAACTATTCACGTAGATAATTCACATCGTTCATACATTTTGTATCCAACCGACATACACAATCATAGTGACGTCTCCTCAAAGTAAATGATTTCCTCCAATAGTAATAGGAAATCATCAATGTCAAGATTTAAGCTATCACTCTCAACTGGATCTCAACTGATGTCTCTACAACAGATTAATTAGACAAGCCAGCAGCTTGCTTCATTGTCCTATCAATGACTTAGTTCATACCAAATATCCATTTAAAATGCCCATCAATGGTCATACATTATTGCAAAAAAGTAAAATAGTCTCATCCAATCATATTGAGCATCTTCTTCATGAAGGAAGAGCATGGCTGGAACTGCCAACCACATTTAAACATGCCTCTTAATTATCAAAGCAAATGTCACAACAAATCAGTTGCCTTAGCCATATGTTCTACCAATCAGAATATTCACTATTTCCAGACGTAAGATGTCACTCAGATCATCCAATATCATTGTACACACTTTATATATCTTGACTGGTGAATGGACCAAACAGTATATATCTGATTGGATCCATTTTTGACTAGGTTCCAATCAGATAATGAATCTAAAATACTTAACTCCAAAGATCTTGGTTTTGGAAATGATGCTATGTTCAAAATACTGGCGCAACCAACTAATTAAAACATAAAGAATATATATGGAAAGTATATAGTATTGGAGCCCTAGCTATATAATGAAGGGGTACTCGCAGGCATGAATTTATCACATCCAATAGAGATTCACTTAGAGACAGTTAATGTTTTTTCACACTATGACAAAATGCCGATAAAGCAACATACAGCATACAATCCACAGTTAAAGCTTCACTTACGTTCCACATATTAAAATATCATTCAGGGGTATTGATGTATATCTATAACATGTTATTGTAACACATAGCCAGCATTCTCATACATCTTAAAAATATGGCTACTAGTGCCAAGTCCGATAGAAACTGAAGCAGACACAGGACCATCATATCCTTGACATATAACCATAGTAAATAAGATCTATTTGTAGAAAGACATGGGGACTAAAAATGACTTTATAAATTGTATAGTTCCAATCTTCACTCTTTGGCAATTAATTGTAAGAAATATTTGTGTTCAAGCCCAAACAACATACTATGGTGGTGCATATCTAGCATTATCCATAGGATACAGCTAATATTGCCAAGTCTAATAAAAACTGTGGCAGACATAAAAACTAAAGTAGCTGCATCAACTAGCCATAGAAAATAGGTGCTGTTTATACATCAATTCATAAAAGTCATGAGAGCAAATAATATACCTTGAGTGGATTATTTCAACCATCATCTCTAGATTATTTCAACCATTGTCACTTAAGAGCTAGTTTCAAGGGAGTATTTGTATTTAGCCCAGGTGGCTTATCTGCCTGTGTATCCCAAATCCATCTCATTTCCGCTAATTCAGTTGTAGTGACAAGACCACCACCTCTGCTGCTCATATGAATCACTTGTAGGACCATAAAGTGAAAACTGTTATTAGGATTTTCTCTAACATGTCTAGTGAGGGTATTTTTCATATCCATTAACCTTATATCGGTTATATGTTTCAAGATACATTTTTTGAGCTGTCTATTTGTCTTTCCGACATAAAATGAAGTACAGCTCTTGCAGCATGCCACGTACATCCCATTTTTAGTTTTACAGTCTGCATATTCATGCAAAATATATATTTTGCCAGTTACGGAATGAATAAATGTCCATTCACAATATATATATATATATATATATATATATATATATATATATATATATATATTTTTTTTTCACATCTTACAAGAGTGGCAAGGATGTGTACCCTTTGTCTTCAATTGAACACCTCTGTTGCTATCTCGTTTGTGACATACCAGCTGTTTCAAATTCCTGTTGTTCTTATATGTGAATGTAGGTTTGTCACCTACAACTTTCTTAATCACTTCACCACTGATTAGGATTTTACAGTTCTTTTTTATTGTATCTCTAATACAATATACATCACTTGAGTATGTAAGGATAACCCTACTATCTTGGTTAGAACCACTGCCACCTGAGATACAATATGTGTATCTAAATTATTTGAATAATAAGGTCTCCCTCTTGTGGTTCTCAGCTTTACCACTTCTTTGGCTTGTTTATGTATATCTCTGGTATTATAACCCCTTTGTTCAAACTGTTGTCTCACTCTCATACTGGTTGCAAGGTAATCTTCTTCCCTGGTATGCATCCTGGAGTAACGCAACATTTGCCCTTTTAGTATATTATTTTATATATATATATATATATATATATATATATATATATATATATATATATATATATCATCATAATCATCTTCTTTCGGCTGTTCCCGTTAGGGGTCGCCACAGCGGATCACCTGTTTCCATTTATTCCTGTCCTCTGCATCTTGCTCTGTCACACCAACCACCTGCATGTCCTCTCTCACCACATCCATAAACCTTATCTTAGGCCTTCCTCTTTTCCTGTTACCTGGTAGCTTCATCCTTAGCATCTTTTTCCCAATATACTCAGCATCCCTCCTCAGCACATGTCCAAACCAATGTAATTGTGCCATGACGAGGATGCATACTAGTCTGATGTAAATATTCTTCTTCTTGCATGCCTTTTGGTATAGCTGTATTAACTACGCCAATGTCATCTGTCTCTAGAGTGACAGCTACAAAAGTTATCTTAGTATTAGAATAGTGAACTGTAAATCTCAAGAAATCGGTGCTCTCTAGATATTTAATAAACTCAAGTAGCTGCTCAGTTGAGCCTTCCCAGATGAAATAAACATCGTCTACATATCTTTTGTAGTAGTGTGTACATGCACTAAAGGGATTATCAACGAGACCAGTACGAGTCTCCCAGTTATCTAACACTATATTTGTATAGCTGCTGGTAAAGGGAGTTGCCATTGCTATGCCCCATTTTTGCCAATATATTTCTTCTCCATAAAGGAACATATTGTTCTCCAATATTACATTAAGTAATGTGCAAATCAGATTGATCTCCTCCATACTAAAATCACTACATTCTGTAAGCAGGCATTGAAAGCTTTTACCACATAGTCGTTGGGGATGACTGTAACAAACTCTGTACATCCATCATCACCATTAATTGCTGTTTAGAGTTCTCTGTAGAACTCATATATTCATACCATGTATCTAGAAACTGTTTAGTGTCCTTTAACACTGTTGTGGCTTTCAGTAATGCCAACTTTAGTTGTTGTTCTATAAAGCTAGAGAGTGGTTCAGTCAGCCAGCCCTCAGCAGCCACTGTGGGTCATAGAGATGGGGGAGATGCTATCTTTATGTATCTTGGGTAGCCCTTGCATAACTGGAATTTTAGGACTGGATACACTGAGGAACTCACACATGCTCTGATCAATTCTCTGGCAGGCCAGGAGTTCAGATAAAACATCTTTCACAGATTTAGTCATATGATTTACTCATAAATGGTTAATCTTTCTGAACCTAGTCTCATCAGATAACATAGATAACATCTTATCTGTGTAGAACTTCTCATCCAACACTACAAGAGTACCTTCTTTGTCTGCAGGACTAATTACTACAGTATCATTAGTTTGCAGTTGTTTCATGGCTTGTCTTTCCTCACAAGTCAAATTGTGAAAATGACGTGGTTCATGCAATTTCTTAATAATGTGTGCCTCACATATTTTCAGAAAAGTGTCCATTGTATGGTTGTTGTGTGGAATAAATTCACTCATTTTTTTAGAAACATTTGATGTATCATATGTTTTATTACCAAATAACTGTCTCAACATAACATTCCTGGCAAATAGAGTTAAATCAGTGGTGATGTCACTAAGTTTAGATGGAACTGCTGAAATAAAAGACCTTTATTCAATACTGACAACTGTGTCTCAGATAATTCAAATTTACTCAATTTGAGAACCAAACTATCAAAAGTTACATTAATAGATAAATGATCTAATTTTCATGAGACGTCTTCCTTCTTTTTAGGTCTCTGCTCATCAACCGATTTCTCTTGTTCAACATGGGTGACTTACAACTGATTAAGTATTTTTTTTCTCTGCATTTTTCCTGTGACTGCTAATTTTGCCAAAAAGCGATTTCTAGCATTTCTGTGCCTTAAAAAACTTTCTTTGCTGCATACTATACTGTTTTTTGTTGTTAGCACTTTTAAAGTCGTTTAAGTCATTTTTTTGTGTTGTTTAACTGTTGTAGGCTACACACTAAAGTGCACTAGCCTGTTATAAGCATTTAAAGTGTTTTTGTGAAAGTTAATTGTATCTTCTGCTAAAAAAAAGAAAAAAACAAAAAAGTATTCTTGTTTCCCGCCTTTTCTAAGCTAGTCTAGTCCAGTTTTCAGATTCTGCTGAATTCAGGGCTGTGGTATAAATTCCTGTGTTGCTCATATCCTTACTTGGATAGGAGGAAGTTTCTCTGTTCACCAGTGAGAGTGGGGAGCTTTGAGCAGCCTATCTGTTTCTGTAGGAGTGGTCTCAGCCCAGCAACTAGTAGTTTATTGGCCGTTTTGGGCTAATTCCTATCTCTTTCATCTCCCTGCCTTAAAACCCACATTTGCACAGTTTTGAGCTTGTATACAACTCAGCCAAGCTCCTCGTGGTGTCCTGCAGAGTACTACAAGCAGCAGAGCGACAAATGAGTGACTTACAACTGATTAAGTATTTTTTTCTCTGCATTTTTCCTGTGACTGCTAATTTCACCGAAAAGCGATTTCTAGCATTTCTGTGCCTTAAAAAACTTTCTTTGCTGCATACTATACTGTTTTTTGCTGTTAGCACTTTTAAAGTCATTTAAGGAATTTTTTTTGTGTTGTTTAACTGTTGTAGGCTGCACACTAAAGTGTGCTAGCCTGTTATAAGCATTTAAAGTGTTTTTGTGAAAGTTTTTATTTTATTATTTATTTTATTTCAGTTTGATTACCGGGGAAGTCCACTGGGCCAAGAAGTACCCATTTTCAGTGCAGGCCCGGGGAGAAAAGCTCCAAAAACAGTACAATCAAGGTTACATACAGTAATGCATGATAATACAATGTCACAAACAGTTAAGAATATGTGAGATGCAGTAGTAGGCAATACAGTAAGGATTACATAAAATACAATCATAAAAGTACAATGTCCAAGATGCAGAGTTTGCAAAGAAAAAAAGTAAAAATTTTTTTTTTGCTACATATGAACAGTATTTACATACTTACAGTCAACTGAAAGTCAGCTATAACCATATAGGGGGAACATAGAATGAAATTAAGAGAGTATATAGTAGATTGGTGCTAGAGAATAGAGGTCAAGGTGGAGAAAGTTTCTAGAATTTATACTGGGTGAAAGCAAGGACATTTCCATTTGGAGGATAAGTGTAAGAAAAGATGGGTCTTGAAAGAGTCAGAGTTAGGGATGGTCCTAAGAGAAGGTGGGAGGGAGTTCCATTTTCTACCAAGAGAGAAGGAGAGTAGGTGCTGGCCAGCGGGATGCTTAGGTTTGTGAATGGAGATTAGGTTTTGGTGTTCAGATATCAGAGATCAGTTAGGGATGTAAGGGGGAAGGATGTTAGATAAGGCAGGGCATTTTTCTGGATAAAATATTAATTTGTGAGCGGTAGTTAGTTGGAGATAGTCAAGGTAGTTAGGGAGTTCTAACAAGTTTAGAGATTATTGGGCATGGCAATGGTGAGTACAGGTTTTGGATTTGGTGGCAAATTTAGAGATCTTATTATAGCAAGCTTCGAGTTTTGAGGTGTTGGAAGCAGAAAGATTAGTTAGAAGTGGGGCACCATAAAGGAGAGAAGGGAGGAGGTAGGTGATGGCTAAGGTATGCCTAGAGGAGTTAGAAAGAAATTGATTATTCCTGTAGAGCATACCTAATTTTTGGTGAGTTTTCTTTATGTTTTGTTGAATGTGGAGATCAAATTTGAGCTGTTCATCAATGGTGATGCCAAGGAGTTTTATGAAGGGACCACTTCTATAGGAGTGTTGGTTAGGCTTTGGACATTGAACGAGCTTTTGTTAAAGGAAGATGCCTTGGTAGGAAGGAAAATTAGTATTTTAGATTTATTGGAGTTAAGGGAGAGATGGTTTTGGTGCATCCACTTTTCAGTAGTGGAGAAAGCTTTTTGAGTTTTGGACAGAAGTTCAGAAGGGTTGGAGGCAGAACAAACTAGGGTGGAGTCATCAGCGTATTGGATGACTGTAGTGTCAGGGAGGGCAGTGTGAAGGTTATTTATAAAGATGTTGAAAAGCAGGGGGCCAAGGATGGACCCCTGAGGAATGCCGGTAGGTGTGTGTAAGAAGGAAGAGGTGGAGGCTTTCCATCTGACAGCCTGAGATCTGTCTGAAAGGTAACTAGAGAACCAGGATAGAGTGTTGGGGGAGAGATTAAGGTTGGAGAGATGGAAGAAAAGATGTTTATGGGAGATGGTGTCGAAGGCTTTGGAAAGATCTAGCAGAATAGTTGACAAGAAGTCTGGTATCTCGGGCTTGATTGATAGTTTCTAGGAAGGATAGTAGGGCAGTTATGGTGCTGTGGCCAGGATGGAAACCATGTTGGGTGGGTGTGAGTAGCTGATTCTGAGTTAAGTAGGGTAAAAGTTGGTGGTGGATGCATTTTTCTAGGATTTTAGATAGTGGGGAGAGTAGGGCAATGGGGCGGAAGTTAGAAATGGAGGTGTTTTTGCCTCCTTTGTGAAGAGGAAGAATGTAGGCAGAACGCCAAAGTTTGGGTACGTAAGACTCTTTTAAGGATCGGTTGATCAGGATACTAATCGGGAGAGCAATACCTTCAGCAGCATATTTGAGGAAAGAGGGGGAATGTTGTCAGGGGCATTAGGGCATGGCTTTAGTTTGGATAAGAGTTTTTTTATATACATTGTGGAAACTGGTTTGAGCTGGAACATGGAGGGATGGCTATTAGGGATGTTGGAGGTGGGGTTGAGGAAGTTGGGAGGATTTTTGTCTGGAAAAGTTTTGGTTAGCTTAGCTATAGAGTCTGTAAAGAAGGTATTAAAGTGAGTGCTCAGTTCCTTGTCAGTTAAATTTGGATCAGGGCAGGGGTTATTTCTCGACCCTGGATGGAGAAGAGAGTTAACAGATTTCCAGAATTGTTTTGGGTTTTTAGTATGGTTGGATTGAAGTTTATTGTAGTAGATTTTTTTGTCTGAGGTGATTAACTTTTTTACTTGGTTTCGGAGTTGGGTGTATTGGAGCCAGGCAGTAGGCAGTTTAGTTTTTTGATGAAGTTTCCAGGATTTGTCTCTGAGATGCATGGAATTTTTAGTCACTTTGGTAAGCCAAGGAGCAGAATTGGTTTTGATTCGCTTGTTTCTTAGGGGGGCTTGGGAGTTGAGCGTGTTTAGGAAGATAGAGTTAAAGTGCTCGACAGTGTTGTCAAGGGAGAGAGAGTTTAGGATTTGCCAGCTGATTTGCTTAAAAATGTTAGAGAAAGTTGTGGGGTCGAAGTTGCTAAGGTTACGGGTTTGAATGTAATGATGTTGGTATTGGGAGGAGTTAGTAGAGCGATGGATGTATGCAGGGAGATGGTCGCTGAAGGTGTTAGGGGAAGTACCAGAGAGAGAGATTTTGTTTGGATGGGAGACTAAGATCCAATCTAAGATGGACCCTGGGGGGTGGATTTTGTTAGGATGGGTGGTAGAATGTATTATTTGGGTGAAGTTGTAGAGGTTAATAGCTAGGGAGGGGGTGGGTGTGTTGATTTTATTCCAGTCGATGTTAACATCGCCAAGAATGAAGGTTTCATACTTTATTTCAGATGAGGCCCAGTGAAGAATATTTTCTAGGGTTGAGATATTGTTGCCTGGAGGTATATATAAGGAAATAATGCAGATGTTTTTATGTTTATTAAGTTGAAATAGTCCTGCTGTTATTTCAGTGTTTTTATAATGTGGGGTTGGGATTTGCAGGGGGATTAGGGATAGAAGGTTAGAGTAGATAAGGGCAGAGCCTCCACCTTTTTTGTTTAAGCGGTCACTCCTGAGGATGTGGAAACCTGGAGGAAGGATTTCAGAATCAGAGATATGTGGTTTTAGCCAAGTTTCAGAGATGGCTAAGATATCGGGTTGGTTGAGGTTGATCCAAGCATGAACATGGTGGATTTTGTTGTTGAGGCTCTGGGCATTGATAGTGAAGATTTTAAGGGTGTTATGAGAGAGAGATGAAGAAGAAGGAGAAGGGGGAGAAGTTTGGTTAAAGTAGGGGATGAAGAGGAAGAAGAGATTGAGATGCTAGGAGTGAGGCAAGGGCCAGGGTTAGGATGTATGTCTCCAGATAAGGCTAGGATATTACAAGAGATAAGTTTTAGCCTTTTGAGTTTGGATTGAAGGAAGATGTTTGGGGAGAGTGGAGGTGTAAGAGAGGATCTTTTAGAAGAGGTAGAGAATAGTTTGAGCTGGAAAAGGTGTAGAAGGTTTAGAGGGGTAAGGGAGGGGAAAATGGAGTGAAAATGTGAGAGTAGAAGAGATTGTGGGTGAGTAAGTGGGGTAGTTTGAAAAGGCGGTATATAAGGGGGGGCTTTAGATGAGTATGAAGTAGCATGATAGATAGGAATTAGTAAGATATGTAGGGAGCAAGGGAGTATGTAGGAAAAGAGGGTTGGGGAGGGCATATTCGGAATGGGTGAGAAGAAGGAAGTGAGAAAAATAGGAAATGAAGTTGCAAGCTTAGAGAAGGAGAGGAGGAAGTGAGTGGTAAGGGGGAGTAGAAAGTGGAATAGGAGAGGGGAAGATTAAGTGAGATGAGAAGGGGAGGAGTAAGAGAAAAGGGAGGAGTAGGAGTAGGAGGAGAAAATTATAGAGTGGTTGGGATTGGCTACCAGATGGAGGAAAAGAGGAGATAATAGAAGATTGTGAATGGTGAAAAAGAATGGTGGGAGGAGTTAGTGAGGGATAAATGTAGATGTGCTAGGGGCGGGTGGAATTTGGGGGCAGGGTAGGGGAGCAGTGTGAGCCCGCAGGGCGAACGGAGCGGGAAGAGTCAGAGGAGGAGAAAGAGAGGAAGACAATCAGTAAGGAGTGAATAGACTAAGGTAAGTCTCGCAGAGAGTAAAATGGGAACAAAGATCTACAGAGAAGTGGAGTGGAGGGTAGATGCAGAGGAGAGGGACAGAGTGAGAAGTTAAAAAAAAAAGAAAAAACTCCAAGGAAAAAGGGTAGAGGAGGGCAGTATAAGCTAAGAGTGGGTAGGTAAATCTAGGATAGCAGTGAGGGAGAGAGCAGAGGAAAGGAGTTAAAGGGCCAGTTTAGTGGAGAAGAGGAAGCAGGGGTAAGGAAGTAGTGATGGTGGAAAGGTAGGGGAGCACCCCAAGTGTTCAGACGGTCTAAAATAGCAGTGACCCCAGGGAGAGGAACAGGTAAAGGGGGAGGGGGCTATCAGGATCAGGGAAGGGGAGAGAATAAGGTGAGAGCTAGAGTAGGAGCAGTAAAGAGGGGGTAAAAAGTAAGGTGGGAACTAGGAGATAAAAGCAGCAAAAGAGGGGGGGTAGTGGCTGCTGGCTAGCCTGGCAGGGGAGCGCACTGCGACCTGATAGAATCAAATTTAGAAGTAGCAAACATTTACAGGAGTACACATACTTTGTTTATTGTATCTTCTGCTAAAAAAAAGAAAAAAACAAAAAAAAATACTCTTGTTTCCTGCCTTTTCTAAGCTTTTCTAGTCCAGTTTTCAGGTTCTGCTGAATTCAGGGCTGTGGTATAAGTTCCTGTGTTGCCCATATCCTTACTTAGATAGGAGGAAGTTTCTCTGTTCATCAGTGAGAGTGGGGAGCTTTGAGCAGCCTATCTGTCCCTGGAGGAGTGGTCTCAGCCCAGCAACTAGTAGTTTATTGGCCGTTTTGGGCTAATTCCTATCTCTTTAATCTCCCTGCCTTAAAACCCGTATTTGCGCAGTTTTGCGTACCACGCAGCTTCGGTTAGCTAGGGTTAAACTATTCCAGGCTCCACGAAGTCTGCTCTTCAATTTTTCCCTTAGAATTAGTCAAACTCTCAAATAAAGCACTTTAACTTTCCTTTTACAGCCCAGCACTTGCTCCAAGCACTCAGTAAGCAATAATAAATGCTAACACTACACCTCCCCTTTACTATACAGTAGTACAAGGCTCCCTATTTGTCCCTACCGGACAATCAGTAAATCAGTTCATTTACCCATACAGGCATGTCCAAAGGGCAGTTTCAGGTATACTCTCCAGTCCAGCTGGTGAATCTGGGAATCTTGAGGCAATGTTACAATTGCCTCATGTACACAGACAACCCTCTCCTCCTTCCAGCAAACACAAATGTATGTGAGAGATGCAACTATACAGCCAAACTGGAGGCCAAGCTCTCTCAACCCAAGGCTGGAACAGCCAGTCAGGAGGAGAAGGGAAACACTTGCATCACACTTCCAGTCTCACATATACCAGTCATACATGCACCAGCAAACAACACACATAAATACACAAAAACATACTCAGAGGCTCTAAATAAAAATCTGCCTAAGCAGCAGAGACCTCCAAAGCAGATATCTAAGCAACCTCGACCCTCAAACACAACCACATGTCACATACTTCACAAAGTCAGTGTGCCACACAACCACAGCCCTTAAGGCTTAACAACACACCCAATACACTAGTAATAGATGACTCTATTGTCAGGCACACTGACATTCCATTCACTAGACTGAATGAGGAGAAGTTTACTGTAAGCTGCCTGTTGGGTGCCAGGATCCGCCACATAAAACAAGCACTCAGGTCACTCCAAAACAAGTACAAATATGACTCTGTCATTGTACATGTTGATGTGAATGACCTGAGACATACCTCCCTGGACTACATGAAAAGAGATATAGAGGAGTTCTCTGATCATGTAGCCCAGGCCGGTATGACCTTGACCCTAAGTAGCATCTTGCCCTCACCAAGAATGATGCCACAGTACAAAGAAAAAATGATCAGTTTTAACAATTGGCTAAGCTATTGGTGTCGTTCAAAGAGAATCCAGTGTCTGTCAGCCTGGGACGACATGCTCGAAAAGCCACGCTGCTTCACCAGAGATGGCTTGCACCTGTCACCCTTAGGCTTTTGAATACTGGCCAAGGCTCTTGCCACCCTCTTAGTGCCTTTTTTAGGCAAGGTTCAAAAGACAAACCCACCTCCATAAACAACACAAGTAGCCAAAAACTGAGGGTAATGCTACTCAATGCCAGAAGTCTAAACCTCAAAATGCACACACTCGAGGCACTCCTTAGCATGGAGAAAATCGATATCTGTGCAGTAACAGAAACCTGGTTCAAGGCTCCAGAGAGCACCCCAGCACTACCAGGCTACAACTTGTACCTTACCTTTCTCCCCCAGAACCCGGACCGAAATACAAAAGGAGGGGTGTATCCATTTTCATAAAGGATACCCACACCTCCAGGTTAGTAGTACAGCACGTGGCCTCGGAGACCATCCATGTGCAACTAACAGTGGGCAGAGCTGCTTTTCAGATTGTAGCTTGCTACAGATCACCAACCTTGTCTCAGGACCCCCACTCAGCATTCCTGAGAACATTGGAAAATATAAAGGTCCTACCTAACACCATGATATTGGGAGATTTCAACTACCCAAACATTGACTGGGATAACTACTCAAATACAAACTCCTTTGCCCAACGCTTCCTAGAGTTTATAAACTCAAACACCCTGGAACAGCTGGTCACCATGCCCACAAGAGGTGACAACATATTGGACCTGATCATCACCAACATGGGGGATCAGTGCTCCATACCTGAGGTAAACCCCTCGCTGGTAAGATCAGATCATAAACTAATCACACTGGACATCCAGATCCAACCCCACTCCCAGTCAAGGAAACCACTGTGAAAAACTTTTCAAAAGCCAACGTCACACTTCGCAAGACTGAGGTGGAAAGTTTCAAAGCCCCCTTGCTAAAGGATAATGCTGCCCAAACCACAGAATCCTTTACAAATGCATTCTATGAGCACCTACAGGAATGCATGGATTGAGCCATCCCAAGTAAAACCATGACTCACTCCTCAAAAAAGAGGAAACCAGTCTGGTGGTCCCCAGCCATAAATAAGCTATACAACAGAAGGAGGAAACTATTACATGATAGAGCAAAATCCCAAAAAGGAAAGGCATTGCTGATCAACATTAGCAAGAAACTATGATCCCTCATAAAATCATCCAAGGCCAGTTTCGAAAGAAAAATTGCCAAAGACTCTAAAGATAATCACAAAGCCTTCTTTAGTTATGTCAAGAATCTAGGTGGCAACTCTCAGATATGCTCTGAGCTAGTGCAAAATGGCAAAAAATACACTGAACCAACTGACATTGCCAACATCCTGGCTGACAGGTTCAGTGCAAACTGTACCCCCTCCACACACCCAAAAGGGCCCGTGTCCATTCCAGAAGAATGCAGAGCCCCAGACATCACAGAAACGCAGGTAAAAACAGCCCTCTCCAAAGCTAAAAACACACCATCAATGGGACCAGATGTTATCCCTGGCTGCGTCTTACACGAGCTCCAAAATGAACTAAACCCTCACCTAAATTCACTGTTCAAACTCAGCATTACCACAGGCTATGTACCCAAAGAATGGCATACAGTAACAGTCATCCTGCTCCACAAAGGTGGTGCCACAACAAAACCTGGGAACTATCGCCCTATAAGCCTGACTAGCCTGGTCTGCAAAGCTATGGAGTGAATCATCATGGAACTCATAAACAGAGACATTGGGAACCTCCAGACACTGGGTCCTACCCAATTCGGCTTTGTTAAAGGCAGATCCTACCTCCTAAACATAGTTGACTTCTTTGAAACAGTTACCAAGGCCATAGATGAAGGAAAGGTAGTCCACGCAGCCTACCTGGACCTCGCTAAGGCCTTCAACACCATTCCCCACTCTGGCATCATAGATAAGCTCACCAGCTTGAACATTAACCCCTATGTCATGAGATGGGTTGCCAACTGGCTCATGGATAGTACACACATGGTCAGAGCTGTGGGTGCCATGTCCAACTCTAAACCAGTTACAAGTGGCGTCCCACAGGGCTAGGTCCTGGGACCTCTCCTGTTCGGTATATACTTCTCTGAGGTACAGGCAAGCATGGGAGGACTATGGCTGACCAAGATCGCAGATGACTGCAAACTGGGGGGCCATAATTGACTCTCCGGTTGAAACAGACATCCTCCAGAAGGGTCTCATAGAGACAGATACCTGATGTCAGAACCATGGCCTCAAGCTAAATGCCAAAAAATGCATAGTCATCCCCTTTGGGAAAAACAAAGTGCCCACGAATTATCACATAGGTGGTAATCCACTAAGTATGGAAGATGTAATTAGGGACCTGGGGACCCAGGTAGATAGCAACCTCTCCTTTGATAATCACATTGCCAAAGTGGTTAGAAATTCCTTCTATGTAGCCCACCTAATCATGAAAGGGCTCACATCTAGATCCAGAGAGGTCATTGTGCCCCTCTACTCATCACTCATTAGGCCCATAATAGAGTACAGTGCCCCATTTGGAATGTACCTTACCCGACACCTGCAATAGCTGGAAAGCCCACAGAAGTACCTCACCAAGAGGATCATGGGCCTCAAACAGATGCCCTATGCAGCTCGACTAAAGAAACTCCAGCTCTGCTCGGTTGCCTACCGCCTGCTCAGAGGTGATCTCTGCCTGACGTATAAGGCCATGTCCAACCCAGAATTAATGGAAATGCTCCACCTCAAGAAAACCAAATCTCTTAGAACCACATGCTCCAGTGAATTAAACCTCAGCACAACAATAAACAGGGCATGCTGGAGGGATCGATTCCTGTCCCAGAGACTTCCCTCACTCTGGAATAGAATCCCAGTTTATGTTAGGCAAAGCCCCTCACTGACTCTCTTCAAGAGAAATCTTGACTAGTGGGTGGGAAATCGTAAATTTACCCCTGAGATCACTTCAGAGGCCCAGGAAACTAATTTAAAAGGGAGGCGAAAGCCAACACATTCTGGCTAGGCTTATAAATGCCCTTGGGCAGATAGCCTTGTACCTACCTAAGAACCTATGGTTGTTTTATTGGGATCAGTAATGTTGGAAAAAATGGCAAAACTACAGACCCCTCTTTGCCTTTAGCAGCTAGGTTAAAGTTATATTTAGATACACCCATTAAATTACCATTTCCAGCTCTGTCTGTATTCTCATAACATATATTACATTTCTCAACTGAGATCTAATATTCACTTCTACTTTGCCATTAATTGGCACCATATTACAGTTGTTCGTTTCTCTATCTTTGGGCCAACCAAATATACAACCTTTCTTAAAGTCATTATAGTCCCTCATTAATTTCTTGCTTTTTAACTGCAGAAGCCTTTTGTAGTAATAAATAAATAAATCATTTATTTTGTCTATATAGAAATTAGCTGTAAACTTACTTTCAGTCTTGGACTGTTGTTTCTTAACCAGCTGTATCAATTCATGTTCAGTTGGTTCAAAGAATTCTGTCATTAGTTACATATAACTGAAACTCATCTCCAGATTCAGATGTTGCCATTTCTTCAGTAACGCCAGATGTGAGTTTTCATACATCAGCATAACCAATACTCTTAGTCCTCTTGGTATTATTCTACAATTTAGGCAAGCTTCAAAGTGGAGAAGGTGCCATTGTAGATACTTTAATGTATAAAATGCATTTTCAAGTTCTCTATACCTCTTTATGAATTCATCCATATCCTGGGGTGTATACAGTAAGGGGGGCTCCCATACATTCAAGCTGAGGCCTAATAACAGATTATTGCCAATGCGAATACTATCCCTCGTATGAGTTACGCAAGGTTGATTCATTCTCTGCATGGGAGAATAATCCAGTTCGATATTTGTATTCTCACCTCCTTCTGCCATGTAGAGCCAACTCCTCCAAAAATATATTACCTTAATAAAATATAGGATTATGGCTCTTAAAGTATAGCACTGTAGAAAACACATATAAAAATAATAAAACACCAGTGCAACCACCACAGCAATACACATAAAACATATCTTAATGTATGAAACGAATAAAAACAGATGAGCGCTTTCGGGTAATGCTACCCTTCTTCAGATCATTAAAAGAATAGTAGCATAGGAGCATTTTTAAAAAAATCTAACCACTCAGTCATGAATAACTATTCATGTAGATAATACACTTCATTTATACATTTTGTATCCAATCTACATACACAATCATAGTGACATTTCTTCAAAGTAAATTATTTCCTCCAATAATAATAATAAAACGTCACTGTAAAGAATCAAGCTATCGCTCTCAATTGATCTCAGTCGATATCTCTGCAACAGAGAAATTGTATCTGGTTGGTTTAAATATACCAGATATTCAAAAGAGAGTACAATGAAGTAAATGATAGTTGGACAACAGGAAAGGGAATAAAATAAGAAAAAAAACTTCTAAAACATCAAAAATGAAAGAAATTATTCAAAGTAGCTATGGTTTAAACTACTTAGAACATTATCTGCAGAAAAAAGCGCATAATGATACATATCGTCTTGGTACTAAAAAGACAATTAATGACTTTAGAAGTAAAGAAGACAAGAAAATATATAGAATAGTATATACTGAAAGGCCTATGTAAATACATTAATAAACGCAAACCATACAAGGTATTTGAGAGCAATAAAAAATAAAAATCTATTTTCAGTTTATATAAAATACTAACTTAAAGTATGTAATAATTCATGACAAAAAAGGATACAATTAAAAATATGCAATAGTTCATAGTAAAAAAAGTATGACCAAGAAAAAACCTCCTCTCTGTATATGATTAGTTGGTTCATATTATTTTGGAATGTGATAAATACACAGAAGTTAGAGCCACTTTTCTCATCAAAATCATTGGACATGAGTAGAAAATATAGGGCTAAGGGAAATAACATCAAATATGTGAAGATTTATTCAGAATAGAAGATGAGATAATAGTGAGAGAACTGTCATTACTATTAAGTAAAACCCACAAAATTAGGAAGTTTAAAAGCCATGAACATCAAATGAATGCAAACCATGTGAAATAGTAATACCTTTGTCAAATGCACTTGAAATATATGATATGTACAAGGGATAGTTACCATGTACAATTATCATTTAATTGTTTCTATGACTATAGCAACATATTTTTGAAACAATAAAGAATGAAACAATAAAGAATCTTGAATCTTTGAACCAATTATATTGTTGTGTTTGTCTGTTATATACTTAACTATTTTTCCAGCAAGTAAAGTTTATTGAATGATAGAGCAGCCTACAGAAAAGATATTAACAGGGAAAAATCTGAACAAATGGAGTAACACTATTAATGTCAAACAAGAGAAAACTAACACCAAAAGTGAACTTACAGCACAAGTATAAACTAAGATCAATCTATCAGGACAACAGTTAACTATGTACAGGTAGTGTCAATATGCTCACAGTATATAAAATTAATGAGAAAAGGAAAAAGGAACAGGAAAAAAGGATGGGAACTAAGCATACGGCAGTTTAGCAGTTTTTTCCATCTCTTTCAACTTTCTGGTTTAAAAGCTTGCATTTGCACTTGTTTCCCACCTTTCCTGTAAGGGTCTATATTATAACAACGAACAATCAGATGATCAAATGTTGTTATATCGACCCCTAAATCTTGAAACCTCAAAACATCAAATTTTTTCCCAGGGAAAAAAAATCTCTGTTCCCCAAAAAAAAACCCACTAAACACTAAATGAAGTGGGGGGCTTTGCCAACTCCGAGACTGCACTACAGTGGAGGAAACGGCACAACCCAGACGGCCTGCCCAGCGATTTCTTTCCCTGTGAAAAAAATTTGCTGTTCCGGCCGTTCGCTATTTTGCTGGTTTGACACTTTGTGTTCGAACTAACAGCGTTTGATCATCTGATTGTTCGCTGAGCTAATGTAGATCCTCCTGTAACTAGTTTAGTCCAGATACATATTTGCTGTATCCAGCACTGTTTATAAGCTTCTGAGCCCCCCAAGCCTTTCTGTGTCGGAGGTCAGCCTTCTAGCTTGTCAGTGGGAGTGGTAAGCACTAGGTAGCCTATCTACCACAAGAGGAGTGGTTTCCGGCCCAGAAATTGTAGTTTATTGGCCGTTTGGGCAGTTTTTTCCATCTCTTTCAACTTTCTGGTCTAAAAGCCCGTGTTTGCACTTTTCCCGCCTTTCCTGTAACTAGTCTAGTCCAGATACAGATTTGCTGTATCCAGGACTGCATGTAAGCTTCTGAGCCCCCCAAGCCTTTCTGTGTTGGAGGGAAGCCTTCTAGCTTATCAGTGGGAGTCGTAAGGACAAGTTAGCCTATCTATCACAAGAGGAGTGGTTTCTAGTCCAGAAATTGTAGTTTATTGGCCATCTGGGCAGTTTTTCTATCTCTTTCAACTTTCTGGTTTAAAAGCCAGAGTTTGCGCTTGTGTCCTGCCTTTCCTGTAACTAGTCTAGTCCAGATACAGATTTACTGTATCCAGGACTGTTTGTAAGCTTCTGAGTGGTGCCAAAGTCTGCTCTTCATGTTTTTCCTTAGATCTGCTAGTTCTCTCCTTTCCTGCACTTTTACTAGCTTATTAATCTCGCTCTTTACCAGACTTCTTGTAGCAATTATTGTGGCACATAAAAGTGCTACCAGAACTAAACGCTCTACAAGAAAACAGTTCCAGTACTTATTATTAATGCCCACCCCTCCAAGCATGTCTAAAGGACAGTTCCCTGTGCTTTCTCCTATTAAGCTGGTGAACTTGGGCATCCTGAGACAATGTAGCAACTGCCTCATGTACACTGACAACCCTCTCCTCTTACCTCCCAACACTCAGACTTGCGAGAGATGTACTTATATATCCAAATTGGAAGCCATGCACACTCCAGCCAAGACTGGAATAGCTAGTCAAGAGGAGAAGGTCAACACTTACACCACACCACATGGAACACATAGCCCTCCAGAACACAGACCAGCACTGCCTTCACATAAAAACACAAACCACACACTCACCTTCGCGGAAGCTCTCAATAAAAATCGGGTCTATATTGAAAGCTCAAATTACCCTATTAACTGAATACATAAATGCCAACACATATTCCGCAAACTGAGAATACACCGAACTCCCTAAATCGTGAAATTCAAAAGCTCAAACCATCATAGCTGTCCCACTACATACTACCTACCCAAACAAACTAAATAAGCACATACATACACTGACCAAAACCCTACTTCTAATGCTAAACTAAACCCTACTTCTAACCCTACACTACATCTTGCATATACCACCATCTATGCACTTACCTTAACTTGCATCCTAACCCTAAGGTCCGTAACTATCGCACAATTACCTTAACAAGCTATACCCAAACAAACTAAATAATTCACACACATACATGTAACAAAACCCTACATCTAACCCTACACTACATGTCACATACATTACCATCTATGCACTTACCTTAACCCGCAGCCTAACACTAAGGTCCGTAACTATCACACATTTACCTTACGAAGCTATACCACGGATGGGCCGACCATGGCGATTTGACATTTTGGATTTCGCACTTCAGGACGATCGATGTCTACCTGGTTCGATGAAGACATGTCAGCACTTACGTATCTGGGTAAGTGCATCTTCGAGAATGTAATAGGGAACCATAAAAATCTACCCAAACAGCAGAGACCTCCAAGGCAGAAATGCACTCGACCACCACAATACAACACTAATCACAAGACACATAACTCTCCTAAACAGTGCGCCACTCAACCAAAGCCCCTAAGGCAAAACAGCATGCCCAACACACTAGTCATAGGTGACTTGATAGTGAGGCACACTGATGTCCCACTCACTAGGTTGAATAAGGAGAAAGTAACAGTCAGCTGAATGTCAGGTGCTAGGATCCACCACATAACGCATGCACTAAGGTCTCTCAACAACAGGTACAAATATGACTCTGTCATTCTACATGTGGGAGTGAATGACCTGAGATGTACCTCCCTGGACTACATGAAAAGAGACATGGAGGAGCTCTCGTATTATGTAGCCCAGGTGGGTATGACCCTAGCCCTGAGTAGCATCCTACCATCACCCAGAATGATATCACAGTACAAGCAGAAAATTATTGATTTCAACAATTGGATAAGTTTCTGGTATCATTCTAAGGGGATCCAGTATCTGCCTGGGATAACATGATTGACAGACCTCGATGCTTTGCCAGAGATAGCCTGCATCTGTCACCCCTGGGCCTCTGGATACTGGCCAAGGCTCTTACCACCCCTATAGTGCCGTTTTTAGGCGGTGTTCCAAAGACCAAATTACCACCATAACAACTACATACAAATGTAATCTGAGGGTCATGCTGCTGAATGTTAGACGTCTAAATCTCAAAATGCACTCGCTCGAAGCACTCCTTAATCTGAGGGTCATGCTGCTCAATGCCAGAAGTCTAAATCTCAAAATGCACTTGCTAGAAGCACTCCTTAAAATGGAGAACATTGACATTTGTGCTGTAACAGAGACCTGGTTCAAGGCAGCAGAAGGCACCCCTGCACTACCAGGCTATAACTCATTCCACACCTTTTGGCCCCAGAACTTGGACCGAAGCCCCAAAGGTGATGGTGTTTCCATATTCATAAAGGGTGCGTACACCCCCAGACTGGTAGCCTAACATAATGCATCAGAGATACTTCAGGTGCAGCTAATATTGGATAAGACAGTGATTCAGGTCGTAGCTTGCTATAAGTCCCCAACCATGTCCCAAGACTCACATTCCATGTTCCTAAGCACCCTGGAGAATATTAGGGTCCAACATAACACTCTCATACTGGGTGACTTCAACTACCCCTCCATTAACTGGGAAAACTACTCATGTACCAATACACTTGCCCAGTATTTCCTGGAATTCATTAATTCCAATGCCCTGAACCAGCTCATTCTTACCCCCACTAGAGGTAGCAACATCCTTGACCTGCTCATTACTAACATGGGTGACCGTTGCTCTACACTAATAGTCAATTCCACCCTGGTTAGATCTGACCACAAACTAATCACCTTGGAAATCCACATCCCTCCCACCCCCACCCCCACTTTGGGCTCCTAAAAACACAGGTGGCTAACTTCATGGCACCCATGCAAATGGAGCATAGTTGCATTACCACCGAATCATACACCAGTGCACTGTACAAACACAAACAAATGCATGCATCTCACTATACCCAATACAACCAAGACGGTCTCCTCCAACAAAAGGAAGCTGGTGGTCTCCTGTCATAAATAAACTCTACAACAGATGGAGGAAACTGATGCGGAATAAGGTGAAGTCCCAAGACTGGAAAAACTCCCTTATCATCCTCAACAAAAAGTTGAGATCTCTCATCAAATCCTCTAAAGCTAGCTATGAAAACAGAATTGCAGCAGATAGTAAAGACAACCACAAGGCCTTATACAGTTATGTAAAGAATCTTCACAGCAATCCCCAGATTTGCTCTGAGTTACTGCACAATTATACCTCCTATACCAAGAAACGAAAAGAAACAGTTTTGCTAGTAACAAACCAGGAAAAGGACCCGCCAGGTCCTACACCAAGAGCACAAACCGGTCACACTGTTGTGCTACGAAACAAAGTCTTTTTTTAAAATACACCCAAATGGTGAATGTCCAGAGATGCAAATTTGCAGCTACCGTAGATAATCCTCAACGAGCCAAATAATGAAAAAATACTTTATTCCAAAAATAGACAACACAGGAAACAATTAAATCACGAGCGCTTTCGCCCGGTCTTACCGGGCTTTTTCAAGTGTACCAAGCCAACAGATATTGCCAATATACTGGCCGACAGATTCAGTGCCAACTTTATCTTCCCCGAAGGACCAATAACAATACAAGTCGATTGCCAGGCACCCAGTATTACTGCTGCATAGGTTAAAACAGCACTATCCAAGGCCAAGAATACAGCTTCTATGGGACCTGACAATATCCCTGGCTGTGCTCTACATGAACTACAGAGTGAACTGGCACCTCACCTGTGTGTTCTGTTCAGTCACAGCCTCACCTCTGGCTTTGTCCCTACCGAATGGTGCATTGCTACAGTCATCCCTCTCCACAAAGGAGATGTGACTACAGACCCTGGGAACTATCGCCCAGTTAGCCTGACGAGTCTGATAAACAAAGCTATGGAACACATCATCATGGACCTAATAAACAAGGATATAGGGAATATCCAAACTCTGGATTCCACACAGTTTGGTTTTGTGAAGGGTAGATCAAGCCTGCTCAACTTGGTCGACTTCTTTGAATCAGTCACCAGAGCTGTGGATGAAGGCAAGGTGGTTCATACAGCCTACTTTATCTGGCCAAGGCCTTTGATACCATTCCCCACTCAGGAATCACAGAAAAACTCACTAGGCATCAACCCCTATATCACTAGGTGGGTTGCAAATGGCTCACAGATAGAACCCACAGTGTGAAAGTAGCTGACTCCAAGTCAGACTGCTAACCAGTCACGAGTGGAGTCCTACAGGGTTTGATCCTGGGTCCACTCCTGTTTGTTATCTACTTCTCTGAAGTCCAGGCCAACATGAAGGGACTCTGGCTGACAATGTTCACAGGCGATTGCAAGTTGGGAGCTATTATTAACTCTCCATGTGATGTTGACATCCTACAGAAAGGTCTCACTTAGACCAATGACTGGTGTCAGAACCATGGCCTTAAGCTCAATGCCAAAAAACGTGTTGTCATCCTCTTTAGGAAAAACCCGGTTCCCATGAATTACCACATCGATGGTAGTCCACTGAACACAGAAGGCATTATAAGAGATCTGGGAACATAGGTTGACAGCAACCTCTCTTTTGACCACCACACTGCCATTGTGCTCAGAAAGTCCTTCTATGTGGCACATCTTATTACTAAGGGTTTTGCATCCAGGAAGAAAGAGGTCATTGTCTCCCTCTACTCTTCCCTCATTAGGCCAATCATCGAGTGCAATGCCCCCATTTGGCAGCACCTCACTAGACACCTGCAACAACTGAAAAGGCTGCAAAAGTAACTCACAAAGAGAATCCTAGGGCCTTAAACATTTGTCCTATATCGACAGACTCAAAAAATTCCAACTATTCTCTTCCTCATATCGCCTAATTAGAGGCGATCTCTGTAAACTCACACACATGGAATCTGCTCAGGCAAGCCGACCAGTAGTACACCAACACCATACACAAGTCAAAAAATCCAAAGTGCATTTAATATACTATAACATAGAATTTAAGCACATAAAAAAGCTTTTAGTTGAATTGAATAAATCAACTTCCTCAGAAAAAAGCCTACACAGGAAACAGGGGTTTAAATTTCCCTCCACCTAGTCACATGATTGCTAGACAAGCATTGAACTGTTGCCTTCATAGTGGAACACTCACAAGCCCCTCCCCAGCTTTACAAACTTTTAAAGTGATACATTCTTTTTGTTACAATTTCATAGTGCCAGATAACAACAGCAAACCACTCAATAAATATATCCTACTTTAAAAACATTTAAGCATCAATAAAATGAATAATTAAATGAATAAAACAAAGTGATGTGCCTAATTTACTTAACCCGTTGCTTTGTGGAAATAGCAAAATTTATCACAAATTAAAAACTAAAAAATCAAATGACACATTAAAAATTGGTAAACCCATAAAAGTCATGTGTATGTATATGTTTAAACAATATTACATAGTCCTAATGTTTTAATATGAAAAACTCTACTATAAAACATAATAAATATTTGTATTTAATATAATGAATTATATTAGTTTATGATAAACTTTAATGAAGTGAAATCATCCTCTCACATCATTGTGCAAAAGATACTGTATGTTTGAAAATTATTATTATTTATCTACTCAAACTTTTCAGTCTCAAAATACACATGATGAAACTCAATTCATTGATGCCTGGGTAGTGACAAGCATCTAGTCTTAGTTGCCAAATTAATTCACAACGTTCCAGAATCAAAGACTCAGGGGCCCCCCACTATTATCCATAGGGACGTGATCTATAGTTCAAAAGGTAAAACTATGGGATGGGTGGTCCATTATGTGCCTCACAAGGGTGTTCTCTCCTTTACATCTCCCTATAGCGTATATGTGTTCATACACTCGTTCTCGCAATTTTCTGTCTGTCTTTCCAATATAGAAGACCGGACAGAGGGAACACCTTGCTAGATAGACCATCTGTTTACTCTGACAGTTGAATTTACCCCCTATTTTGTACCTCCTACCCCTCACCTCAAAGGTGTGTCCTGTCTCCATGTGTTTACAGTACCGACACATGTTACACTTAGACTTCCTACCTTCCTCGGTTTCCTCTCCAGTAACTGTTTTAGATTTGGTCCCCGTTTATAAACTATATTGGGGTAACCCTGGAGTTTGTTCCTCAATGCTACGTCGTTCATAAACAAATTCCAATTTTTCTGAACTATAGCTGTCACTGTTTTAGCATCCAAGCTAAATGCTAGAATAAAACTATAAGGACTTATGCCTTCTACAACCCGACTTGTATTTGTCTGGTGTACTGTGTTCTGATTAAGTATGGGTAAATAAATTCCCCTGTCTCTTTTTGACTGAACTTCATCCACCAAATACAGAATCAAGTTCAAAGGGTACCCTCTTTTTAAAAACAAATCCTTCATGAAGTTACACTCATCCCTAAAGTCTTGGCTTGGAAGACCTTTTACTTTTTCCCAACCACTATTCAACAATTTACCAGAGGAACCAGTTGAGTCTAGTATGGATTTATCGATGAAACTACATCTGTTTGACCAAAAACTGGTCAAGCTGAGGAAAATCCAGCTGGAAATAGCCTATTTTCGAGAATGAAAACAGCTGAAGGTAATTCCTAAATGCTTGAGGTCTTGGCAATACCCAACGGGTCTAGCTGAAGGGTCTTCTTTCCATTCTGACCTTATTAGTCTGTTTGATAAACACGGGTTTGAGCTGCTTGAGTTAATGTGTAAACATTACCAGGAGGCAGCCAACAGTCTGGTTGGGGAAACTAGTTCATTGGATGATGACATTAAAAAGAATATAGACTTTCATAGATACCGTTTCGACTATGAACGGATTTTTAGTAGCATAGACCAATATGTCACTAAAATTAATACAGCTAAAGTCAAGAAATTAAATCATGATTGATTTGAGGGATTACAGGGAAGGTACAACTTACCCAAAACCAGCTCCGGCACAAGGAAACTTTTTAGCCAGCCCCAATGGTTCTACAGGGGTGGCTCCCCATAGAGAAAACTCCAAGAATACTGACAATAACAACCAGAATGTCGAGGAACCATTGCCTGAACAGGTACGATGGAGCGAGCGGTTGGCTAACAACTCCAACCACAATCAGTCATCCCAGGTGGATTTTCAGAACAGAGGCTCCATCCATGCCCCTCTTCCGGGCCACAAAGCCCAGAACAAAACAAAGAACTGATGGAACTAGGTATGGATTGTAGTAATGTTACAGTAGTCCAGCCTCATTGTTGTGAGGTTATTTACAACATTAATTCTGATTTTTAAATTTTCAGCTATTAGGGACTGCTTTTCCTCCTAACCTGGTGGAACTGTTAGCAAAGGGTTCTTCCTTTGTCCCTTCCAGACAAGCGGACATTGCTAAGACTCTCATTGAATTCAAAATGTTTGTAAGAAAACTTAATTTGCATGTACTTTTGGGGGATTACACCGGTATGAGTAGTGATTATCATATACCTAGTATTTACCATCCTCCATTGCATCCAGCAATAGCACTTTTTGATCAGCTATGCGAGTTGGATTTATGACCCTCTTTGGGTGACTCCCATTTACAAGCTACCCACCCTTTTAACATCAGTAAAGAGGAACAATTTTTATTGGAGTCTTTGTGCAGTTTGCCAGTTAGAATCATGCAACCTGACAAGGGTGGGGGTTTAACAGTAATGAGTAAAGAAGATTGCATCACAAGGATAACTGAAATATTTCTACTGACACCTATGAAGAGGTAACAAGGAATGAGCTTAACGTAGGCTACTCTAGGATTAGGTCTTATATTCAAGACATGTTTATTGAAGCAAGAATAGACATTGAATTATATAATTATCTCACCATGCCGGCCCCCAAGATCCCCATTTTATTGGGAATCCCTATTGTCCATAAGGACCTACACAATCCTACTATGCCCCACTAGTGAACGCAAGGAACAGCATTACGTACGCTAGTGCTAAAGTGGTTGATAATATTCTGAAAAAATATGTCAAAAGTGAAACCCAGATCTCCAAGGATTTGTGGTCCTTCTTGGAGAACGTCAACAAAATACCTTTTAGAGAGGAGTATAATTTCCTCACAGTTGATGTTAAGGACCTTTACTCTTCTATTCTTCATTTAGAAGCAGTGGAGTGGGTGACCTTTATGATGAGAGTAAAAGGGGCCTCTTGTTCAGAAATCCAACTCATAGGGGAATTATTAGATATAATCCTGTCCCATAACTATGTGACCTTTGATAATAAATATTTACTTCAGAAGATAGGTGTGGCCATGGGCTCCCCATGTGGAGCTAGTTTAGCTAACCTGGTCATGGCGTACTGGGAGAGGGAGTTTGTCATGGCCAGCCCTAACATCCAGGAAAAAATGTTATTTTACACACGTTTCCTGGATGATATTTTTATTATTCTAAAGGGAGACACTGAAGTAGCCCAGGAATTAGTTGAATTTTTTAACTCAACGACTAGGTTTCTTAAATTTACTTCGTGCTTTGCTGAAGACAGGATATCCTATCTTGGCGTACACTTGATTAAAGACTGTATCAACAAGTGTTACTTGGCTAAAATATTCCGTAAGGAAACTTATTCTAACACCTTCCCTCAGTTCTCCAGTTGCCATTCTTTTTCACAGAGAAAATCTCTGGTTAAGGAGCAACTGGTTAGGGCTGTGCGAATGGTCACTACAGACACAGACTTTAGGGAAGAGTGTAACTTCATGAAGGATTTGTTTTTAAAAAGAGGGTACCCTTTGAACTTGATTCTGGATTTGGTGGATGAAGTTCAGTCAGAAAGAGACAGGGGAATTTATTTACCCATACTTAATCAGAACAGAGTACACCAGACAAATACAAGTCGGGTTGCATAAGTCCTTATAGTTTTATTCTAACATTTAGCTTGGATGCTAAAACAGTGACAGCTATAGTTCAGAAAAATTGGAATTTGTTTATGAACAACGTAGCGTTGAGGAACAAACTCCAGGGTTACCCCCACTATAGTTTATAAATGGGGACCCAATCTAAAACAGTTACTGGAGAGGAAAACGAGGAAGGTAGGAAGTCTAAGTGTAACATGTGTCGGTATTGTAAATACATGGAGACAGGACACACCTTTGAGGTGAGGGGTATGAGCTACAAAATAGGGGGTAAATTCAACTGTCAGAGTAAACAGGTGGTCTATCTAGCAAGGTGTTCTCTCTGTCCGGTCTTCTATATTGGAAAGACCGACAGAAAATTGCGAGAATGAGTGTATGAACACATATACGCTATAGGGAGACGTAAAGGAGAGAACACCCTTGTGAGACACATAATGGACCACCCATCCCATAGTTTTACCTTTCGAGCTATAGATCAAGTCCCTATGGATAATGGGGGGCCCTGAGTCTTTGATTCTGGAATGTTATGAATTAATTTGGCAACTAAGACTAGATGCTTGTCACTACCCAGGCATCAATGAATTGAGTTTCATCATGTGTATTTTGAGACTGAAAAGTTTGAGTAGATAAATAATAATTTTCAAACATACAGTATCTTTTGCACAATGATGTGAAAGGATGATTTTGCTTCTTTAAAGTTTATCATAACTAATATGATTCATTATATTAATTACAAATATTTATTATTTTTTATAGTAGAGTTTTTCATATTAAAACGTTAGGACTATGTAATATTGTTTAAACATATACATACACATGACTTTTATGAGTTTACCAATTTTTAATGTGTCATTTGATTTTTTAGTTTTTAATTTGTAATAAATTTTGCTCTGTCCACAAAGCAACGGGTTAAGTAAATTAGGCACATCGCTTTGTTTTATTCATTTAATTATTCATTTTATTGATGCTTAAATGTTTTTAAAGTAGGATATATTTATTGAGTGGTTTGCTGTTGCTATCTGGCACTATGAAATTGTAACAAAAAGAATGTATCACTTTAAACGTTTGTAGAGCTGGGGAGGGGCTTGCGAGTGTTCCACTATGCAGGCAACCTTTCAAGGTTTGTCTAGCAATCGTGACTAGGTGGAGGGAAATTTAAACCCCTGTTTCCTGTGTAGGCTTTTTTCTGAGGAAGTTGATTTATTCAATTCAACGAAAAGCTTTTTTATGTGCTTAAATTCTATGTTATAGTATATTAAATGCACTTTGGATTTTTCGACTTGTGGTCGGCTTGCCTGAGCGGATTCCATGTGTGTGAGTTTACAGAAGTTTATCGTTCTTTCTTGAGTTTGTGTTTTAGAGGTGATCTCTGCTTGACTTACAAAGCCATGGTCTGACCCAGCTCTGTTAGAAATGCTACATCTAAAGAAATCCCAATCCCTCCGCACCACATGCTCCAGAGACCTCAACCTCATTACCACAATCAACAGAACATGCTGGAGGGACAGGTTCATAACCTGCTCATGCTATGGAATAGACTTTCCATACATGTCAAGCAGAGCACCTCACTGGCTTTCTTCAAGAGAAATCTTGATGAGTGGATGGGAAATAGAAAAGTTACTCTGGGGATCACTCCAGCGGCTCTACTCAACAGAGGCACTGGGAACTAAGGTCAGGTGGCATGATGCCAGGGTAATCCTATAGGCTAGGCTTGTAAAGGCTCCAGGGCCATTAGCTTAGTACACACCTATGAACCTATGAACATGCAAGTCAGCATGGTAATTATAAGAGCATACAAACAATACTTAAACTCCATACATAAAAAGTTAAAACAAAACCATAAAATAAAACAATTAGTTAACCGTGAATTCACTAGCTTAAATCCAAAGAGGCGGAAATCTGTCCTTCTCATCCAAAGAAGCTTTACATAAAAGAAGGCAATGAGAAAAAGGATGAGGGAGAGGCTAATCAAGATCCCTCCTCTTCCAAAAGGCCTGAGCCACTTGGGCAGGTTTTAGTTTTATGTAATTGCTTCCCTAGTGTATATGTCATCTACATTTTCAGTCTGGGCCCCTCAAATCCCTTGCAATACTTTAAAAACCAGGCCCTAAAGTCTTCTACAGACAACTTTGCTGGACAGCATCAGTAAGAAGCTATATCATTTCTTATCGTTAATTCTAGGTGAAGGACACAACTTCTCAAAAGCATACCCTTCCTCAACAGAGTTAGGTGATCCAATAAAATATAAACCTGCAGAGAACAAGGAAATTGTGCATTGGGTCTTTCATATATTCCATCCCTAACTTCCTTCCACAGTTTCTAAATAATAGGGCAATACCAGCTTAACTTCTTCCTGTGAAAAGGGAGTAGTAAGAATATATTTATAGTCTTCAGATAGCCTGGGGAGACCAGCCCTATCAAGAAACCTATCTCAGAACATGGGACATCCCTTGAGATATTATAAAAGGATGTATAAAATAGAGCAAACAATTCATTAATAACAAAGTATTACTTATAACATAGAAGTGTTTTGCACTGATACTGTATACAAAAAGTTGGTTCAACTTGTTCCTCTCCCCACAAGTGCAAGTAGCTGTCCACTTTATAAATGGTAAACAGCAAACAACAGCATAATATATAAAACACAAGTAACACAGAACAGTTTGGACACCTTTCCTCTAAAATGATATTGAAAGATATTAAACTGTTTACAAAAGAAGGAAAAAACATGGATAGAAAAAAGCAAATAGATGAAGAACACCGTAGCCTTGAAAACATGTCTAGACATGAAATCAAATAGAGTCCAACCAAAATTTAAATAGGGATTACATTCAACTCAGATGCCAGATCAGGGTCAATTACAAGTACAAGTCTAAATACCAGATATATACAGGGACAATTACAAACACAGGTACAAGTACAGGTACAGCTCTAGGTACAGGTGTGGGGTCTAAGTGAAGTAACAACTAAACTATGGAATCATCTCAGGCCACTTTAACACAGGCAGACCCATATCATTCCTTACTCATCAAGAATTTTAGGTATGTCTGGCTGACGTTATCCAGGTGTGGTTGTAGCTGGAAAAAGGTCCTGAACTGATTTGCAAATGGCTAATAAAGTGTCTTCCCCATTAAACTATCCAGGACATCAAACCCTGTTGTGAGAGGAAAGCTGGCAATTTATAAGATGAGGCAATATACTTCCTTACCTCCACTGCGAGGTGAAAAATCTACATATCACAGCTCACTGTCTGCAAGTTGGAGGTCAGAAGGAAGCCTCATACTGGATTTAATTCTTGGAAAATCTTTGGAGTTGGCTAATCACAAAGGCTAACAATAATCATGTTTTATGAACTGGGAACAATTCCAGAATTTGTGAAAGGCTGTAGGGTTAGTTTGTCAATATCCCTGACATAGGAACTTAGAAGAGAAGCCACTAGTTACTAAGGAAGATGGATCCCAATAACCTCTGTATACAAGAAAAACTATTTTTCATAAGCTTGGAGATCATCATAAGCTTCCTAATGTCTTAGAAAAGTATGTTACTAAAGTTGTCTGGGAGAGAAGTATTAATATGTGAGGTCCGTGATTCAATGGAGGAAAGTGCATCCCTCTTACTGAGCATTAGTAGTAGACAGCATATGCTGCAAGCTTTTTAAAAGCCCTTTTCCTGTTTAGAAGAACCACCTTCATATTTTATGCCGGGGAGGAGTTAAGGCGAGAGTGGAATACCATGCATAAAAGAAGATCTAGTTATCATACACCAGATACACAAATGTTTCCAAAAGGAGATCTGAAAAGATTCTATAAAGTTTGGAAACCTTCAAAACTATTACAAACTTACCTGTTTTCAATTGTAACCATTAAATCAGACAAACAAACAATCACAATATGATTCTACACCCAGTTGTTAATGGGGGAATTCCTAAATTTAAAATAAAAATTATCCGATAAAGGGATAGCAGATCCCCGTATCTCAGGCCAGTCAAGAAACATAGCCATCTTTTTTTAGGTACAGATGTTCCCATTATTTTTAAGCAGACTAACACTTGTAGACTTGTTCTGGTATTCACTCAACATTAGGTTATATTTGAACCTTACAGCTGTACATTTGTTATAGGCCGCTAACACTTCCTCTTCTAAATTTAGAATTTCTCTATCCCTGTTTTGCATAAGTTCAATCTTGATCACTTTACATAAGCTTTGCAACCTTATTTTGCATGATTCCCACCACATCTGGGGGAAGGGAAAGTAGGGTTTGAGACCATAAAATAGCTCAACCCCTCATGAATGTAGTGGACTAACTGAACCTGTTGAAGGATCACTGGATCCATTCTTCATTGTCTCTTCCCCATCTCTTTATTAGATTGAAACTCAGTTGTGACTGCAGGGGGCTTGTATGATCTCAGAGCTACCTACTGCATTTACAACATCATTTGAGACAAGTGAGTTATGTATGTGGCAGAGACTGTCTCCACTTGGGTTAAGGAACATATACTGCTCTTCATGAGGGTACCATTATTTTAAATATAAATCAATATCCAACCCTTTATCACTCCAGTTATATCCTTTTGCAATCTGATATAGCTTTCTCTACAAGTAAAAGCTGTATGTCGTACAGAGTTAACTAATATATTAAAATCTCAGGGAGAACTGGGTACTAATACAATGCTGATTCCTGCCCACCTCAGTAATACCTACTAACCCTAACTCAGCCCTTCCTCCTAACCCCAAACCTACGAACAACCTTAGAAAAACCTTTCCTGTAATACTGCCACTATTCTGACAAAGTATGGCCAAGTTAGTGATAAGGGAATACTTGTCCTGCACCTCACATCTCCATAGATCAAGTGTTAAAAGGCCATGTCCAAGGCAAAGAACACAGCTTCCATGGGACCTGATAGTATTCAAGGCTGTATTCTGCACCATCTCCAACAAGAACTAGCTTCATCATTGAGCACCCTATTCAACCACAGCCTAAATACAGGTTTCATTCCAGCAGATTGGAGAACTGTCATTGTCAATTCTTTGCACAAAGGTGGTGCCACTAATGACCATGGAAACTATTGTCCCATTAGCTTGACAAGTATGATTTGTAAAGCTATGGAGCATATTATTATGTATCTCATAAACAAGGACATAGGCATTCTTCAAGCATTTGACCCCACCCAGTTCGGACGTGTCAAGGGTAGATCTTGCCTGTTGAAACTGGATGACTTCTTTGAGACTGTCACCAAGGCCCTGGATGAGGGAAAATCAGTGTCTACAGCTTACCTTGACTTGGCCAAGGCCTTTGACACAATCCCCCACTCAGGCATCATCAAAAAGCTAACACAACTTGGCATAAATCCCTATCTCACCAGGTAGGTGGCCAACTGGCTCACCGACAGGCCTTACAAGGTCAAAAGAGGTGCCTCCACCTCTGACAGCAGACCTGTCACTATTGGAATTCTTCAGAGATCTGTCCTGGGACCCCTACTGTTTGGCATCCACTTCTCAGAAGGCCAGGCAAAGACAAAAGACCTGTGACTGACCAAATTTACAGACACTGTAAGTTGGGTGCTGTCATTGACTCCCCAGATGATGCTAACATACTGTAAGAGGGTTTCACAGCAACTAATGACTGGTGCCAAAGTCATGGCCTGAAGTTAAATGAAAAAAAAAATGTATCATCAATCCATTTGGCAAAAATATGGCCCCTACCGATTACCACATTAATGGCAACCCCCTAAGTACACAACCTGTGGTGAGAAACCTGGGTTCTCAGGTTGACAACAATCTCACATTCAATCATGTAGCAGCAGTGGTCAGGAAAGACTTTTACTTGGTTCATCTCATAAGTAAAGGATTGCATCCAGACAAAAAGGAGGTTATTACCTCTCTATACCTCTCCCTCATTAGACAAATAATTGAGTATAATGCCTCGTTTGGTATGTACCTCTCCAAACATCTGCACCAACTGGAAAGACCACAGAAACACCTCACAAACAGAATCTATGGCCTCTAACACCTACCTATGTGGACAGGCTCAAATCACTATCACTCTACTCGGTATCGTATAGATTGCTCAGGGGTGATCTGTGTTTTGTCTAAAAGGCAATTTCGGAAACTGCCCTACTAGAGATGCTCCATATCCACAAGTCTAACTTCTCACGCATTACCCAGTCGAAAAGCCTGAATCTAATATGTGACACAGATATATATATATATATATATATATATATATATATATATATATATATATATATATATATATATATATATCGTTGAAGGTTGAACGTTGAGCTGGCACTTCAGCGTTCATGAAAATCTACCACCAATCATTAGCGGACCGGAATTCCGCTGTGGCGACCCCTAACCGGGAAAAGCCGAAAGATATATATATATATATATATATATATATATATATATATATATATATATATATACTTATGTGTGTGTGTGTGTGTGTGTGTGTGTGTGTGTGTGTGTGTGTGTGTGTTTGTGTGTGTGTTCATGTGTGCATGTGTGCTTGTGTGGATTACATTTTTTTTAGTTAAGCATTTTTTACTTGACTAGGAAAAAAATGTCTGCATGTGTATTCGAAAATCTGGTGATTTCACATACTAGCTTTTCAAATGGCTGCAAGATCTCTATACAGTGAGGACAGGGGAATTTCTCTTTTCTCCACTGTAGTGCAATCTTAGAAATGGCATATATATGTGTATATAGGTTCATAGGTTCATAGGTTCATACTAGGCTATCTGCCCTGGGGCAATTATAAGCCTAACCCGATTCTGTATGGCTTACGCCACCCCTTGATTTGAGTATACTGTGCCCTTTTTAAGGTTTAGTTTACTGTGCCTCTGTCTAATAGTGACACGGGAGTAATCCCTGGGACAAACCTACGATCCCCCATCCACCTATCGAGATTCTTCTTGAAGAGATTCAGTGAGGTGCTCTGCCTCACATGAACTGGAATTCCATTCCAGAGCGAAGGGAGCCTCTGGGTTATGAACCTGGCCCTCCAGCAAGTTCTATTTATTTCTGTGCTGAGGTTCAAGTCCCTCGAGCGTGTGGCTCTAAGGGATTTAGATTTACTGAGGTGGAGCATGTCCATTAATTCTGGATTTGACATAGCTTTGTATGTCAGGCATAGATCGCCTCGAAGTAGGCGGTATGCAACTGAGTAGAGCTGGAGTTTTTTTAACCGAGCAGCATATGGAATCTGTTTGAGACCCTTGATCCTCTTGGTGAGATACTTTTGGGGTCTTTCTAATTGCTGCAGGTGTCGGGTAAGGTACATCCCAAAAGGGGCATTGTATTCTATGATGGGCCTGATGAGGGATGAATAAAGGCACGATTACCTCTCTTGATCTAGATGTGAAACCCTTTGTGATGAGGTGGGCTATGTAGAAGGTCTTTCTAACCACTTTGGCAATGTGGTTTTCAAAGGAGAGATTGCTATCAACTTGGGTCCCCAGGTCCCTAATAACTTTCTCTGTACTTAATGGGTTTCCGTCTATGTGGTAATTTGTGGGCACATTGTTTTTGCCAAAGGGTATGACTATACATTTTTTGGCATTTAGCTTTAAACCATGGCACTGGCACCAGTTATCTGTCTCTGTGAGACCTTTTTGAAGGATGTTTGTGTCAGCTGGAGAGTTGATTATGGCGCCCAGTTTGCAGTCGTCTAAGAACTTGGTGAGCCATAGTCCTCCCACGTTTGCCTGTACCTCGGAAAAGTATATACCGAACAAGAGTGGTCCCAGGACAGAACCCTGTGGGACGCCACTTGTGACCGGTTTCGAGTCTGACATGGCTCCAACAACTTTCACTCTGTGGGTTCTGTCTTTGAGCCAGTTTGCGACCCATCTTGTGACATAGGGGTTTATATTTAAGCTGGATAGCTTATCTATGATGCCCGAGTGGGGTATTGTGTCAAATGCCTTTGCAAGGTCCAGATAGGCTGTGTGGACTACCTTCCCTTCATCTATGGCTTTGGTGACTGTTTCAAAGAAGTCAACCAGGTTCAAAAGGCAGGATCTGCCCTTGACAAAGCCGAACTGGGTAGGATCTAGTGTCTGTAGGTCCCCAATGTCTTTGTTTATGAGCTCCATGATGATCCTCTCCATAGCCTTGCAGACTAAGCTAGTCAGGCTTATGGGGCGATAGTTTCCAGGGTCCGTAGAGGCTCCACCTTTGTGGACTGGGACCACTGTTGCTGTACGCCATTCTGTGGGCACATATCCTGTAGTGAGGCTGAGATTGCATAGCTGTTTTATTTGAGGGATTAGTTCCTCTTGTAGTTCATGTAGGATGCAACCTGGGACGCCATCTGATCCCATGGAAGCAGTGTTTTTTGCTTTGGAGAGGGCAGCCTTCACCTGAGCAACTGAGATGTTTGGGAGGCAGCCCTCTGCCAGAATAGATACTTGCTCTTTTGGGGGGGAGGGGGTGGAGAAGTTTGCACTGAACCTGTCTGCCAGGATATTGGCGATGTCTGTGGGTTCAGTGTATTTTTTGTCATTTAGAATCAACTCAGAACAAGTCTGGGAGTTGCATCCCAGGTTTCTAACATAACTGAAAAAAGCCTTATGATTGTCTTTGGTGTCCTGTGCAATTTTTCTCTCGAAGCTGGCCTTGGAGGATTTTAAGAGGGATCGTAATTTTTTGCTAGTACTGATCAGAGATGCCTTCCCTATTAGGGATTTTGCTCTATCATGTAGTAGCTTCCTCCTTCTGTTGTACAGTTTATTTATGGCAGGGGTCCACCAGACTGGACGCCTGCCTTTGGATGATTGGGTCTTGGTTTTGTTTGGGATAGCATGATCCATGCATTCCTGGAGATGTCCGTAGAATGCATTTATATAGGATTCTGCAGTTTGGGCTGTAGTTTCCACTGGCCCTGGGGCCTTGAAGGATTCCACTTCAGTTTTGAGAAGTGAGAAGTTTGCTTTTGAGAAGTTTTTCACTGTGGTTTTCTGGGCTGGGGGTGGGGTCGGGATGTGGACATCCAGTGAAATTAATTTATGGTCTGATCTTACCAATGAGGGATATACTTCTGGTGTGGAGCATAGAGTCCCAATGTTGGTAATGATCAGGTCTAGTATGTTGTCACCTCTTGTGGGAGTGGTGACTAGTTGTTCCATAGCATTTGAGGTTATAATTTCCAGGAATCTTTGGGCTAAGGTGCTGGGGCTTGAGTAGTGCTTCTAGACAATGTTTGGGTAGTTGAAGTCGCCCAATATAATGGTGTTCGGAGAGATCTTCATGTTGAGATGGTGGTCTGTAGGATGCTATAAACTGAAAAGCAGTCTTGCCCACTGTTAGTTGCACATGGATGGCCTCCGATACTTCGTGCAATGCCACTAACCTGGAGGTGTGGATATCCTTGATAAATATGGAAACTCCCCCTCCTTTTGTGATTCGGTCTGGGTTTTGGGGCCGAAAAGCATGATATGAGGTATAGCCTGGTAGTGCTGGGGTGCTCTCTGGAGCCTTGAATCAGGTTTCTGTCACTGCACAGATATCGATGTTCTCCATACTGAGTAGAGCTTCGAGTGCGTGCATCTTGAGGTTAAGACTTCTGGCGTTTAGCAGCATTACCCTTAGTTTCTTGTTCCTTGTGCTGTCTATGGGGGTGGGTTTGACTTTTGAGCCTTGCCTAAAAAAGGCACTATGGGGGTGGCAAGAGCCTTTGCCAATATCTGAAAGCCCAGTGGTGACAGGTGCAAGCCATCCCTAGCGAAACAACGTGGCTTGTCGAGCATGTCATCCCAGGCTGACAGACACTGGATCCCCTTTGAATGACACCAAAATTTTAGCCAATTGTTAAAATCGATCATTTTGTCTTTGTACTGTGGCATCATTCTAGGTGAGGGTAAGATGCTGCTCAAGGTCAGGGTCATACCAGCCTGGGCTACATGATCAGAGAGCTCCTCTATGTCTCTTTTCATGTAGTCCAGGGAGGTACGTCTCAGGTCATTCACACCAGCATGTACAATGACTGAATCATATTTGTATTTGCTTTGGAGTGACCTGAGTGCTTGCGTTATGTGTCGGATCCTAGCACCCGACAGGCAGCTCACTGTGACCTTCTCTTTATTCAGCCTGGTGAGCGGGACGTCAGTGTGTCTGACAATAGAGTCACCTATAACAAGAGTATCAGGTGTGTTATTCAGCCTTAAGGGCTGTGGCTGCTTGGCACACTGACTTTGTGGGTTATGTGTTGTGTGTGTTTTGTTTTGAGGTAGCGTTTGCTTGGATGTCTGCTTTGGAGGTCTCTGTTGCTTAGGTAGATTTTTATTTAGAGTCTCCGAGTATGTTTTTGTGTATTTATGTGTTTGGGTCGCTGATGTGGTGGGACTATGTGATACTGGAATTGTGTTGTGTGAGGTTACCTTCTCCTCCTGACTGGTTACACCAGTTTTGAGATGAGAGAGCTCAGCCTCCAGTTTGGCTAAATAGTTGCATCTCTCACATATATTTGAACCTGTTTGGAGGAGGAGAGGGTTGTCCGTGTACATGAGACAGTTGTAACATTGCCTCAAAATTCCCAGATTCACCAGCTGGACTGGAGAGGAAACCATTGACTAACCTTTGGACATGCTAGAGTAATAGGGAAACTGAATTTAAGACAGACCAATAGAGGACAGGGTAATCGTAGAGAGTATAAGAGTAAGTAGTGCTTATGGTTTAATAGTGCTAACTTGTAGGATTACTTAATTGGACCAGTGAAGGGCCTTAGAATGAGAATATGGTGTTTAAATTGAGAGATAGAGCAGTTCTATGGGAAAAAGTGAAGAGCAGACTTTGTGGAGCCAGGAACAGTTTAAACCCAATTAGGCGGCGCTGCCCGTTGTTGCGCTATGCTCAAAAATGCGCAAAAGAGGGTTTTAAGAGTGGAAGATGAAGGAGTTTTGGAATTGACCCAGAATGGCCAATAAAACTACAGTTTCAAGTCAGTAACCACTCCCACAGGGGCAGGCAGGCTGCTCAATGTTTTTCACTGCCACTGATCAACAGAGAGACTTTTCTTTAGCCCAAGCAAAAAATGGCCTCACAGAAACTTACAAACAGTTCAAGAACAGCAAGCCTGTAACTTAACTTTTTTAAATCTCAGAAAAGTGGGAAAAAAGCAAGATTTTTTTGTTTTGTTTTTTCAGAGATAGCAGAGGTTAACAAGTATCAACAAGTTATAACAGTGCAGTAAATGACCCCACAAAAGAGTGCTAGGCCAAAGACAGATGAAATGCAAGTTTTGAGAAAAAAACGATTTTAAAAATAAGTGCAAACAGGAAATTCAGTAAACAGCTCTAGGTTGTGCTCTAAATACAGTTACTAATGCAGAAATCAAATTTAACAAGCCAGAAAATGCTCAAAATAGGCAGCTATGCAGAAAAACTTAACAAATAAACAGAGGAAAAATACTTAAAGTCTCAAAAGTGGCTCCTTTCTTCTCTCAGCGTTTTCTCCTCTTGGTGGGTGCTTCACCAACAGCCAACAAGCCTGAAAAGATGCCAACACCACGAGGCAACCGGGTTTTAAGAGAGGAAGATGAAGGAGTTTTGGAATTGACCCAAAATGGCCAATAAAACTACAGTTTCAAGTCAGTAACCACTCCCACAGGGGCAGGCAGGTTGCTCAATGTTTTTCACTGCCACTGATCAACAGAGAGACTTTCCTTTAGCCCAAGCAAAAAATGGCCTCACAGAAACTTACAAACAGTTCAAGAACAGCAAGCCTGTAAATGAACTTTTTTAAATCTCAGAAACTGGCTTTGCCACTGTAACAAGCCTGGATAACCCTCCTTATACATGTATATAATATATTACTTTCTGCCTACTGTCAATGTATTCCTCTGACTTAAACTAGGGATAACTTCAACTGTGAAATTGTCTGTCTAATGTTTTTCATGTAACCTCTGTAAATACTTACCTGTAATTATGTCTTCATTGTTATAATTTCGCCTCTGACTACCTTGGAGCTTTTCTCCTCGGGCCTCTGCTGAAAATAGACATGTATCCAGTCAGACTATCCCAGTCAACAAATACAAAATAAAATAAATATATACACACACACACACACACACACACACACACACACACACACACACACACACACACACACACACACACGCACATGTATTTGTTTTCTCATGAAATCTTAATGGGATTATGGTGCCGAGGTACAAACCTGATTTAAAATTTGAGGGGGTTTTTTTCTTTCTTCTTTCAAATTGTTGGCAGTTTTGCACAGCTATATTTAAGCTCTGTAATCTGCAATGTGTGTACTTCTTGTGGCCTAAAAATGTGTGTAACCTTATCTTTTTCCATGAATGAAAGCAGATGAAAGGAAAATAAATGCATGAAACTTAAAACTGAAACATAAAATGTAACTTTTTGCTTTTCATATGTTAGGAAGGACTTGGGTCCTGTGGTGGTGCAGCGGTAGTGTTGTTGCCTCACAGCAAGAGGTTCTCCTGTTCGATTCTTGGCTGGAGTGCGGGGAGTGCCTTCTGTGTGGAGTCTGCATGTCCTCCCCACTGTTGGGTGGGCATTTGAAAGACATGCGTAAATGGGCGTGCCTTCGTTGAAGGTTGAACGTCGAGCTGGCACCTCGGCGTTCGTGAAAATCTACTGCCAATCATTAGCGGACCGGAGTTCCGCTGTGGTGGCCCCTAACCGGGAAAAGCTGAAAGACAGCAACAACATATGTTAGGAAGGACTTGGTTTCATGAATATAATTAAGTCACACAGGAGTTTGGAGTCAGAAAGAAAGATGGCCATAAAAATGCATTTGCCATGTATTTCAAAGATGCAGATGATTAGAGCTGGCAAGCAGTACTTGGTTTGCAAATGTACTATTTATGAAGGTTGGAGATCCTCTGTTCCTCTAAATGGGAAATGATAATGTAATCTGATGTAATGGAATTATAACTCTTTTTCTGTGAGAAATACAGTTTTTTAATCTGATGATCACTGGTTTTATGTCAGAACAGGATGATGAACAGAGATGTATACATTTGGAACTGAAGCCAGGAAACTGTCTATTCATTACAAAGACATTCATCTGGAACTTTTTTCCCTGGGCCTCTACTGAAAATTGGCTTAATTCCAAGTCGGACTTTCCCGGTAAACAAATGTTAAATAAAATAAAAAAAAATAAATAAAAATTCAGGTTTGCAATCCTAACTTGTATTATTTTTTAATTTAGAATGGTTAAGGCCAGTATTTCTTCAGTAAGGGATTCCTATGGTATTTATTTGCCTGTAGATCAGATTCTTCTTTGTTGTGTATGTTGCCTTTTAATATTGGACTGTTTTTACATTCACTGTACATTGCCATAGCCTCTACTATCTAGACTGTCGTTTATGTTTAATTAAACTTTTATTTATTCACTTATACAATTTTATTTATGTCTTATTATTTGTTATCTGAGAAGAAGGTATTATTATTTTGTGCTCTGGGTTGACAGGATTGTAGTATCTACCTTCAGAAGTGGTCAGACTGCTTGAGCACTTTACCAAAGTATTATGTGTATGTATCATTTAATATTTGGCTAAATTAAGAGTGGTCTGATATCTCATGTGGCTAGTCACTAGCCTTTTCTAGATGGATAGCAGCACTACTGTGCCAGGAAAAAAGCTGTTGGAAATTGAAGAATTCTGTCAGCTTTCCCTGGGAATTGTGTTTATAAAAATAATAATGTGTTTGAAAAGCAGTTACCATAGATAAGGGGCACTGGAAGAGACTGTGGTTCACAGAGACAATGGTTATAGAGGAGTGTTGGATACTCAGCCAAAGACTTAGCTCTATAAATAACAGATATGCATTTCTTGTCTAAGTGTAGATGTTCTGAGCCCATAACAAGGATAGCAGTGCATATTCCCTTTATGCTTTTGCAGCCTAATTGCATTTGGCAGATTGGTAAATGACTCATGTTTATGTGCACTTTACTTCATCCTGTTGTGTACCAGGGGTTAACTTGAAAGACCATTCCTCTGGTAGCTGTCAAACTCTTTTGGGGCAGATCTAGTAACTATAGCCCATATCCTTCACATACCCAGGTGATAATAATGTCTCCAGCGTACACCAGCTGCCAAAATTCACTTCAGCGAACCACTGAATTTTTCCAACAGTTTGCAAACACTTGCGCACCAGCCACTGGAACACACAACAGACTAAATCAAATCAACCCAAATGGGGAGCTTCAACCCCCACCCCCAATGTGTGGGGCTGCACCCCCAAATATATATACCAACTCCGTGATTGCACTACAATGGGGAAAAGAGCAAAGCTGAGGTGATGGCCAAGTGTTTGTGAACCGTGGGAAAAATTCAACGGTTCGCTAAAGTGAATTTCATCAGCTGGTGTTCGCTGAAGACATATTCAATGAATACATCTTTTGCGGAACTAATATAGGACCATATATATATATATATATATATATATATATATATATATATATATATATATATTTTTTTTTTTTTTTAATTTTATAATATACATTGAATACACACACACACATATATATATATATATATATATAGGGTCTATATCACTTCGACGAAACGGCAGAAGTTTGAACACCATATGTTCAAACTTCTAACCACGAAGTGCAAAACCATCGAAGGCTTAGAATAGTGATTTTTTTCCCAGGGAAAAAAATCACTATTCCAAGAAAACACACACACAAAACAAGCACACCAAAATAAATAATCCACACATATACACTTCACAAAACCCTACTGCTAACCCTACACTAAACCGTACATGCACTACTATCTATTCACTTACCTTAACCCAAACCCTAACCCTAAGGTCAGTAACTATCACACACTCACCTTACCCGCTCCCTAACCCTAAGGTCTGTAACTATCGCCCACTCACCTTAACCCGGTCCGTTCGCACACTTACCTTAACCCGGTCCGTAACCTTCGCACCACAGTGGAGGGAATAGTGAAGCCGCAGAAACGGCCCACCTAATTCTTTCCCTGGGAAAGAATGTGGTGTTCCGTGGCTTCGCAATAATCAGTTTTCGAACTTAACAGCCCGAACATATGTTGTTCGAACTGCTGACGTTTCGACAAACTGATAGGAACCCATATATATATTCAACAACTGCACAAATTCTTACACATAAGTAAATAGTAAGACAAGTATTTTAATAAAATTAGGACACCCCAACAAAAAAGTATTTCAATATAAACCTGATCATAGTTTTGCTGAGCATAATACCAAAGCGATATTAATACATTTTTTTTTAAATTTAAACTGAAGGGAGTGGCATTCAACCAAATTTGCCAGTATAACACAAGGTATTTAAGTTGCCCCATCTCCTCTCTTGGTACAACTCAATGCTTTCTCCATTTCAAAAAAATGACATCCCTTCAAACCAGTGAATGTATACTTAGCACATTGGTTTGATCTTTCTTTTTAATGGAATACATATGTATATAGATTTTTGTTCATAAGGTACATTCAGTTTTTCCTATGTAGAACAAGGTGCAATTAAAGCAACTGGCAAGGTAAGCAATGCACATAGCATTGCAGTTATATTTCCCCTGACTAGAATGGTCATAGAGTAATAGGCTACTGTAATGTTATTCAAATCAAAAAAAGTCGGCCTCGACCACATGCCCAACATTTCCATGTGCTCTTATTTACCAATAATATGTTGTTAGTAGTATTATTCCTTAACTTGAATGAAGTTTTAAGATTTCTTGCCTTTTTTATAAGCAAAAATTTCCTCCAAAGGTCTGCAGAACTGAAAACTGTTCTCCAGTTCTTTTCAAATCTCTCCCTAATGTTGGAAGTCATTTTGCTTTAGGGAATAATCATGACTTTAGAGAAGCTCTTTTGATTCTGCACATCTCCTCTACTGAAAAACCCTTATATTTTAAAATGGGTTGAAACCTCAAATTTTGGTTCAAAATGACTTAATTTCCTATACTGTCAATCAATTTGTATGGATAACACCTCCTGTTGAGCATATTTTTCATTTTAAGTAGTTCAGTAATAAAAATGTCATCATTAGATACTAATCCTAGGCAACTGAACCATCTGACCATCAACTAGGTTTCTTTTCTGCCAGGGGGATGCCACTAGAATGGTACAAGTAACAACCTGAGAAAGTTTCTTTCTAAACTGTTTGATTCATAGCACCTATTGGTAGTGTCTTTAGACAGTAATACATCTACAGTTGGAATGCAGCTATTATTTGCATTGTTAGTAAATTGTAAAAACAATGTTGTACCATTAATCTAGTTAATAAAATCTGTGAATAATTCAAGACTTCCATCCCACAGCATAAAGTATCTTACAGGAATCTCATATATTTTCTAATATGCACAAAAATGAAACTAGTATAGAGAAACCTGGTCTTCCAGTACCACAACTTGATGTTTGCGAATACTGACTATATTTATATTAATAATAGTTATTTTTCTAAACCATTTCCAAACAAAATACAATAGTACAAATATCATTTTGAGTTCCACTAGAATCTCTTAAAGCCTTCTGAAACCATTCCAGCCCTATGGAATGTGAGATGGCTGAAAATAAATCTTTACCATCAATGGTAAAGAAACAAGCTTCTTCAGCCTGTGGAAAAAAGTTTGTTGTATTCATCTTCATAAGAAGTGAAGAGAAGGTATGCCTTAGACTTGTAATCTCATCCTGCAATTTAATTCCCTTTCATTATCCCTCATAAGAATAGTGACGTATTCACAGCCGAATAATTGAAGTAGTTCATTATGTAAGACAGAAACATTTCTATGTTTGGTTGCAAATTTTCACAGAGTACTTTGGGCATCCTTTGTGTATTAATACAGCCTGCAAAAAAAAATATATCCAGCTGCAAACTACAATATTTTTTTAAATAATTTTTCAAACGTAAAAGTCTTATCCCTTAAGGAATGATTATCACTTGTTAGTAGGCAGGTTTTGCTGGGTTTAATTTAAATAACTGCTTGAACCAGTCAGAGAGAGTTCCTTTCTTCCTTTTTAGCTGATTCACTTTGTGGTTATAGTTTTCTGGCCACTAATTATTACATCCTGGAGGATCAGACATGACTTCAGCAGTATAGCTGGAGAATGAAAATGACTACACAGTTTGTGCTTTTATAAACAGTTAGTTACACCACCAGAACTGGGAGGTTGCTCCTTCTGTAGTTGCTCAGTTTCATTTACGATAGTGTTCATTTTTGCTATAATTTGAGTAAGAATCTTTAAATTTCTACCAGCAGGCATTTGTGGCCATATCCCATGGTATTCCTATGCAGGTCATATGGGCATAAAATATACTCAAAAATGTCTTAACATGGAAGTTTTATTTGCAAGACTGCAGATGATGTAGCAGGATACTGCAGGTGCTATAAGCAGTGCCAAAAGGTTGGCAAGGCTGGAGACAAAGCAAAAGATGCTTTGATGTCTTTACTTGTTATTGAGGAAACATTTTGGAGGGCAGATATGGATATTGTGGACCTATGCGTACACCAATTTTCACATGTTAGAAAGATATCTTGATAGTAGTGAATTATGCCACTAGCTATCCAGAGGTGGTGGATCTGTCTTCAATTGAAGCAGAGAAGCTGGCAAATGCTTTGCTAGACATTTTTGGTGAGGTAGGCTCCCTAAAGAAATAATGACAACTAGAGATGTTAACTTTATGTCAGACCTGGTGACATGTTCATGACAGTGCTGTGGAGAAATACATATTTAAGGACCACTTTATCTTCCAAAGATCAATGGTCTGATGACGAGGTTAAACTCTGTGTCAAAGACCATGTTGAAGTCATTTACAAACCAGTTCAAGAGTGAATGGATCAAGCATCTGCCCCAGCTTATCTGTGCAAGTTTCATCTCTTGAGCTGCTGCATGATCAGATTGTGTGTGTGTGTGTGTGTGTGTGTGTGTGTGTGTGTGTGTGTGTGTGTGTGTGTGTGTGTGTGTGCGCGCGCATGGGGCTGGAGTTAATGTGTAATGGTTGGGATGGTTACTATAATCACTCAGGGGGTCTGTTGTGGAGTACATTGTACATGTTATAACTCTGCTAAGGAAGGATGGCCCATGATCACCTGACACAGGCATGACAACTGCAAAATGCCTAGTATGATAGGGCAGACAGACCCCCTGAGTATTCTTTCAGGCAGCAGTTGATGGCGTTTATTCATGTTATCCACATCAGGCAGCCTGGGAAGGTCCCTTCACCACTGTGAAAAAGATATGTAATGTTAATTATGTTTGTGGTTCCAGGAAAGAGGCAGAAACATGAATTCTACCATGTTTGCATAATAAAGCCATATCATGACAAAAAGGTTGTGATACTCAGGATCTGCAGTGGGTGGTAGAAGGGACCAGAGGGGATCTGGTGGGAGATCTCCTTGGTGGTGCTTTGTCTTATACCTCAGTGGATGGAGTCACCATGTCCCAACAGATATTTCTTAGCCATACTCAAGACATTTAATCAGTACTACATGAATCTGGAGATATGTTTATTGGTAAACCAAGGTGCACTCACCTGGTGGAGCACCATGTGGACAAAGGACCCCAAGAGCCCTTACAGGTTACCTGAAAGAGTTAGGCAATCTCTGAGAGATGAACTACAGGACATGTTGGAACTGGAGGTAATCCAGGAATCCAGTAGTTCATGCACTATTGTCACCAATAGGCATGGGTATTTGCTAGTCATAAGGGGGTTGAGGACCCCCTCCTACACTGACCTATGCCAGGGACCCATGCAAACAGTTGGATGGGTGCATGTGCCCTTATTGACTAGTGTGTGCCCGCCATAAAGCCCAGCAGCCCTGAATCAATAAGCTACTCGCCATCTGATGTCAAGTTGCCCAGCTTGGGTTACCTGGGATAGATCTGTTGAACAAAAGCTGGATGTAAAACCAGTCAACCTGCCAAACAAAAGCTAAAAATTACTACATTTAATATAGGTACACTGACAGTACACAGCTTGAAAGTGGATGACATGATGGTACAGAGGAGGCTGGACATCCTATGTATCCTTAAGACAAATGGAAGTGCAGTGCAGCAACTTGGGATACAAAGTCTACTACTCAGAATGAGGACAGGCTAGAAATGATATGGGAACTGTGGTGAGGGAGAGGCTGCAGAAGGCAGTGAGGGATGTCATCAGAATTAGTGACGGACTCGTGGCAGTCAGACTCCAGTGTAATGATATGGTAGTATTCATTGATAGGGCAGTATTCATAATCTCAGCATATGTCCCAACAGCAGCAGGGTTGTGATAGTGAGGAAAAGAGTGCATTCAGATAGGATTTGCAGGACCTACTAGATAAAGCAGGACAAAAAGACTTGGTATTAATAATGGGTGACATGGATGCCCATACTGAGACAGACAGAACAGGATATGAGGACTGCCTGAGTCCACATGGGTAGGGCAACAGCAAAAAGAAGGAGAATCCATTCTAGCATAGCCAACACATGGCTCAGGCAGAGAGACATTCACAAGGTCACATGCAAGAGTGGCCAACAAGCAACTCGGGTAGACTTCCTCCTAAGGAAAGGGGTGGAATCAACAAAATCAGTGAAACGGTCAGCCCACAACATAAACCACTGGCTGCCACAATCAGCTGCAAGCAGTGGTCAGAGAAGGCTCTAAAATCAAGAAAGACCAGGCTGAAGACCTGGAAGTTGACTGGAAAGACAGCACAACAATATAAAGAATTACTCAGGACTCTAGCACCTGAAGAAGAAAAGGAAGTAGGTGGAGTTGAAGAAGAATGGCAGTGCCTCAAAACAACATGTGTGAGGACTATAGAACAGATATGTGGCTGAGCCAGGAATGGAAATAAGGCACATAAGAAAAGCTGGTAGTGGAATGCAGAAGTCCAGGAAGTCATCAAAAGAAAGAACAAAGAAGGAGTACAGGAAAAAGTGGGAGATAGAGAAGATGGATCAGGCTAAGAAGGAAGGAATACTGGTTGGCTAACAAAGAAGCTAAGGAAGGTATAGCAATAGAAAAGAACAAGGTATTAGAGGTACTCTACCAGCTTCTGGAAAGTAAGTAAGTAGATGGCACAAAGAAACTAGATCAGGTTGCAAGGCAAAGACAGAAAGACAAAGAAGATAGACAGATGCCCTTTGTAAGGGATGCTCAGCAGTTCACAGGACATCAAGGGCAGATGGAAGGAGTACTTCCAGCAGCTTCTGAAAGAAGAAAACCCCACAGAAGCTGTATTACCTCAGGAACAGCTTACAATGAGAGAAGAGGAGAATCCTACCATCAAAGAAGTAAGAACAGTGCTAAGGAAGATGAAGTCAGGGAAAGGAGCAGGCTCAGATGAGGTCACAGCAGATATGATAAAGATGCTGGGTGAGATGGGGGAGAAATGCTTCATGAGGGTACTTATAGCAGTGTGGAGAGAAAGGTGTATTCCAGATGTGTTCAAGAACAAAGGTGACATTCACAACTGTGGGCAGTACAGAGGTATCAAACTCCTGTCACATTGCTTGAAAGTTCTGGAGAGAGTGATAGATAAATAAATACAGAGTAGTAGGCAGTAAGATTGGAGATGAGCAGTTCAGATTCAAATCAGGATACAGTGCAACTGGCCAGATGTTTGCAGTGGGACAGATACTTGTGGATAATCTAGAACTGAAAAGAGTCCAACTGGACATTCCTATAGTAAGAGGAAAAATATGACAAGGTCCCAAGAAAGCTGATATGGGCAGTTCTGTGGTGGTATAAAGTCCCAGAAACATTGGTAGAATTAGTGCAGACTATGTACAAGGATCCAATGACTCAAGGACGAACAGTGTTCTGTCTGAGACAGGGGTTCCCAGTGGGAGAGGGTGTGCACCAGGGTTCAGCTCTGAGTCCACTGCTGTTCATACTGGTGATGGACTATAGCAAACAGGTTGGTGGGGACAGATCAACAAAGTTGCTGTATGCAAACAATGTGACATTACAGACAAATTCTGAGCAAGAACTTCAGCAAAGGATACGGGAAGGAATGCAAAACTGATGGCACATGGGATGAAACTAAGTACAGATAAGGCAGTTGTAATGGCAGCAAATGGTAGAGTTCAGAAAAAAAGAGAATTGAGATAGATGTTAAGAAAAAAATGTATGTATGTCTTATAAAAACAGGTGTTATGATTAAACAGCTTTTAGTGGAACTGGTAAAGATGGCTATGAAATACACAGGCAAAGGTAACTGGTTGGACATGTTATTCCCTATGGGAATAGTTAATATTGGAGTGCTTCAACTGAACAAAATTGGCATAAGTCTTAAGAGATGTAAAGGGTTAGCTTACTAGGAAGAGTTATTGAAAGGTGGAAAACTTATCAGGTTGGAACATTTTATAAAGGTGTTTAGGCTCAGGGAAAATGCCAATGATATTCATAGGGCATTAATTGAGAGTTTGAGGAAACTAAAAATTACTACTGTCAATCAATTTGACTATCCACTTTTGCTGGACTGGTACATAGACTGAAGGGAGAACATTACTCATAATCAAGTAATGCAAGCAGAATAAGCAATATACTGACAGTAAGTCAGAACTAAGGAAACTAATCAATTTATATTGATCTGTGAGAAAGTATTTGAAAAAAATAACCCCACAAATGTGGTGCAAATCAATCGTATCCCCAAGGTAAGCCACTAGATCACAGAAATTCAGATGTTTTTGGATGGAAATGTTTGTTTAAGTACTCTTATAAATCTTCTAGGCCTAGACATATGCTTTCTGCTGATAGTGATAAATAGCGAAGATGTGGAAACGGGTGCTAGAGAGGGCCGGCAGAATTCTCTAATTCCTAACACTTTTCTTCCTGGCATGGTAGTACTACCACTATTCTAAATATCACAGACTCCCAAACACACCACATTTCTACTGCTCTTGATTTTCCTAAACATAAAATTATACACATTAGTATTTTCTGTGGTACAAGGCTCAAGCGGTTTAGCTCATAAGGTGGAGAACTCAGCCTAGTTAATCTACAGTGTTCAATACCTCATTTTTATACAATAAATAACAATACATAAACATATAATAAATAATAAATGCAGGCTACAAGACCTTTAAAGTAAATAAACAAGCTATACATAAATAATAAAGGAAAACCATGTAGATAAAGATAAAACATGCAGAAGTTCAAATGTACATACAGAAGATAAATAAAACAGTCAAGCAAGTAGATATGATATGGACAGTACAATCTCTTATCTACTGTAAGAGAAATAGTATTCTGTCTCCATTTAAACTGTTGTTAGCATGATTATTAGCTTGGAAAAAAGCTGCAAGAATAATATAGAGCAAAATGAAATATAAAGGGTTAATTTAGGAATAGTATAAATTGCTGAAAATTAGTAGTAAGTGTACTGGCAAACATATAGAGCTTAATTAGATATTGGCATCCATGTGGGGTGGCCACGGTGCTGCAGTGGTTAGCGTTGCCTCACAGCAAGAGGTTCTCCGGTTCAATCCTCAGCTGGGGTGCCTTCTGTGTGGAGTCTGCTTGTCCTCCCTGTGGTCGCGTGGGCTTCCTCTGGGTGCTCTGGTTTCCTCCCACATCCCAAAGACATGCTGTAGGTGGATTGGATACATTAAATTGGCCCTAGGTGTGTGTGTGTGTGTGTGTGTGTGTGTGTGTGTGTGTGTGTGTGTGTGTGTGTGTGTGTGTGTGTGTCTGTCTGTCTTCCGTGGGAGGTTGAGTGCCAGGCTGGCAACTCAACACCATAAAAACTTCACTGCCAGTCATGAGCGGATAGGTGATCCGCTGTGGTGACCCCTAACTGGGAAAAGCTGAAAGAAGAAGAAGATATTGGCATCCATGTAAAGGAGTATGTTATTGAGACACAAAGTCTGTAAAAATAGCTGTGCAGATGGCAGCTGGAAAGATATTAACAAAGTAAAAATATGTCACATCAAGCAAGATAAAGTTAGAACATCAAGTTTCAGATAGTGCTGGAACACCACGTTTCAGATAATGCAAGACTGAGTTTCCCTGGACCACCGAACTTGAAAAAGAATCAATCATCAATCATAAATTAGAAGAACAAAGAAAAAGTGTTATACAAAGGAAGACTGTTATACATCAGACTGAGAAAAATATATCAGACTTTGGTATAAATATGAGTGTGTATAAACAAGCTTTGGGAATTTGCCATAGAGAGCTGACAGTATCTGTATAGCATGCTTGTAGATCCAAAAGAAAAATGTTATAGTAAAATTGTACTAACTAAAGCAGTTTCTCTCTGTATTCATTGTACTTAGTACCAGTATTAAAGTAGTTGGTCACAGTAAGAGTTAAATACTGTAGTATGCATGTGTACTAATGCAAGTAACAGCAAGAAACCAACAGAAGACTCGTGTATAATTTTTCAATGGCGAGCCACAGTTGACAGACCAAATGGTTTCTTCTTGTGACAACTACAGCTTCTTTATTTAATTCAGTTAGTACATCCAGTTGCAGCACTGCTTTCTTGTTTATCCTGTGCAAAGGGATCCAGTTGCAGAACAGCTGATATCTGCAAGTTCCACAGGTCCTGTACATTCACACAGCTGAATCTGCCAGCTGTGTTTGACCAGCTTTTAGGAGAATCAATTAGGGACATTCCATGCTTTCTTGACGGAAGACTTGATCACCTTCCACAAAGAAACTGGTAATTCTCTTTTTGTTTCTCATTCTACAGCATGGATGCCATAAAACACAAAACTGTAAAGTGTAAGACTACCTTTCAGGTAGACAGTAATAATAGTCCAGCACATGTATGGTCAGGACTTAAAGATTGATATAAACATAACTGCAGCACATGTAGTACTTTACTAGGTAAAGTTGATGTCAATGCTTTATGTATATGCATTACGTTTAACTGGTATCTTAAACAGCAACATCTTTGGTGTGACACTAAACATTTATTGTGCAAGTCATATGAAACTGCTTTCTGTGTGCAATGTCATAAAAGTAATGGTAAACAACCAGATGCATTATGTCCTGTCACTACATGTAAAGTGTTAATTTCAGAGTTACAATATTAGTCAAGTCAGTTATTTACAGAATCTTCTGTACATCTTGCTAGACAAAAGTGGCATAAAACCACTGCACATTACAAAACAGATAAGAACAGAGATGAGGTTCATGGTGAACTGACGGAAAGATTTAATAAACTTCTAAGACACAGTCAGAGTGAGTTCAAAAAGTTCAGACGACATATGCAAACACTTTTTCAAAAGTGCATAAGGGCTTTAAAGTCAGTAAAACAAAATACAGACAAATATAATCTGGTTAGTAAAGAGTTAAAGCAACAGCAGTTAACTACACTGATTGGAAATAATTTATGACATACTATTCTACCTTTAGAAAATGGTTAAGTGCACACAGCAGAAACTTTCATTCACTTAGAGCAAGACACTTAAATGATGATTTTCAAACCATTTCAAATAACAAAACAGTTCTAGGGCATAGAAATCAAATGAAAGTAGTTAAATGCAGTAAAGACATGATGTCACAAGACTGACTGCGTGTATTTTCTTTTCACCTAAAGTGCATCAAAAGACACACAACAGAAAATGTAAATCATGCAAATATATTTGTTTTAAGCATGTGTTAGTTAAGCCAATATCTCTTTTGTTTCTTACAATATTTTGTAATTGTATAATAGCATCAAAAATAGCAAAGACTCCAGCAAAACCAGTATTCAAAAACAATATTATGCATAGTTAGGCAAGTTAATGTTTATTACAACTGCATTCTAATATCAAGTTGGAAGTATATTAGCAAATGATTGAAGGTGCGAGTAAGTGCTGAAGGATTTATGGATTAAACGTCTGGAATGCACAGAAAGAAAAAAAAAGTATGTGAGCTCAAATCTTTCCAGGCTGGAATGGGTAGATACAAGGAATACCTGAAGTAAGGCACACACGGAGCTCAGCAAAATGGACAACTGCTTTAATAAACAAGCACAAACACAATCCACACCAATCTAAATCACAGCAGCACAGCACAGCAAACAAAATTGCAAAGCACAAGCAAACACAACTTCCTTTGGAAGAAATGCATACACTCAGTTTATGTAGAGAGAATAAAAATCTTAGAATCATGAAGCCTGATAAGGGAGGTGGGGTGTTTTTTATGGCTCATATTAATTATGAGGCAAAAATGTTTGATTTGTTAAATGACCAATATACCTATGAGAGAGAGTGTCTATGAATGAAATTCATATTGCTTATAAAAAACTTTCCCTCTGTTTGAATGATTTAGTTTTAGAGGGGCGTATTGATCTGTAAACATATAATTATTTACATGTTGAACAACCCAAAGTGCCTCATATTTTTGGTATACCAAAGGTCCACAAAAATCCTGATGACCCTCCTCTCAGACCTACTGTATCTGCGGAGGGTTCTATTACTGCTCCACTGGCAAAATATGTAGATATACATCTCAAGAACGTGGCGATGGAACATCCTAATGTGTTAAAGGATTCTTGGGATTTTTTAAGGCATATTAATAATTCTAATCAGGTTGACACCTCTAGTTTTATCACTTTGGATGTTGTGGACCTTTTTACATGTATTCCTCACGAGATAGGTTCAGTTTGGTTTGAAGAGTTTTTGGGAAGCAAGAATAATATTTCTTTTAAGGTATTTCATACATGCCTTGTTTTAATGGAATTGATTTTAAGCAATAATTTTATATTCTTCCAAGGGGGATATTTTAGACAATCTAAAGGCGTAGCAATGGGTGCCCATTGTTCACCTGCATAAGCCAACATCATTTTATTGTATTGGGAAGAAAAATGTGTTCACAATTCTAATTTTAAACAATACTGGAACTACTATGGGTGCTTCCTGGATGATGTTTGTCTTTTTTGGAATAATACCCTGGAAGAATTCATGAAATTTTTTGATAATATTTCAAATACAGCTATTTTTTTAAATTCACCTATAAAGTAGATGAAGTTGAATCATGTTTTTTAGATGTAAATATACAGAGAATGGGGGAAGGTTTTAAATCAAAAATTTTTAGAAAAGATACATTTTCTAATGCTTACTTGCATTATACAAGCTCTCACCCACATTTTCAAAAAAGAGCAATAGTTAAAGGTCAGTTGGTTAGAGCCAGTAGGATGATGTCAGACAATCTGGATTTTAATACTGAATGTGAATTTATTAAGAGTATGTTTGGAGCAAGGGGGTACCCTATAGATCTCTTAACATCAATTATTGTAGAGGTTAAGGAAGGAAGAATAGGAAGATTTGCTCCAATTTTGGGTGTACCCCTACCTACATTGGAAGTACAAAATATTGAGGCAAACACTGCTATTGCCACAACTTTAGAAAAAGGTTTTCATTCTGCCATGTTTACCACTTTTGATGGGGAGAGTAATCTGGTGAGAAGTATTCTTAGTAAAGAATGGAAAAATGTTGCTAGTTTGTCTGATTTAAATCATATCTTTGAAAATCCATTTAAATGTGTATACAGGAAGGGATGTAACATCAAGAATATATTGGAAGGGACAAACTTCCTTAACCCCACTAATAACAATAACAAAAAAGGGACACGAAAATGCGGGTGTTGCCCATATTGCATTAACATCAAGGAAGGTGATTCTATTCTTTTGAAAAAGAGGAACAGGTATATTACTACTCACGTTTTGCCAACTGTAATACCACAGGAGTGATTTATATTGCTACATGTGAAATCTGTGACTTTTTCTACATTGGCAAGACCGAGAGGAAATTGAGGCAGAGAATTTACGAGCATTTATATGAGATAAGGAAAAGAAAAGATAATAATGCTCTGTTTAAACATCAAAACAATTGTGGCAAAGCTAAATTTCAGTTTTTTTGTCATAGAAGTAGTCCCATGAGACTCCAGGGAGGGCCTTGGCAGACTCGGTTGGAATATAGGGAGTTATATTGGCAAATTATTCTTGATGCAAGTTCTGCCCCTGGTTTAAATGAAATGTTATCCTTGAAACCTGTGCTGAAATTGAGATCAGCTAAATATTTATATTTATATTTTTAAATAATTTTATATATTATATATGCAAGCATTTTATGGTCTATTTTAATAATAATATATGTATTTATCTTTTAACAAGATGAACATGCATTTAATTTAATTTCCACAAGATGGTGGTATTTCATTGTATTTTGGATTCAGTTTAGCTTCTGCTTTTGAAAAAACATTTTTAGAAGCATTTCAGGTTTGTGTTGGTAATACTTATATTTAACAAAGCAATTTTAACTAAGGTTTATGTTTGAAGCATTTTATATAACAAACTATATATACATATCTATTTATTATATCTATTTATTATATATACTTTTGGTTTTAACTTCTAGATTCATTCACCTTTAAGGTTCATGTGTTTTAATGCATTTTGCATGTGTAATTGAATTTGTTCACTCATTGGTTCATTTGAATTAGATTAGTTTATTTATCCATCAAAGGAAGAGAGGTTAGGTATCTGATGAAGTTATTGTGCCGTTGCTTGTGCTTTGCAATTTCGTTTGCTGTGCTGTGTTGCTGTGATTTCACTTGCTGTGGATTGTTTTTGTGCTTGTTCATTAAAGCAGTTGTCCGTTTTGCTGAGCTCCGTGTGTGCCTTACTTCAGGTTTACCAGTTTTTATCTTGGGCACCCAGACCACTGGTTTGGTTTATAGATACAAGGAATGTTGTATAAGATAAAATGTTACTGGCACTGAAATTTATAAAGTCAAGGAAACAAGACTGGTTACCAGGCCAAATGGCTTACGTTTTTCTAAAATATTATTGTTATGTATTCACGTACAGCATTAAGAAAAAAGAACAAAAGTTACAAAAATCCTGTTTGGTAATTGAAATAAGACATCAAAATTGTGCATACATGTCGTTAATAATCTGTTTGCAAGTAAATACTAAACCAACTACAGTCAGAACATGAGCTATGGTATGCAATTAAAATAAATTAGGCAGGTCCCTTAACAAAAAAGGGACAAGCATACATTCAATTCTCACAGCATAAAGCAAATAAACAATACTGCAATAAAATAATGTATACTACAGGGGGTAGGGCATACTTTCAATTTTACACTAACTGTGTAAACAGTACTGGAAAATGGACTAAAATAAAGGTACAAAGTGTTAATACCAAAAATACATTTTAATGTTTTAAGTAATGTAATTAGCAGGCTTCAGTTTAATGCTAAGTTTGTAAACTGGACTGAGTGTACATTACAGCCATGTATGTACAAATGCAAAAACAATCTGTACAAGCAAGTGTATTCTGTACAGTATATAATAAATAGTTTATCTATGTAAATAGAGTAACAAGTCAAAGCTTGACATTTGTGACGTGTTTTTTTTTTCAAAAAACAAGACTGCAATAACTTCGCAATAAAATCCTCAAGCAGTTAATAAATTACTGTATAGGACATGACTGTATAAAGTCATATTCAGCAACTGCAAAATACAGCTCATAACTGGTAATGCTTGTTATCATTGTGTTGACAATATAAAACTGTGTTAACTTGCTGTATCAACAGTAAACTAAAGGTTTTGTTTCCCAATGTGTTTCTACTAAAAAGTACATACTTATAGACAGTTTTGTATTTAAAATAAAACAGTGGGAATTTATACAGTGATAAATATGTTTAAAAATGTAAAAATGCATGTGCACATCTATTTGCTAGTTAGATCCATATACACATCTGTTGCTATGATATATGTAGAAATAATATAGTTAGTTAAATACATGTATTTCTGTTTGCTAGCATACATATATTCTGGTACAGCTTGAGACAAGCTGAATGTTCAGTGTCTGGAACATGCTTCGACTATAGATAAAAATGCAGCTGCGAGACAAGGCATGCACCATTCAACACAGACATCTGCATTTCATTTGCATCATTCTGAACATCAAAACAGAGGGAATTACAATATTTCATGAATAAAACTTAGTTAGGAAAATGCTACACAAAATAGAACACAAGACAATTTCAGTTGTAAAAAGCATACAGCATGTACCTTTGGGAGGATAACATTTAACACAAATATAACAGCATGGTTAGCTAAACAAGGTCAGGCATACATAAAAGTAGAGAAAAAATCAAAGACTGACATAAACATTTCAGTAAACAGCTCTATCTCTATTAGATGCTGTACATTACCTCAAAAATATAACAGTTCTGACAAGGAAAGACATCATGCAAAAAATATCACAGTGTGTAGACAATAACACAAACATAAGAATAAACTCAACAGGGGGAAAAGGGTATGATTTCTACCAGTACTCTGTTTATTTGTATAAACAACACAGTAATACAAGAAAAAGGACCATTTTGGGTAACAGGCCAGTACTTCATACGGATCAAATGGTAAAAATACCATCCACTTGTACTATGATAGGACAACAATACCAAAAAACAATATTATATTACATTTCCAAATTTTAAAGATACCAAATGCAGATTTAAAAGGGCTAGGTATGACACACTTTTAGGGGAAGTAGGGGCAAAATTGGGAACCCTAAATGCTGTGGATGTTAAAATTTTACAAAATAAACAAACTACTAGAACAAAGTATCTCACAGATTATACATTTACAAGCACAATGGAATCCTACTATTTAGTAAGTCATTACTAGTATCTTTGATAGACAGATTGCAATTTAGTACTAATGTATCTAAATTTGTAAACTGAACAAAATGTTGTGTAAATGGTCAATATTGCCTTCAAATTTCAAAATGTTTGTTAAAGTGGCACCACAGTTTGTATGTGTGGTTTCAAATAACCCAGTGTTAATAGTAAAAGACAAAAACAGAAGCTGACACTGCCCATAATTGGTGGGACATATTCAGAGGATGGTCATCATCTAGGACCACATTACTAAATTGGTTAATACATCCTGTGTTGATAGTTTTAGGGGTCATAATAATAATGACAGCTTGAAACTGTTTTATATGCTGCAGGTTACGAAGAGTTGCAATAACTCAACAAGTCATAAATAGCAATGCTAAAAAAACAAATGAAGTTTTTTTAACTGAAGTTTAGTTCGTTCCTCAAAATATATAAAAAGGGGAAACTGTAAGAGAAATAGTACTTTGTCTCCATTTAAACTGTTTTTAGCATGATTATTAGCTTGAAAAAAAAAAGCTGCAAGATTAATATAGAGCAAAATGAAATGGGTTAATTTAGGAATAGTATAAAATGCTGAAAATTAGATAGTAGTAAGTGTGCTGGCAAACATGCTTAATTAGATATTGGCATCCATGTAAAGGAGTATGTTATTGAGAAACAAAGTTTGTAAAAATAACTGCAGTTGGCAGCTGGAAAGAAATCAGTGAAGTAAAAATATGGAACATCGAGCAAGATAAAGTTAGAACATCAACCTTCAGATAGTGCTGGAACACCACGTTTCCCTGGACCACTGAATTTGAAAAAGAATCAAAGACAAATCATAAATTAGAAGAACAAAGAAAAAGTGTTATACAAAGGAAGACTGTTATACATCAGACTGAGAAAAAAATATCAGACTTTGGTATAAATATGAGTATGTATAAACAACCTTTGGGAATTTGCCATAGAGAGCTGACAGTATCTGTAGAGCATGCTTGTAGATCCAAAAGAAAAATGTAAGAGTAAAATTGTACTAACTGAAGCAGTTTGTCTCAGTGTATTCATTGTACTTAGTACAATACAGTATTAAAGTAGTTGGTCACACTAAGAGTTAAATACTGTGGTATGCATGTGTACTAATGCAAGTAACAGCAAGAAACAAACAGAAGACGCATATATAATTTTTCATCTACATCTAGACTGTATGTATCTCCTACTAAAGAAACACTGGCCCTGACTTATCTTAGTTAGAGAAATATATAAAATACACACAGACGTTTCACCGATGTTCCACCAATTTCTTCCAGGCAAAGACAATACAAGACTACAAACTAGGACCAATCTCAAACATATATATTTTAGTTCCTCACTTCTATTCCCCAGAACCCAGGCATCATCAAATTCTATTATTTCCTTTTGCACAGAAAAACAAGTCTAGTTAAATTACATCAGAAAAACAAGTCATTCCTCTTTAGAATCCCCCTCACCTGTAAGGTCCTCAGGAACAAAGCATGCTGAAAGACCTAACGTAATGCATGAATGCTGGATCTTCAGGAACATACAGTGTAACTTGCTGTAGTGCCAGGCCTGATGCCTGCCTAAAGGAAAATGGATTTAAAGATGTGTCTACTTCATGTGTTGAGCACTTTAATTACATTATATGACTTTTGGCTTTTTCTTTCCCCACCCTTTTGGGGCTTAGTGATCTGCAAGCAATTAAGTCATTCTTGGAATACAAGAGAAAATTGTATCTCAAATACATTTATTGTCCATGTTCTTTTATAAGAGAAAAGGTCACACATTTCCAGGACATGGGAAATATGCACTGTAGATAAAATGTGCTACTAGCATGAAATAAGAAAGAAAAAAAATAAATGCACAACATCTTTAAATACATTTTTCTTTAGGTTGGCATCTGACCTGGCACTGCAATATGTTACACTGTACTTTCATGAAAACTCTAGTACTCCTGTTGTAATTGCATTAGGTTAGGTCATCCAGTGGCCACCTTTGTCCTTAAGGATGTCCAGCATATTACTGTTGTCTCTGTCAATACTTATCAAAATCCTAGCGACATGATCATGATTTAATACATGTTGGTCCAAGCCTCAAATACAAAGTTCCCCCACATTAAATGATCTACTAGCCAGTCAAGTTCTTAAATCTGACTGGATAGTAATGCAAAGAATAAGGAGACAGACAAACAAAATTAACTTAAAAACACACCAAAGCCCTAAAGATAAAAAAAAGGTGCTAACCTCCTAAAATCATTTGTTAGTTGCAAACCTCCAAATGAACTCAGAGTTGTAGACAGTGGAAAACCACATCACAAACATCAAGAAAAGAAAGATTAAAGATATCCAGAAAAAATAGAAAAATTCTAATCTAAAGTAACTGTGCATCCCTTGCATGAAGAGTTCCAGCCATTTAAAAGGAAATAAGTGATTCAGATAGTGTTACCCTACTGAAAAATAGTGTGAAACTGCAGAAGTGTAGAAATCAATACAATGCCAACTCAAATAAAAAATTAAATAAGTATTAAATGATAAATGGATATGTGACAGGCTGATTTTAGATATACATGCCCTAAAGTCTTGTACTGGTAGTGGAAAGAAAACGCTTCATAACCTAGCGTTACTACTCATCACGAGGCTTGGTCTCTACCCCTATAGTAGGAATATATGTTTAGCTAACACCAAAACCCTACACCACTAAACGCACATATATTTGTATATATGTGTGTGTGTGTGTGTGTGTGTGTGTGTGTGTGTGTGTGTGTGTGTGTGTGCACGCGCATGTTCGAATGCGAATTGTCAAATAATCATTACACATTGTTATTGCTGAATTTTAATCTTGGCTTTAATTGTATCATGTGTTTAAGCTACAGAACACTTTACTCTTTTGTTTACCTGTGATTTTTTTTTCTTCAAGTGTAATGTAATCTCTGTTTTTGCACAAACTGACATCAGTGAGGAATCCAGCTAGGCAGCTTCATGATCTTTATAATCTTCTTAAAGTCACTTTCTATGAACTATACACAACTAAAATGCAGCTGCACAGTTCTGTGTATATGCTTCATACTATAAAATATGCAGTCTGGAATGCAGCATCAGATTATGGCTAATGGCAACATTTTGAAGTAATGAGGTGATTTGTTGTGTACTATACTACACTAGGTGTAGAGTTAAACTGCACAGGTATAGACTAGAAAACAAAACGCAGCAAGGGTGCAAAATGAGCAGGACATTTACTCCATTATGACAGGAAATAGGTTATTTCTGACACAGGAAAGAATATTATATGAAGAAATACACAAATATTTAAAAAAAGCTTACAAGAATAATTAGGATACCTGAAACTGTCTGTCCATTTGTCTGCAGAGAAGATAAAGTCAGATTCTGTCACCTAGACAGGCAATGTAAATCATTGAAAACTAGAGAGCATCTGAGGTAACACTGGCTTTCTAAGGGCATTCATTTGTCAAATGGCTTTATAAATGAATTCAGTCTCACTTTTATACATGCAATTTAAAAATCCACCCCCCACATACACACACACATTTTTGTTCAAAATAACATCTTTATGCAAGAGAACTCATACACTAATGATTTTAGTGCGAATGTTTTGCTTCTTTGCTTTTGGTATGATAGCTTGTACACACAAGAGATGCTGTTATGGAAAGGGCTGTTAAGCCATATGTACATAAGAGCCCAGAAAAGAGAAAAGACAAGAAAAGACAGTAGTTCATTTTTGTATGTATGTTTGTTTAATTCTGGTAATTTACATTAAAAAAATCAGACTTTTCTCTGTTGTTCACTTGTGTTTGAAGAACAGCAACCACTTACATTTATTAAAGGAAGCTAGGGCCATCGATTGAAGCAACATTTTGCCTAATGTTCACGTCATACTTCTCAACTGTTCCTGATTTTGCACAGCTTCCCTGATTTTGTCTCATTTTTCATGTCCATCTTAATTGTTTTGATTTTCTGATAAATCACTATGGACTACACTCAGTCAATAATGTCAGTCATGTGATTTCTATACATCTTATTGTTCGGAAAATGCACTTTTTTGTAAAACCTCTTCTGTTATCTTTTTAAATGAATTAGAGTAATATTTAAAAAGTGTTCCAGATTTTGGGCTTTTGTCACTCCATTATTTTTGGATTAGGTGTGCAATTAAGTGCTTTGACCATATGAGAAAATTGATTAGTCCTACATATTGGTGTTAAGTTTATTTTACTACAGTGATATATGTTTCAAGGGTATGTGCTGTGCCATGCAAGTAATTCCTAATACAACATTTCTCTCAAAGAATTAGGTGCATGGTTTTAATATTTAACAAAAGGTACTGGCAGGTCATACTGACTTTTTTCCCTTTAATTGATCCTATCCTCACTTATTGCTTTTTAGTCATTTATACTTAGACATTAAAGCTTTGCCATTCTGATCTTAGTTAATGAAATAATGGAGGAATTAAAAAAGACAAAGGTGTTATTTCCACAAAATAACTCATAGGTTCTAAGTGGGTTATTACACTGGAACCCAGCACAATACACACTACCTGTATTGTGTATATACTGCATCCTGCATGCTTGTCTTTACAAAGACCAAAGCATGTCATCTGATTTATGTTATTACGAAAGCAAGGTAAGTATCCTGGGCAATACCTGCCTTTGATGACTCCTGCCCCAAGATCAGAGCTAAGGAGCAAGGGGTAAAAATAAGTTCTGCAGTCTTGAAAAGCAAAATATTTAATAAATAAATAAAACAAAGAAGCAAGCAAACAAAGTTCCTCATTTAAAGTTGAGCAATAAAGAATTTGAAGTAAACATACTTTTTTAAACTGTACATCATCACTTCTGTACTTATCCTACACTGAATGTACCCAATCATACATCATCACTTCTATACTTATCCTACACTGAATGCTTCCAATCATACATCATCACCTCTGACTTATCCTACACTGAATGCTCCCACTCATACATCATCACTTCTGTATTTATCTTATACAGAATGCTCCCAATCGTACATCATCACTTCTGTACTTATCCTACACTGAATGCTCCCAATCGTACATCATTACTTCTGTACTTATCCTATACTGAATGCTCCCAATCATACCTCATCACTTTTCTACTTGTCCTACACTGAATGCTTTCAATCATACATCAGTACTTCTCCTGGCATAGCTGGCAATTCAGTCTAGGATAAGTACAGCAGGGATGTGTAACATATGTTTTGTAAAGAATTACATGTCACTTGTATATCAAACTGATTTGTACAGGTGCTTGTGTTAAAAATGTATTTGTAAAGCTGTGTGTGTTAAAAATGTACCAACAGTGGGTCCTGCTGGACAGAAATAAAATACACCTGTATGTCAGACTTTATTGTAACTGTTGAAATGACTATATTGTGACAAAAGATAATGGAAAATAAGAGGTTAGTCTCAGTCCAGCTAATTTTGAAAAATAGTCTGAAATTACATTACCTGGTTTAGGCCATAAAGATTGTATAGTACAGTTCTGATTGTAACCAGAGACAAAACATCTGTGAAAACCAGGACTAGGAATCCTACTGTATTGTCCTTAGGGGTGAACTAATTGTTAACCTGGAGGGGTGAAATTTTTTGAAATGGTTTTATAGCTTCCAGTGCTATAACACATCTTAGCAAAGCTCTATGTGTGTGTGTGTGTGTGTGTGTGTGTGTGTGTGTGTGTGTGTGTGTGTGTGTGTGTGTGTGTGTGTGTGTGTCTGTGTGTATCATGACACATATGTGCTAACTTTTAGTTTAGTTGTTAGTAATGGGTTTAGTGTGGGAACAAGAAGTCAGATGACCAGATTTGTGTGATGTCATTCTGTAATCCAGCACTGAAATGATGTTTTGATACTAGATGAGACAGAAGTCTCAGGGTAGTTTCTTTGTGAAACATGACAATAGGGAAGACCACTCACCCACATCATCTTGCCTTGCTTTAGTAAGCAACTAGGGAATAGTAATTCTTTAGATCAGACAGAAAGATATAGTGAGATTAGTTAAGTACTGTTTTTCTATATCTGTGTGAATCTACCCATCTATGTTTTTTTCTAATATTTCCTGTGATTGAAACTCTTGCGTTTATTTTAAATAGATACTTAACTATTTTCATGCTCTGTTATTATTCATTATTAAATATATTTAAACTCATTGTAGCTGGTCTTTTAGAGAATATTTTAAACTTTGGGAGTACTTATATTTATTTGGTGACACTGAGGCCGCTCCTAAAAGCCGTGCTGCATTGGTCAAACACTACCTTTTATATTAGTATTAATTTTACTCAGTATAATTGGATACCTTTGTAAGATCTTTAGAGTAGCTGGCTTTGGATTGTTCTCAGGGCAGTATCTACTCTATAGTCTGGGCAGAGGGGGCATACCTGGTAAATCTGTGCTAGCCTTTCCCAGGTGTGTATGTTTGTGTGAAAATCAAATCTCAAATAGTGTGTGTGTCAGCAACTTGCAGCAGGGACAAAGAGCACTGGTTTCACAGAGAGAGTATTGGAGGACTTGGTTTGGAACACTTGGCTGAGGATGAAACTCTGCAGGTGTGGTCAGTGTGGAGTCTTCTTTGGGGCCTGGAGAGAGAGAGGGAAACCCAGCCCAAGGACAGGAGTGTGTTTCCTTTGTGCTCTTAAGGGAAATTATCTTTGGTCAAGACAGTTGCATCTGGAAGTACTGTGTGTATCTATTTTTGTTCCAAGTGAATGTCCCTCACCAGTATCAGTGGTGAGGACTGAGGCTCCTTGAGTACTGGCCCAGAAGAGGGATGTCACACATACATCATCACTTCTATACATATCCTACACAGAATGCACCCAATCATACATCATCACTTATGTACTTATCCTACAATGAATACTCCCAATCATACATCATTACATCTGCACTTATCCTACACTTAATGATTCTTATCATACATCATCTCTTCTGCACTTATACTACACTGAAAGCTCCCAATTGCACATCATTACTTCCATACTTATCCTACACTGAATGATCCCAATCATACATCGTCACTTCTGTACTTATCCTACAATGAATGCTCCTAATCATACTTCATCACTTCTGCACTTATCCTACACTGAATGCACCGAATCATACATCATCACTTCTGTACTTATTCTACACTGAATGCACCCAATCATACTTCATCCCTTTACTGTACTTATCCTACACTGAATGCACACAATCATACCTCATCACTTCTGTACTTATTCCAAACGCAATGATCCCAATCATACATCATCACTTCTATACTTACCCTACACTGAATGCAGATCATCACTTCTGTACTTATCCTAAACTGAATGCTCCCAAATGTACATCATCACTTCTGCACTTATCCTACACTGAATGCTCCCAATATTACATCATCACTTCTGTACTTATCCTACACTGAATGTACCCAATCATACATCATCACTGTATATTTACTACACTGAATTCTCCCAATCGTACATCACTTCTGTACTCACCCTACACTGAATGCTCCCAATCGTACATCATCACTTCTGTACTTATCCTACACTGAATGCTCCTCCTGAACCTCATATCCCTCTTTTGCTCACTCCAACTAATGATAGGCAGCTCACTGCACATACATAGGTTCATAGGTTCATAGATAAGTACTTGGCTTGTTGCCCTTGTAGGACATTTTAAGCCTAGCCAGTTTCCCTTTCTGTGCTTGAAATAGCCTATCCTAGAGACTGGACTTACCTATCCAATGGTTGATAATTATGTATTATTCCTAGTGAGACCAACTATGATCATAACATAGATAATTTGCAGGGCCCATGCATGGGAGAACGTATTTAGGAACTGTGTCTGTCTGTTAGTAGCCCAAGGGGCAGTCCTTGGTTAAGTTTTCTGTTTCCCATCCATAGATCCAAGTTGCACTTGAATATGGGCAAGGATGAGCTTTCTTTTATGTGGAAGGGGAGTTTGTTACCGAGAGGTGGTATTCTCTATGAGATTTACCTGTCCCTACAAACCATTCTGTTGATATTGCAGAAGAGGTTTAGATCCCTAGATAGAGTATTCCTAATGCCATTTAACCAGCTGATGTGCAGTAAATTCATCAGTACTGGGTTGGAGGATGCCTTATATGCCAGGTACAGGTCATGTCTTAGCAGTCTGCATGATATGAGTATAGTGAAAGTGCTTTGAGTCAGAACATGCAGGGCATGTTATTTAGGCCTTGTATCCCTTTAGTTAGGTATCTCTGTGGGTGTTCTAGTTGTTGCATTGTTTCTGAACAGATACATGCCAAAGGGGGAATTATATTCAATTACTGGTCTAATGAGGGTGAATAAAGGCGGACGATGACACCTCTAGATCTAGACACAATCCTTTTGTTTTATAAGCTGTGCAGTATGGAAAGAGTGTAAGATTTGATAATGCTGTACTGCACCATAATTAGCTTCATTAAGGAACATTCTGTAGCTGATCTTTTTCTTGAGAAATGAACAGTCTGTTCACACACTTTATGCTTATCTTTCCTTTTTAATAAACTGTCTTCCATGCTTGGCCAGCAAGTTATTTTCCTTTCTGCTTAACTATCTTTTATGCATAAATGGAACACAATTTATTTTACCCTTTAGCCTGTCTAATGTCTAATAACTATTTTAAAATGGAAATCCCTAACCTAACAAAGGGTTTCCTACTACAATGGACACATATTGGTCAAAAGTTAAGTCACTCTCCATGTAAGTTTCCAAATCCTGAACAATTGGGTCAACTCTTAGGGCATATTGGTAATGCAGTAGTTTCCTGGGATAGATGACTTCCTAAAGGATACATTAATGCATTTTTTGACATTTAGTTTCAACCCATGATTTTGGCACCAGTTATTTATTTGGGAAAAGCATGATGGCCAAGTAATTTGGGAATTAAATGACTGCTCCTAGCTTGCAGTCATCTGCAATCTAAGTCAGATAGAGCCCTTTGGTTTTGGCTTTTAGTGCAGAAAAGAGATGCCAATCATTTACAGTTGTATAAGTTCTATCCTCACAGCCCTACCTTTCTCTGTTTTGAGTTACTTTTTCTACCTTTTCAAATCTTTTGTCCCTCCCGTCTTTCATAACCATTCTGCCCTGTGGCCTAAGTTACCACCCAAACTATGAGGCAAGAATTAATATTTACAAATCTGAAATTGAGAAAACTGAGTTTGCTAAAGGACAGTGTATATATTGTTGCATTTTAAATAATGACACGAGTACAGACACATTATAGCAAAACACTTTTAGCCCTCTGGATGATTTTTACTGTCCAGTTAACTGCTTTAGTACTTGGTCACAGATTACATGGCTCCACTGAGTGGGCTCAGTGATATTATAAATCAGTTTTAATTTTCAGGGGTGAACATACAACTAAGATATGCTGGAAAGTTCCTTTTTGGTTTTGTGAAAATACAGTTGTAAGTTTAATTCAAGGTTGCTGGCAGCTTCCTGATTATTTGGGACACCTTTACTGAAGGAAATAAATAACTAAAACAAATATATGTGGGTATGGGGGTCAGAGGTGTAATAGTGTAATAAAAAATCTAGTACTCTAGGGTTTCAAAACAACTGAAAAATATGTATATTTAAAGCCTGTATTGCACTTTGTGCCTGCACTTTTTTCTGCACATTGAAATTCTGTATTATTGCCTTATATAGCATAGGATAGATTCAGACTTGCTGAATATAGGCTGTTTGGTTATCAGTGTGCTCTAAACCAGCCATCTTACATTAAGAGGGCCTTCCTGCACCTTTGTGGCAGAAATGTGTAGTTCAAGTTCCATCTGAGTTGGGCATTGCTGGAGAAAGGCTCAGTTTAGGTCTTTCCCACCAGTAGTTTAACTTAAAACTGTTGAATTTAACCTGTATTTAAACCTCATGTTTGTGAGGGTTTGCTCTCAGTTAACTGGAGTTGCTCAGGGTTTGGTGACTTTAGCCAGTGATCTGGAGTACATCTGAACTGAAATCCAAGACATCTAGTGCAAACAAGTGACAAATATGTATATTTAAAACCTTTATTGCACTTTTTTAGCTGTATTTATTGGAATTGCTGCTTCATTTCTGCTGATTGTGTCTGCATTTTTTCTGCACTTTGAAATTTTGTACTACTGCCTTATATAGCATGGGCTAGATTCAGACTTGCTAAATCTAGGCTGTTTGGTATCACTGTGCTCTAAACCAGCCACCTTACATTAAGAAGGACTCCCTGCACCCTTGTGGCAAAAGTGTGTAGCTTAGGTTCTAGCTGAGTTGGGGATTGCTGGAGAAAGGCTCAGTTTGGGGCTTTCCCATTGGTAATGTGTCTTAAAGCTGTTGACTTTTGCCTTTATTTAATCTTTCTGTGTGCATGCAGCTGTGTATCATGCAATGGGGGTTAGCGCTGCCCTGTATAGATGCAAACGCCTGGAAACTTACATTTTCTATAGACATCTGTCAGTAGAACCCTCCCAAGTTCCCTGTTACTCTGCAGGCAACTCAGCTCCACACTGAGCAGCATCGCCACAGTTCTTCACCCTAAATCATCAACAGAATAATCCCCTATGTTATTCCTACATCATAAACTGATTCTAACTTACCCACTCCCCAATAGTACTACAGTATAAACCAGCCATTATGGGTGGTCACTCTCCCACCATTTCTCTGGCCAGCCTGATTGACTTGGGCATCCTGAGGCAATGTTGTAATTCCCTCCTGTATACTGACAACCACTTAGTCCTGAAACAAATACTGTATGTGAGCGATGTAATTACACTATCAGTTTGGAAACAATCCTCCACATAAAAATAGACAAGACATCAAACAGGTTGTCAGCTCATGCACTTCACCTGTCACACAAGTTCAGGACACAACACACAAACTCACATATGTGGAGTTACTCACCAGAAAACTATCAAAAGATCAGAAACCTGCCAAGTGCAAATTATCCGCACATACCTCTGCACATATATAGAAACCACTGCACATAACAACACAGATATCAATGTTTCACAAAATAAGCCCCTAAGGCAAAGCACCTCAAAACCTAATGTACTGGTCATAAGAGACTCCATAGTGAGACACACAGATGTGGCCCTCACCAGGCTGGACAAGAAGGTCATGGTCAGCTGCCTATCAGGTGCCAGAATTTGTCAAATCACATGTGCACCCAGGTCACTCAACAACAAGTACTATTATGACTCTGTCAAAGTCCATGTTGGGGAGAATGACTTGAGGTGTACCTCCCTGACCTATATGAAGAGAGACATAACTGAACACTCAGATTATGTGTCCCAGGCAGGTATGATCCTAGCCCTAAATAACATTCTACCTTCACCCAGGATTATGCTACAATGTAAACAAAAAAAATGATTGACTTCAACAATTGGCTTAGCTTCTGGTGTCACCCCAGGGAGATCCAGTATTTGTCAGCCTGGGAAGACATGGTCGACAGGCCACACTGCTTTGCCACAGATGATCTGCACCTGCCTCCCCTAGGCTTTTGGATACTGGCTAAGTTGCTTGCCTCTCCCATAGTGCCTTTTTTAGGCAATGTCAAAACAACAAAATTTCCAACACAGCAAAATTCACTCAAGACAAACTCAAGGTTCTGCTGCTTAATGCTAGGAGTCTAAACACGAACCTGCACTCCCTGGAAGCACTCCTTACCTTGGAAGATGCTGATGTCTGTGCAGTCACTGAAACATGGTTCAAGGCTGCAGACAGCACCCCAGCTGTGCAAGGCTACAATGCCTTCCACACATTCAGACCTCAGAATGAGCACGAAAGAATCAAAGGTGGTGGTGGTGTTTCCATCTTCATTAAAGCCAAGTACACTTTGAGATTGGTCAAACTGTACAACTCTCTTGAACTACTCCATGCCTGATTAACTACAGGCAAAAAACCCTACCACATCATTATTAGCTTTAGGTCCCCCTCCATGAACTAAGTAAAGCACAATGCCTACCTGGACTTAGAGGAGTCACTTGCCATACAGCCCAACACCTTAGTGATGGGAGATTTCAATTATCCCTCCATCAACTGGTAACACACATGAGTACAAACATGCTCACCAGAGGTTCCTGGACTTTGTCAATGCAAATGCTCTGGAACAGATAGTCTTCACCCCCACAAGGGGCTCTAATGTCCTTAACATAATACTCTCCAACATGGGTTGTCACTGCACTGCTCCCCCATGTGATGCCCTCCCTAGTAAGGTCGGACCATAAAACACTCTCAAACAAAGTAACTATTGGAACTCACACCCCAAAAGAAGCATAAAAACTAAGGAACTTCTCCAAAGCAAACTACAGTCTAGTAAGTGAAGGTATAAATAGTTTTATACCCGCTGCAATCACAGGCAATAAAGATTTCTATGTAGTGGTGTACACAAATACCCTGTATAATCATCCTAGTAACTGTATAGACTCAGCTGTACCTGGCCAGGTTAAAACCAGGCCCTCAAAAAAAACAAGCCAGCTTGGTGGTCATCTAGTAGAAATAGATTGTATAACAAATGGAAGAAACTAATGTCCAAGAACAAGAGGCAACTGCCTCTGCGGAGGGAGAATTCCCACCACAGATTAAACAAGCAAATCAAAAGTCTTGTAAAGTCCTCCAAAGCTAATTATGAAGCTGAAATAGCATCCTTAGCCAAGGACAATTGTAAGGCATTCTTTAACTACGTCCAAAATCTAAAAGGGAGTGCCCAGCTATTTGCCATATTGGTAGCAGATGGTACCACTCACACTATACTGGAGAAAACTTCCAACCTGCTAGCTGACAAGTCTGGTGAAAACTTTATCCCCCTATCCCATCAGCCACATCCCAAAGCATACCTGTCACCAGTTCTCTACCTAGTATCTCTAGAGATCAAGTCACATCTGCGCTCTCCAAGGTCAAAAATATGGCCTCAATGGGACCAGATAACATCCCAGGTTGCTTACTAAGAAATCTAAAACAGGACCTAGGTGATCCACTTGCCATTCTCTTTAAGTAGCCAGAGAATTGGCTTTGTACCAGCAGACTAGAGAACAGCAACAGTAATCCCCTTGCATAAAGGGGGTCCATCAACTAACCCTGGGAACTATAGACCCATAAGTCTAACCAGCCTCATCTGCAAGGCCATGGAAAGGATCATCATGGACCTTATCAACAAGGTCAGAGGCAACCTTAAAACTCTAGACCCAACACAGTTTGGCTTCGTTAAAGGTAGATCATGCTTATAGAACCTGGAAGACTTTTTCGAGAAAGTCACCAAAGCCCTGGATGAAGGTAAGACAGTGCATACCACCCATCTGGATCTAGCCAAAGCCTTTGACACAATCCTCCACTCGGGTATCATTGAAAAAGTCTCCCAGCTAGGTGTTAACCCTTCCATCACTAGATGGGTAGCTAACTGGCTCACCAACTGAACACATACTGTCAAAGCTGGTGACTTCACCTCTACCAGTAGACCAGTCACCAGTGGCATACTGTGAGGATCTATACTGGGCCCTTTACTATTTGGAATCTATTTCTCGGAAGTCCAGGCTAAAGTAGACAGCCTTTGGCTTACTAAGTTCACTGATGATTGTAAACTAGGTGCAATCATTGAGTCCCTCAATGATGTTAATGTATTACAGGAGGGGCTAACACAAACAAATGACTGGTGCCAAAGTCATGGTCTAAAACGAAATGCAAAAAAGTGCACTATTATCCCATTTGGTAAAGTAGAATTCCCCACTGATAACAGTATTGATAGCACCCCTCTAACTTCATACCCACTGGTGCAAGATGCAGGAATACAGGTCGATAGCAATCTGAACTTTGACCACCAGGTTTCCATGGTGGTAAGGAAAGCCTTCTACACTGCGCATCACATAAGTAAAGACATTGCATCCAAGTCTAAGTCTAAGGATGTTATAACCCCACTTTACTCAACCCTAATCAGACCATTAATAGAGTACATTTCTCCCTTCTGCGTGTATTTCACCAGGCACCTGCCATAACTGAAGAGACCACAGAGGTTTCTCACTAAGAAAATACAGGGCCTCCAAATGATGACCTACATGGATAGACTAAAGCCCTGTCACTGTAATCTGTATCATATAGGCTACTGAGAGGTGACTTATGCCTGGCCTACATGGCAATCTCTGATACCAACATGATGGAAATGCTGTACATTCGCAAATTAAATGGCACTAGAGTCACTTGCTCTAGGGATCTCAACCTTGCCACTAACATTAACAGAATATCCTGGAGAGACAGGTATGTCTCCCAGAGATTGCTCCTGCTTTGGAATAAACTTCCAGTTCATGTGAAGCAGAGCTCCTCAATGACCCTATTCAAGTGCAACCTGGACAAATGGATGGGTGACCGCAAATTCACCCTGGGGGTTGCACCCATGTCCCTCATGCACAGGGTTAGTCGGTGCTGATTACTAAAGTACATCTATCTAACCAAGGACAATTGGGGAAACCAGGGATTAATATGGCTAAGTTTATAAAGGCTCTAGG